>NC_088652.1:26584137-27061137 GCF_964019385.1 Sycon ciliatum | reverse complement strand
CACAGCGTATGTTATAGCGAAAATATCTGTATCCGGCATTCTCGTTGAAGATGGGCGACATTTTGAAGAAAAGAATGTTATTTTGCCAACAAATGAACCACACAGCGC
This sequence comes from Sycon ciliatum, assembly GCF_964019385.1. Classification (NCBI taxonomy): domain Eukaryota; kingdom Metazoa; phylum Porifera; class Calcarea; order Leucosolenida; family Sycettidae; genus Sycon; species Sycon ciliatum. The sequence continues at coordinate 27,061,029 of NC_088652.1, read as the reverse complement.
AATTAAAAGATTAAAAGGTTAAAAGGTTTTGCATGATTAGTTTGGAAATACAGTTCTTCTCTATAAGAAGTGCAACGGATAACATAGAATAGAACCGTAGATATCAACTGGAATACAATGATAATGATAATGGTATTGATGTTAAATGTGTTGACGTCAGCATGTAAGTAGTGAAATTTGCATGGAGACCTAGGATAAACATATAGAAAAACAACTTTTCGGCTGGTAGTATTCGCAAGGGCTTCAAAGGCGTGTTTTCGCATATAAAAACTTCTCAAGAACGCTAACACTTGATCATATTCTCTCAGGGATAGATTCTATGACTGTTAGACTGGATGGCGAAAGACTTTCCACATTCCTGCCACAATGAAAAGGTTTATCTCCTGTATGAATGCGTTCATGTACTGTCTCCGGTTCAGCGACAATGCAGCGCACCAAAAAGTGTGGAGATGTAGGCACTATGACTTGATGTAGACGATCCAGTCACTGAAGTAGGATCTTCGTGTTGTGCAGCCCTAGATCTGTGAGCAATGGTCTTGGAAATGCCAATCAGGAATGTGCCTCACCGAATCGAATTTGAGGACTGTAGACGAGATTCTCTGTCACGGGTCGCGTCAGACTGGAAGCCGGGCTTTCCGCGTCCGCAGGAGCGCCTCCATCCTTCAAGGATCAAGGCACAGTTGCAGCTCCTAAAGCGGTTAGGAGGTGAGTAGATCAGCTCACGAGCAAGTGGTTAAAGACCGAAAATCCCATTCACTGCATCCATGTTTTCCTACCTAACATTGCAGTAAAAGACACGAGATATATTTGGATTAAGCACAGACGCCGCCCCATGACTCCTAGTATAGTGAATAACAGTGTCTTCGCAGTGAATGAGATACACCCAATCATACAGAAGGGAAGATCAGTTCCTCGTTGAAACATATCATAGCCCGTCTTTTTTGTGTCGCACGAGCTCACATTTATTCCGAGTAAAGCAATGGAAAAAGTCTAGTTCCATGCTACAAGGATATTGTAATGCCCATTTTTGGTAACACTATGATTGAACTGTAATGATCATGAAACTCATCCTCGTGCGAGAAACCCTGAGTTGCGACGACCTGGCTTTGTCCCGCTGTGGTAGGCATAACAAGTACTCTCTGTCTCCGTTGTATTTAGCAGATTGAGCACACTGGCGGTGCATCCTAATTGGGACTATAGTAGTCAGCTTGTCAACCTAACACTGGTCTGAAGCAGTGGAGTTAGATATATTTACGTAACAAGACATCAAACAGAGCATCACAGGACAAAAGAAAGGGCCCTGGTGGTGACACTCAATAATTATTGTCTTCAGAGCTCCTCCCCCTTTGCACAGTGTTCTCAAAAGGATGAAGACTATATTTGTTGGGCCTCACCGCTATATATATATCTTGGGAAGCGTGTGGGTAACAGTGAGGGCTGCGAACCACCAGTCTGTGCGAAATCACAGGAAGCGAGAGTTCCGAAGTCAGAAGAAAAAGGTGAACGGCGGCTACTTTGATGAACACTACCCTATAGCGTGGCGTTAGTCCATTTCTTGATACAACATTCATGCTCAAGAACATGTGAGAAAAGTACGGAATTTGCAGGTCATAATCTGGTTTCTCAGGTTTGAGTTCTGATATTGACAGTCAAATTTCCTGTTCACACATTTTCATCCAACAAATGGACAGTTAGATAGTATTAGAAGATGTCGACGAGTTGTGACAAGGAGTAGAAAGCTACTACTCAATATTACACATGAGACCAAGTGTACATATATGCGTAACATTTTAGCATCATGTGCGAACTTAAAAACAGCACATCGCCACTATAAGCGAAAAGATCCATGTTAGGCATTGGTGCTCCAGAAGCAGGATATCCGATATAAAACAGGACTGATTTATCAAAAATGAACCATACAGGAACGTTGAGCGCAATTGCGTTTTTAACTAATGCATGGAAAATATGGAAACACGTTTCTTCTGTGTGAGAAATGCAATGGAAAACAAGGAAAGAAACAGCGGATATCAACTCAAATAGATTCAAAAATGATAATGCTTGTAGTTCTACATAATGTTGACGTTATCATAGAATACCGTAAGCAGTGAACTTCTGATGGATATCACATTGGGCTGTAAAAGACATTTACGCCACTTGGGATTCAGAACGGACCTATCAATAAAATCTCCCATGATCTTGGGAACAAGTCGCCCTCTGTTTAGGTTGTTTGTATTTGCATGGTCTTCCATCTGGTTTTCGCATCGAAGGACCTTTCACGATCGCTTACACTTGATCACTATCTCTCATCGATGGATTCTTTCATGACCTGTTAGGCCGGATTTCCGAGTGAAAGACTTTCCACATTCCTTACACGAAAATGGTTTCTTTCCAGTATGGATTCGTTGATGATTTGCGAGAGTTGACATTGCGCGGAATGCTTTGCCACATACGTCACAGTTGTACGGTTTCTCACCAGTATGGATGCGTTGATGCGCTGTGAGATTTGGTTTTGTCTTGAATGACTTATCACACAAGTTACACTTGTATGGTCTCTCTCCAGTATGGATGCGTTGATGCCGACTGAGATGTGATTTCGTCTTGAGTGACTTCTCGCACGATTTACACTTATATGGTCTCTCTCCAGTATGGGTACGTTCATGAACTCTAAGATGGGTATTACGGCGAAACATTCGATCACAGGAACGACACCTGAACGGCTTCTCCCCGGTATGGATACGTTCATGAACATGTAGGCCGTGTTTGTCACCGAATGGCTTTGCGCAGTACTTGCACGGAAACGCTTTGCCTACTGAGTGAAGTCGTGCATGACCGGTAAGATGATGTTCCGTGGTGAACATTTTGTCACACACTTTACACTTGAACGATTTCTCTTCTGGATGTGTACATTCATGAGGAATTAGGCAAGAAGGAGTAGAAAAAGATTGATCGAAATGCATACATTTATATGGCTTTTCTCCAGGATGTGAATGTTCGCGATCAAGCCTATCGGGCTGGCGATCCAGTGACCTTTCGGTTTCTTCGCAGGGTGTATCTTCTGGTTCGGGAAAGTCAGATTGATGTTGACAAACTGACTCTGAAACAAGCTCAGAGGTGTCATGAGTGTTGATTTTTTCACGGTCGTGATGATCGGAATCTGCGGGTAGGCTAGCCACTGAAGAAGACACTGGAAAATGTCCGAAGTTGTGTACAAGCTCTACGTGAACATTCATGTCGGCAGATTTGCTGTGGTTCTCGCCATATTCAGTGTGAAACGCTACTTCCTCGAAGTCGGTGTACTGATCTGAAATGGGTTCGGGATAGCAGTTAACACTTGGTGGACTTTTACCTTGCAAAATTTGATCCTTGTCCATTGCCGATGTCAAGGAATCCAAACATGAGTTTCCCATAGTTGTGGTTGAAGCATCACTGGTCTTTATATCCTTGTTTCTCTGTATTTCTGATCGAGTGTCCCTGAAGTTATCTTCCACAATTTCCGTGAGACCATGATCTTGAAGAACCCCGGAGCAAGATGCTCGTGCTTTCCACGGGTTGAATGAGGTGCTTTGAAGAAATTGACGGGAAGAGGAGACTTCTGATATGGCTACTTCATTACCACTATTGGAATATGCGTGGTGATGGGCTGGATAACGAGTACTATAAGATGGTGCAGTTGGCGGTGGAGAACACGCGGTTGACCTTCTGCTTGTCCATATCACTAATGGCGGCAGAGGTGAGAGTGCATCAGAGTCGTTGCTCTCCTCCGAAGTCCAGTCACAGTCGGCCATGATTCACCTACTTCGAACAATTCTCACAACTGTAATTCCTAGCACTGCAAGGTATCCAGATTAAAACAACAAATAAAAAAGAAGTACAAGTAGCAAAAAGTCAGTTCAAATAGGAAGACAACACTCCCTAGTTGTAGTCAATAGTTTTGTAAATAGTAAACAGCTGGTGTTTCTCTTTAGTAATTGGAAGAACAATGTGCAAAGTTTGCACATCAACACAGTTCACATCTATTTCTGGCACTGAAATTATACTTTACACAATATTATAATCTTGTGAAATCACGCGCATACACTCAATCACATACAAAGGATAATAGGAAAGCTGACAGTTTTTCTAAAATACAAAAATCCACCCCACACCCATCTCTTTTATGTAGTCTTCACCTCCAATTCTGACTTGGAATCACACAATTTGAAACATGTGTGTCATGCTGAAGAGGAAAGGGATAGGATGAGGCGATGGTGCGAGTACCGGTAGGGCCGATTAGGGACAAGTATGTGGGGAGATAAGGTATTATGAGATGAGGTGTGAAGAGATGAGGTTTGAAGAGATGAGGTATGAAGAGATGAGGTATGAAGAGATGAGGTATGAAGATATGAGGTATGAATAGATGAGGTGTGAAGAGATGAGGTGTGAAGAGATGAGGTATGAAGAGATGAGGTGTGAAGAGATGAGGTATGAAGAGATGAGGTATGAAGAGATTAGGTTTGAAGATATGAGGTGTGAAGAGATGAGGTATGAAGAGATGTGATACTATGAGATGTAGAGTTGTGAAAGTGTAGTTGGCGGCTTTACGCCCCTTACGTCATAGAACAGCATTAGTGTCTGGCCGTTGATTGTTCACTCTCATTGTAATATCAAAAAAGTATTCTTTCTAGACCAAAGAGTGGTATATTTGATAACATTTAATAACGATAGAAATATTTACGATACTTCTCCAGACGTTTCGTTTCGTTTTTTTATCCACTGACGATGTTGTTCAGAAAAATGAAACGCTCAGGTAGAATAAGGACACTTTTCTGGTGCCGCTGTACTTCAAGATCAGCGCTGCAACTCGCCATGGTGATAATGTGGCTGACGTCATGTCACCAAGGAAAACATGGCGTTTGGCCGTGTTCGCCGCACTCGAGCGCTCACCTTTTTTTCACAATCTTGTTTTGAAAAATACTTCAAGTCTTTTGCAGCACTTTTGGAGGCCAGTCACATCGCGATCTGTATGAGTATCTTTATCATGGCCATTGTCTTGTGTCGTTTTGAGCTCGAATAGCTTTCTCTGATGAAGGATTCAAAATATATCATGACGTTCTCTTTTATCGTGGGCATGAAGCTCCCCACTCGCAGCGGGGATGACATCGGACGGCATAAATGTGTCGAGTCCCGAGCAGGAGTTCTGCTGACAAAAGTGATTAGCTTCTCGCGACCTGGGGCATGTGAGGACTACAGTACTAACTTCTAGTTGGGCAATACCCCACGGACACATCTAGCTGGAAGCGCAGAGTCGATTGAGAAAAATGTCATGACGTTCTCTTTTATCGTGGGCATGAAGCTCCCCACTCGCAGCGGGGATGACATCGGACGGAATAAATGTGTCGAGTCCCGAGCAGGTGTTCTGCTGACAAAAGTGATTAGCTCCTCGCGACCTGGGGCATGTGAGGACTACAGTTCTAGTTGGGCAATACCCCACGGACACATCTAGCTGGAAGCGCAGAGTCGATTGAGAAAAGTGACCAAGATCATAAAGAAGGCTTGTTTGCTTCCACAAAATGTTTTAGTAGCCGAGTCCACGCACTGAAAACTGCACTTGCATTGTTCCTGTCCAGTCGACTAGTCATACAGTACTAGTACATCAGTGCAGTACAGAGTGCACTTGCAAGTCACAACGACACGAGCACAGTCGAGTCGCGTGTACAGACTCAGTTCACAGTTGTGACCAGCGATCGCGCGTGGGACTCAAGTACCCTACTCAAGTGCGCATGCTCGGCTCGCTGCATGCACTGTCTGTAGATCTACAGCAGATTGCTGGTGTGATGCACTACATGTACAGCGCAGTCATTTATGTGTAAGAGACAATGTCGGCTATTTTGAAACGGCAATGACAGCTTCATACATAAACGCGGAGCGTGGGGAATGTCTTTGGCGAATGAGAGCTGTTGCATTGGCTAGCTGTACATCCCAGCAAGCGGGAATGTGCTGGATATCGATACTAAACACCCGTTCATCGCAGTGGTGAGTCTGAACAGACCCCGAGGTACGACAGCTTCGTATACTAAATGTGTACAGTGCGTATGGTGAAACAAGTCGATACTGGTTTCCAGCGAAATGTTGTTATCTATGTACAATATCCACCAATATCCTTTATCTAGGGCCCAAAGGCTATCCAGTTCACCAGGATTTGTGGCCTTACTATTTTTCGTTTTCTCCGCGTTTTGGGTTGAAATCTGAACATAAAAAGTAGCACTGATGACGTCATTCAGCTCATAATTTAAATTTGATATTGGAAATCAATGACAACTAACCCAATGTATCACCACAGAAAATTTGATTGAAAAATATTAATGTATGCCAAAGTTATTACCAATACAAGTTTTATACACACATGATCACCTTATTATACCTGAGCGTCTGGAGAAGTATCGTAAATATTTCTAGCGTTATTAAATGTTATCAAATATACCACTGTTTGGTCTAGAAAGAATACTTTTTTGATATTAGTGTCTAGACTAGACTTCACCATTTCCAGCCACTGGCTATGCAGCTTTGAACGTAAGAAGTCAACTGTGTATCCACACTTGTTATCTCGTCCTGACTGTCTTGGTGTGTATGATGACTCTCATTTTTCTGTACTGTGTCGTGCGGGTTATGTCCAACAGTTGAAAGTCCTTGAGACAGTTTGTATACGTATTCATAAGTTTGTTTTGTGTAAGCAGAAAGAACACGTTGTTGCACTGAGGTTGTATTCGTAGGTTGACACTTCGTTCAGTGCCTTTTCACCTTTAGTTGCGTAATCGTGTTACCATTTTGCGTATCCTCTAGTGGTTTTATTGCACTTGTTTCATGATGTTATTTCTAACACCTTTTTCTTTTGTTATTATTCATTTAGATTCGGGTGGGCAGACAATGATTAATTTATGAGAAGAAAAAAGGACCAAAGAGCTGCAGGTTACGCTATAATTATCCACTAACCACACCAGTTACTTTACAGTCAGCTCCTCACCTTCCCCCTCCTTACGTTATTTCTATAGCTTAGATCCTTCCAAACTGGAAGGCTATTGGAGTGCGCATCCAAGATGTGCTAGAGCAGGTTGCCAGTTAGGTGTAGACTGGCAGTACCGTTGGTCAGTGTCGTGCAATGGTTATGCATGAGCTGATTGTAAAGTAACTGGTGCTGCTAGAGAATAATTATAGCGTCACTTGTAGCTTTTTGGTCCTTTTTATCTTCTTATAAAGAGCTTGGAAACTCAGGGCCCTACGCTATGCTTTTTTGCCTTGATGACCTAGACAAAAAAAGCATAGGGATGTTATAAATTCTTATAAGTTTCTACTTTTTGTTTGAGACATAACCTGGGATTCAAACCCGCACTATCGCCCTGCATGCATCCCCCGATACTCTTCGCATACATACTAATTCTTCCAAGTTGCTTCACGTTATGGTCTTGTATTTGAAAGCCTATTTGAATATGCATTGTGGCCAACCGTCTTTGAATGTACGGTACGGTACGGGATAGGCACGGGACAGGTAGGGGACAGGTACGGGACCCACAAATAATTGTGATACAGATTGTAAACCATTCGAGGAAGAAGAGAAAGCCATTAAAAAAAAACAAAAAACAAAAAAAGGTTATTGTACAATACCAGACGGCTATTATTAGGTCATGTACCAATTGTAGTACATGACGTAGTAGTCACGCACCTACATGTACATAATACTTTGCAGGATAATATATAAGAGAGCATGTCTGAGAATACCAAAGTATGTGTGCAAGTGGATCTCTCTGATTTCGCTCAAAATTGGCAGGTGGGTTCCCTTTGGGGTGTGGATTGATTGTGCAAAGCCCTTGAAAAGGTTTATGAAGCAAACACTCCTCACTGACATGCCTCTGTCCTCCTTCTTTGTGCGTTGCGCTTATTCTTATTAATTTTTGTGTTTCTGTTTCGGTACATTTCGTATTTCAAGGCATATCCCGAGGCTATAGGTATCATTGATTAAAGGACCATTCTGGAACATTCAGCATAATTGTATTTCTCTTGCTAGGCTGTTCATTACGAATTATTAGCCCTCCACTGTCTGCTATCTCAACCCTACAGCCTCCCATTATAATGGAACTCCCTTCAATTTAGACTGCGTCTTTGGGAAATCCTCAAATATATAATAATAATAATAATAAAAAACCTTGAAATTTGCATACCCCTCAAAAATGGCCGAAATATCACATTATATATGGGTCTAGAAACGCCAGCATCCCAGAAGACGGGGTCCATCACCCCCTGACGCCACAAATGATCGTCTTGAAAATAGCCAATTTACAAGCGCTGGCAAAACAGCCAGCTACGTCCTCAGTTGGCCAGAACTATACACCGGCAGATAGTAGAACACCTCTTCTAGCGCTGAGGACATGTCCCCCACCTTCCTTTTGGGGTTTTCTTGAAATAAACTTTTTTGAATTTTTCCACTCGACCATGCTGAAATACGGCCTGCGCAGGAAAGCTCGCCACTCCGCGACGTCTCCTCAGCAATTTCTACTCCAACACTACTCCCAAGGCCGCAGAACAAAGTGTAGTGTTGACTCTGACAAGGAAAAGCAGCGGTGATCACTTGCCACTCCAAACGACAAGCTTCTCCTTGCGCCACCAATAATTTTTTGTGCGATTGTTGATGCAAAAGTGACTGAAGGCCTGAGCGCAGAATTTTTTTGCAAGATGCACTGCGAGATCGCGTGCTCTGTGACGTAGGATGACGCTTCCTGCATCACGATACGCGGCCATCGATCGCGAATGTGCCTGGAACGCTACTCGGAACAGACCATGATGGCAGAGGTAAGATTATTATTATTATTATTATTATTTATTCTTCTTTTACTAGGGAATTCCCAACAGGCGTCAGCGCCTTTTTACAGGGAACCCTAGGTATAATTTGATGGATGAGCGAAATTCAGCTGGTGAACTAGACATGCGGCAAGCCGGTGGAAGTGTATTCCACCTGGCAGCGCCCAAATAAGAAATTGCACTAAAGCCATATCGGGTGTTAGCGGGGGGCAGAACAAGAGCAGCAGAGACTTGGCCACGGGTGGTGGCTGCAGTGCGAGCACCATGGGCGCGCAAGGTAAAGCGGTCTCGCAGTAGAGGACTAGCAAGTCCATTCAGGCAGCGGTAAACAAATACATAGGTTTTGAAGTTGAGGCGTTTCTCAAGGGCGTACAAGTTAGTATGACTGTATAGAAGAGTGGTGGGAGTCATTCTATCCAACGAAAATATTCTCTTTAATGCTACGCGGCTGGCAGTAAGAAGCTTGTCATATAGGGCTTGTGATAAGCAATGAATATATGCAGTGCTGCCAAACTCAAATGTGGACTGAATGATCGATAAATAGAAAAGTCGTTTGCCAAAAATGCTGATATTCTGCTTTGCGTGGACAAATGCTCCAACCTTCCTATTGACATTTGCACATACTGCATCCACTTGGGTTGAGAAAGACAGATGTTCGTCAACCAGTATTCCTAAGTACCGAGCGTAAGCAGATGGGACTATGGAAGTGCCCCGGCAGTTGACTGCGGTGCCAGGTGGCAGCTCCGTGCTCGGTCGCCTGAGCAGGACAAACTGAGTCTTGGACGGGTTTAACACCAATCCCTTCTGATCTAGGTAGCGGTCCAGAGCGGCAAGGTCAGCACTCAGCTGGGTTGTGATGATCTGGATGGACTTGTGCCTGATATAGAGTGTGATATCATCGGCATAAAGTTGATTTAATGCATGTTGGAAGCACTGTGGTGCGTCACGGGTGTAAATGCAAAATAGCAATGGGCCGAGCACGGAGCCTTGTGGGACGCCTCTTGTGCAAGGGCGGGCCCCACTTAGCTGTTGTCCTACTCTTACTCGCTGGACGCGTCTGGTCAGGTAGCTTGCAAACCAAGCAAGTGCAGTGTCAGCTATGCCAAGCATCTTCAACTCGTCAATGAGCTCTTGATGCTTAACTCGGTCAAAAGCTTTGCTCATATCTGCAAACACTATGCCGCAGTACTCGTTGTTATCAAGGGCTTGGAGCCATTCGTCGACCACTAGCGCTAGGCAGTCCTCACACGAGCTGTTGGTACGGTAGGCAAATTGATTGTCAGGCACGTACATGATGTTGTGTAACTTAAAGAATGCAATCAGCTGCTCCAAGACAACTCGTTCTAATATCTTGCTGCATATGGGCAATAATGAGACTGGTCTGTAATTAGTAGAGCTTTCTGCATCGCCTGATTTGAAAACTGGGCTGACTGTGGCATTCTTGAAAATATCTGGTACGCACCCTGTGCTCAGAGATTTATTAATAATATCAGTGAGAGAAACTGCTATGGAATCACGACCATGCTTCAGTACGGCTGGTAAGACGTTGTCAGAGCCAGGTGACTTACTTGTGTTTGTTGCTTTGAGCAGTGTGGTGATGTGCGCCACAGTTACGGGTCGAAAATGGGACAGTCGAGCAGCAGTAGTTGGCTGTTGGGTGGCTGGGCGTAAACATATGTCAGCAGGCCGGCTTGGATCGTGCACTATGTTAGCAAATGTCTCTGTCAGACTACTGAGAGATGCAATTGGCTGATTTCTTACTTTCCGCCTGCCAGACAGACTGTTAAGAAGAGCCCACTGACCTCTAGGATTTCGTCGGAGTGCCGAGAACTGGTGCATCAGGAAACGGGATTTCAGTCTCCTACTCAGAAGCGTCCCCTCACGTCTGACAGAACGATACTGTTGCTTAAGAACCATATTCCCAGGCTGCGAAAGGACTCTACGATGCAGAGTAGTTCTGCGCTGCAGCAGTTTCCGTAACTCTGGTGTTGCCCACGGTTGAGGCTTAGGTTTGGGACAGAGGGGTAGTCTAACTTGTTTAGATGGAGCATGCGTATCAGTAACAGCAGCAATAGACGTTAGAAGATGGCAAGTTTGACTGTCCAATGTTGAAAATGAGGATGAGTCCTCGAGCATATTATTCAGGTCAGCATTAAACTGAGAGTAGTTGATAGTAGCTATTCCTGGTTTTCTCACAACCTTAGTTCTCTGGGTTTCTGGGGGCTTCCATTCCGGTATTACAATATCAAGGCGGACTAGGTGGTGATCAGTAAGATCTGACATGGGAATGATCGTTGGATTGGGCAATGGAAAGGTAGTGTTCAACAGAGCCAGGTCAAGACACGTGTTTGACGGCGCTCTAGTTGGTGCGTGGACAATGTTCTGCAGCTGGTGCTCTGCACAAAGCTTAAGTAGATGCTGATTATGATGTAGAGTCGGTTGTAACCCCCACAAACTGTCCTAGGAGTGTTGCAATGGTAGCAGGCCGTTGAAATATACTCCGTACAGCATGGAGAGTTTTACACCTCATCTCTTCATACCTCATCTCTTCATACCTCATCTCTTCATACCTCATCCCTTCACACCTCATCTCTTCACACCTCATCTCTTCATACCTCATCTGTTCATACCTCATCTCTTCATGCCTCGTGTCCTCACACCTCATATCTTCATGCCTCATCTCCCCACATACTTGTCCCTAGTCGGCCTAGACTCACACCATCGCCTCATCCTATCCCTTTCCTCATCGGCATGACATTATTATATGCTTCAAATTGTGTGATTCCAAATCAAAATTGGGTGTGAAGACTTCATAAGAAAGATGGGCGTGGGTTGGGTTTTTGTATTTTAGAAAAGCGATCCTGTCAGCTTTTCTAATATCATTTGTATGTGATTGAGTGTATGCGCGTGATTTCACAAGATTATAATGTTGTGGAAAGTATAATTTCAGTGCCAGAAATAGATGTGAACTGTGTTGATGTGCAGATTCTGCGCATTGTTCTTCCAATTACTAAAGTCAAACACTAGCTGTTTACTAATTACAAAACTATTGAATACAACTAGGGAGTATTGTCTTCCTATTTGAACTGACTTCTTGTTACTTCCAAGCATTTTATTTGTTTGTTTTTTATTAGAAAACCTTGCCGTGCTAGGAAGAAGAATTACGGTTGTGAGAATTGTTCGAAGTAGGTAAATCATGGACGACTGTGACTGGACTTCGGAGGAGAGTGACGACTCTGATGCACTCTCACCCCTGCAGCCATTAGTGATATGGTCAAGCAGAAGGTCAACCGCGTGTCCTCCACCGCCAACTGCATCATCTCACCACGTACGTGTATACCCCAATAGTGGTAATCAAGAACCCACATCAGAATTCTCCTCTTTCCAGTTTTCTCTTCGGAATACCGCATTCAACCCTTGGAAATCACGAACATCTTGCGCCGGTGTTCTTCAAGATCATGTACCCAAGGACACAGTGACAGATAAAATCAAGGACCCTCGACCAGAAATCCAGAGGAACAAGGATACAAAGACCAGTGATGCTTCAAATACAGCTGTCGAAAACGCATGTTTGGATTCCTTGACATCGGCAATGGACAAGGATCAAATTTCGCAAGGTAACAGTACCCCAACCGTTAACTGCTATCGCGAACCCGTTTCAGATAAGTCCACAGGCTACGAGGAAGTAGCGTTTCACAATGAATATGGCAAAAACTACAGCAAATCTGCTGGTATGAACGTTCACGTAAGGCTTGTACACAACTTCGGCCATTTTCCAGTGTCTTCTCCAGTGGCTAGCTTACCCGCGGATTCCGATCATTACGATCTTGAAAAGATCAACACTCATCACAACTCTGAGCTGTGTTCTGAGATAGTTTGTCAACTTCAATCTGACTTTCCGGAACCAGAAGATACACTCTGCGAAGAAACCGAAAAGTCACTTGATCGCCAGCCCGATAGACTTGATCGCGAACATTCACATCCTGGAGAAAAGCAATATAGATGTAAGCATTGCGATAAATCTGTTTCTACTCCGTCTTGCCTAAGTTCTCATCAATCTAGACATCCAGAAGAGAAATCGCTCAAGTGCAAAGAGTGTGACAAAATGTGCAGCACGCAACATAATCTTACCCGACATGCACGACTTCACTCAGGAAGCAAAGCGTTTCCGTGCAAGTACTGCGCAAAACCATTCGGTGACAAACACGGCCTACATGTTCATGAACGTATCCATACCGGGGAGAAGCCGTTCAGGTGTGGTTACTGTGATGAAATGTTTCGCCGTAATATCGATCTTAAAGTTCATGAACGTAGCCATACTGGAGAGAGACCATACAAGTGTAAATCGTGCGAGAAGTCATTCACGACGAAATCAAAGCTCACCGTGCATCGACGCACCCATACTGGAGAGAGACCACACAATTGTAAATCATGCGAGAAGTCATTCACGACGAAATCAAAGCTCACCGTGCATCGACGCATCCATACTGGAGAAAGACCACACAAGTGTAAATCATGCGAGAAGTCATTCACGACGAAATCAGATCTCACCCGGCATCGACGCATCCATACTGGAGAGAGACCATTCAAGTGTAACTGGTGTGACAAGTCATTCACGACGAAATCACATCTCAAAGCGCATCAACGCATCCATACTGGAGAGAAACTATACAAGTGAAAAGTATGTGGCATGGCATTTCGGGAAATGTCAACTCTCAAATATCATCAACGAATCCATACTTGAGAGTAACCATTTTCGCGTAAGGAATGTGGAAAGTCTTTCACTAAGAAATCCAGCCTAACACGTCATGAGAGGATCCATCCTGGAGAGAACCTGATCAAGTACAAGTGATCGTGACTAGCCTTTCAATGCGAAAAACAACATGGAAGACCATGGAAATACAAAACACCGAAAACAGAAGTATCGTTTTCAAGATTATGGGAAATGCTTTTTAACCTATCAAAGAGCGTTTCAAACATTATTCCTTGTTTATGCTTCAAACTCTCTAACTCGTTTTCTTATAGGCATTTTTGGTAACTGTTCAGTTATAGTTATTGCTCTGTGTGCACCGTCATATCCTGAAATTTCTTCAAACACATGTACTATGATTCTGTTTGCGCTTTTCATGTATCGTTCAAAGTAATACATTATTGCTGGGAATGTGCAATTTTTTCCTCGTACTTTCCTGTTGTCGTCTTCTTTTTTCTTGCATTACCAAACACGCTCGGTGGTGTGCTAGTAATTTCCTTCTGGTCATATTCAGTCAATGGGTTAGGAGAATGTACAGAATGGAGTTGGACGTGTGTAGAATTGCGACCTATGCTAAGCTCTGAAATCTTCGTAGTGCATTCAATCGGTTTCGTAAACTGTACTTTTTATTATTTTAATTTTTTATTATAATATTATCGCGATAATTGATGGAATGTATGGTAGTTTAGTAGGTGTGTTGCGGTGATGTTTTGACCTGACATGCGAGCCGATAATTCTTAGATGTGTTCATTTCTTCCTCTACTTTCGTTGTGTTTGCATGTGTGTGTGCGCTTGTCCGTTTGTGTGTATGATTGTCGCTGTGAATGTCGGTTTATTGTTCCATTGTAGCCGGATACTATGACGTCTTTCAAAGTAGAGCTGCTGTTACCTCATCGTAGAGCTGCAATGCTAATGGATGTAATATAGCTCAAGTCAGAGCCGCAGAAAATGGCCAGATAACACCAGTTGTGAGAGTGTTTGCTCAAAGTAGAGAAGCTAATAGCCAAACGTAGAGCCGCTGTAAGCTCAAAGTAGAGATGCTGTTAGCTAAAATTTGAGCTGCTGTTAGCTCAAAGTAGAGCTGCTGTTAGCTCAAAGTAGAGCTGCTGTTAGCTCACCGTAGAGCTGCAATGCTAATGGATGTAATATAGCTCAAGGCAGAGCCGCAGGAAATGGCTACATGTAGATAACACCAGTTGAGAACGTGGACTCGATCAGTTCCTACCATTATTATCATGATGGTCTGAATACGTTGGATAGGGAGGGATGGGGGGAAAAGCAACACTGCAGAAGCACGATCTGTTGTCTGGAAGAACACAACAGGGCAAGCAAGATTGGTTTTTCTTTTCAGCAAAACGAGTTGGGTGCCATAGTTTTGTGATTATGCAGCAAAACATAGCGCATGACGTCAGTCTTGAAGACAGTATAGAGCCATGCAGTGCAGCGTGTGAGCTAGTTCGGACGAGTACTAGTACAGCTAGCACCCCAAATTGGGTGTCGATGGAATCTTTCGAAGAAGATACTGTGTCCTAACTGCCTTTTCTGACAAATGGAGAGGTGAATCCGTTGTTAAATGTTTTGAGCTAAACAGGCTTTAATGGTGTTGGGGCGGCGGTTCAATCCTGTGACCTGTGACAATCGCTTATGCCCAGAGATGCCCTACAGCTAAGTACTCTACCACTAGTGGTCATCCGATCAGTGACCGTTCAATATTTTCCACAGACTTAGAAACTCACGTCTTCTGTGAATCCACACAAGCTGGTGGGATGCAAGGAGCGTACAACACGTTTCCTGTTTTAATTGTGCTGTTTGTACATAGTGCGGAACTCACGATATTCATTTCGCTTATATCTTTCTTAACACTTAGCTCCACCGATATTGTCAACAGGTATAACGTGACGAGTTAGCAAGAGCACCAAATCTATGCTTAGAACAGGGCGTACTTTAATCGATTGCGTAACAAATATCCCGTACTACCTAGACCATATCACAGGAGACCATATAAACCATGCATCTATTCATAGCAGACACTTTGTGTTCTTCGATTCTAACAACAAAGTGTCTCAGATTGCATCACCTCTTGTCAAGTGTTGCAGACTCCACACGAAGCTTGGCTGATCCCATGTCAAGCGTTTAGGTGAAGAAAATTATGGAAATAGAGATAGTGTGTGTGTGTTTGTGTGTGGGGAGGGGGGAGGGGGTGTTTGTTTGTGTTAGTGTGCATGTGTGTGTTTCCGGGCGTGAGCGCATGATGTGAAAAGATCATGATGTGTCACTTAAATGTAAGGATGGACTCGGATGAAGAAACAAGGATAAATTTATAGAAAAGAAAAAAGACCAAGAAACTACTAGTTACGCTATAATATCGGTCAACGTCGGTAAACGTTGGTAAACGTCGGTCAACGTCGGTAAATGTCGGTAAACGTCGGTAAACGTCGGTAAACGTCGGTAAACGTCGGTAAACGTCGGTAAATGTCGGTCAACGTCGGTCAACGTCGGTCAACGTTGGTCAACGTCGGTCAACGTCGGTAAACGTCGGTAAATGTCGGTCAACGTCGGTAAATGTCGGTCAACGTCGGTCAACGTCGGTCAATGTTGGTCAAAGTCGGTAAATGTCGTGCAAATGTATCGCATGAGCTGATTGTTAAGACATTGGTCGTGTTAGTGATAATAATAGAGCAGCTCATAGGTAAAAGTAAGTGGCTAGAAATAGACGTGCATAATTATCAAAGTGTTCATGTACTTATTCGGGAAACACAGCTGCTACTGTTTACAGTACTAATCTCCTATCACAAGTTGTTTCTGCTCTATGGATTATTGCTATTGAATTCGGATACTTTGCCCTACATGGCAACAGAATTGCGTTTGGAAGAATTCTTGAAGTAAGTGGATCATGGATGATTGTGACTCGACTTCGGATGGAAGTGCCGACTCTGATGCACTCTCACCACTTCCACCATTAGTGATATGGACCAGCAGAAGGTCAACTGGGTATCCCCCACAGCGAAATATACCATTTTACGGTACGACTTACAAGGCTCATCACCACGCAAACCCCAATAGCGGTGACCGAGAGATGACCTCAGAAGGCTCCTTTGCGAATTATGCACTTCAGCATTCCTCATTCACCTCTTGGAACACACCAACATCTACCTCCAGTGTGCTCCAAGATCATCCTTGGCTGGACACTGCAGCAGACAACTACAGGCCACCTCGACCAGAGTTCCAGAGGAACAAGGATACACGCGCTAATGATCCTTCAACAGCAACTGACGATAACCCATGCTCTAATCCAATGACATCAGCAATGGACAATGGCCAAAGATCTGAAAGCAACCGTAACCAAACTGCTAACCATCCCGTTTCTGTTTCAGATCACTACACAGGCCACGCACACGATGGGTATGAGTCGTAAGATGGCGAATACTCATGCAAATCTGCCGACCTGGAGGTTCACAATATCGAACATGTTCCAGTGGATCTTAGGATGTCTAGCTTATCGCACAAAATCAGCATGTCTCCGAGTCTAGTTCTAAGGCAGATTTTCCGCTTCAAGCTGATTTCCGTCAACCCGAAACTTCGCATTGCAAGGAAACTGGGCCATCGCTTGATCGCAAGCATGATATGCTTAATCGCAGACATTCAGATCCCGTAGAAAAGCCGTATGAATGTAAGTTTTGCGAAAAATCATTTTCTACTCAATCCAGTGTAACATCTTATGAACATACGCACCGAGAAGAGAAACGATTCAAGTGTAAAGTGTGCGATAAAATCTTCGATTGGCGATCTCAGCTTGTCCGTCATGTTCGAGTTCACTCAGGAGACAAACCCTTCACGTGCAAGTTCTGCGCTAAATCATTCAGTGATAAATCCAATCATACTGCTCATGAACGGTACCATACCGGGGAGAAGCGGTTTGCCTGTGATCACTGTGATCAAGGTTTTCTACACAGTTCCCAACTTAGAATTCATTTACGCATCCATACTGGGGAGAGACCATACAAGTGTAAAGAATGTGGCAAAGAATTCACAAAACGATCAAATCTCACAAATCATCAACGCATCCATACTGGAGAGAAACCCTTCAAGTGTACCGTTTGTGACAAAGCATTTAGGACTCCGTCAAATCTTTCAAATCATAAACGCATCCATACTGCATGGAAACCCTTCAAATGTAACGTTTGTGGCGAATCATTCAGGACTGCTGCACATCTTGCAGGTCATCAACGCATCCATACTGGAGAGAAACCATTCCAGTGTCAAGTATGTAATAAGGCATTCAGACAAATATCACATCTCACACGTCATGAACGCCTCCATTCTGGAACGACACCATTTTCGTGTAAAGTATGTGGAAAGTCTTTCTCTCGGAAATCCAATCTAATAGCACACGAACGAATCCATCCCTGAGAGGAACTTATCAGCGACTGTGACAAGTCTTTCAATATTAAAAAAACACCTGGAAGACCATTCAAAAAACACCGTTAAACAAAAGGCTTCTTTCCCAGATTATGGAAAATGTTCATTATAAGTGCGTTTTTGAAATGCAAGCAGCCCAATCTGAACTACAAGCAAAACTCACTACTTACATGCTGACTTCCATATGAAACATCACAAACATTATCATTATCATTGTTTTAGAGTTGATATACTGTACAGTTTCTAGCCATGTTACACAATGCACTTCGTACACGTATTTCCATATCTACCATTCACAAAAAAAACAGTTGAGCTGATCATGTGGCTCGTGTTTTATAAAATCAGTACGTTTTCGCGAATCTTTACTCTTCTGCACGCATGCTAGGTATGGATCCTTTTCCTCAGAAGAGACGCTGTGGTGTTTTGAAGTTGGCACATAATGCTAAATATGTGAGATAGTTTATTCCTGTATGTACATGTCTACCTCTGGTCTCATTTGTATAGACCCGTTCAAGTACCCGTCAAAACATTTAAAATCTTCTAATAAAAAGATTATCTCAATGTTCATGTGCTCGAGGGAAATGTGGAAAGGGGAAAATGACTGTGACCACCAAGAATCCAATCTGATACAATCGATTATGCCCAGCCATACTCTACCACTAATCACTCTACCACTACTAGTCATCCAAGCAGCGACTGCTCAACATTTTCCTCAGACTTAGAAACTCTCGCTTCCTGTAGGTCCACAAAATCTAGTGGGATGCAAGGAACGTACATGACGTTTAGGGTTTAAATGTGGTGTTTTCACATCGTGCGGCACTCAGGATATTCATGATACAAGTGCACGACGACGAAGGTTGACCCTTCGTTCAGAGGCTTCTCAACTTTGGTTACGTAATCTTGTTACAAGTACCTTTTTGCATTTCCTTTTGTGGTTGTATTGCACCTGTACCATAATATTATGTGGCATTTCTAACACCTCAGGATATGCATTTAGCTTATATCAGATTCTTTCTTAAAATTTAGCTCCACCTAAATTGTCAACAGTTATAATGTGTCGAGGTAGCAAGAAGACCATACGAATGCTTAGAACTGGGCACAGTGTACTAGATCATACATAACATATAATCAGCACTGCCTATATTATCATAATACTCATAATAAGGACACACTTCAGGCTCATTACAAACATCTTGAACGTTTCTTCCTCACAAGTATACTTTCAAGCCGTCTCGTCAGGTGAAATACAGGCAAGGGAAAGGAACAGGAACAGTGGGTTAAATGCAGTAAGAAGGTGGTAAAACAGCGCAAAAAAAGAAGATAGCTAAAGTAAACAGCGAAATTTGCAATAATTAGACAAAGATGCAAGTGAGAGAAAACTCAATACGCGTGACATGTAGTGCGACAACAAGAGACAACCACTGGACATACATGTAACTAACGAGGTTTTGACGACCTACCTAACAGCCTAAGTATTTCACCTGACGAGAAGGCTTAAAAGTATACTTGTGAAGACAAAAACCTTCCAGATGTTTGCAATGAGCCTGAAGTGTGTCCTTTTTATGAGTATTATCGCATTTTTGTCTCAGAGGAAACTGTTTACCTATATTATCAATTATCACAAGAGCCGATATAAACCATGTATCTATTCATAGCAGACACTTTGTTGTAATATTCGAACAGCAAAGTGTCTTTGATTGCATCACCTCTTGTCAGGTGTTGCAGAGTCAGCATGAAGCTTGGGTGATCCCATGTCTCGCGCTAAGGTGAAGATTAATATGGAAATAGATAGATTGTGCATGTGTGTTTGCGTTTGTGTTGGGGTGTGAGTGTGTATGTGTGTGTTTCCGCGCGTGAGCTCATGATGTGAAACTATTATAATGTGTCAGTCAAATGTAGCTCAAACTAGGATTCAAAGGTATCCTGGAAGAAGTAGCACCTTCCGCGGTATTAGTGTGAAGTTTGTTGCAGAACTTGACATTTTACTGACCCGTCACTGCAATCCGAAGCACGGGAGGAGCACGTCGTTCCTTCCACTCGGCAAACGCGAAAGAACCACCCCTGTTCAACACATAGTATTTCACGGAATCTACCCCTCATCCATTGAGCTTGATTGGGCTGAGGAACATTGTCCCTGAAGAGCAGCACTATAATTATAGTACTCTCCAGGCACAAACATCACCAGGGATACAAACTTACAGGGACGCACCATTTACAGCCACACAAGCACACACGTCGTGAGGCCCCAGGCAGCAGTTTAAGCCAGAGTCGCTCGTGGAGGTGCGCTAAACAGACGCTGAGAGCCTGTAGCTATTCACAACGCCGACATCTCCAACAAACACATATCCTGTAAGTAGCGACTTCGGATCGATTAGGAATCAAAGGTTTCACTTAAAGTAGTGGACACAGCATCCACCGTTGTCTTCAGATCAGCATTTTAAGCTTCTTTCGGAAATAATAGTTGCTTCGTGTAGTATTGGCTTTGTTCACTTATTACAACTAAAATGTATGATTTAAAATAGCAATGCACAAAACTAATTGTGCACTCATAACCATGTACGAAAAAATGAAAATGAAACAATTACAGAACGTTTTCTCGTGACTATGTTAAGCATATAATGTAACTGATCATTATCCCAAAAGAACTAGTTTGCGCTCAGGATGAGTACTAAGCCAAATGCACATCTTTTGCGTAGTAAGCAAACGTAACAGTTGAACTTTATGATTTAGCTCACTTGCTCAGACTATACTACTTTAATATGAATGCAGAGTGCGCCCTTTCCATCCAGTGGCCCTCCATCCCTGCAGAAGAGAAAGACGCCTACATCCCACCGCTTTGGAGGCCTTTACAATTTTTCACAGGGTCTGGTAACTGATATACGCGCCAAGAACGAAACCTTGAAAACTAATAATAATGTAGAAAAGAAAAGGACATATGGATACAAGTTAAGAGTAACTCTCCATCACTGTAACTGGATACTATATGCAGTCAGAAAGTGCAATAACTAGGCACAAAACTGACAAGAGTACTGAGACATTCGACGTCCTGACACCTAGCTTCAACACCTCTCCGTAGCGCTACCCGACAGCCTTCCAACTTGGAAGGTTCAAGGTTATGAAAAGACCAAAGAGGGGAAGGCAAGCGCAACGAAAACGAGCAAAAGCTCTTAAAAAGCTCTTTGGTCTTTTCATAACCTTGAACCTTCCAAGTTGGAAGGCTGTCGGTTAGCGCTACGGAGATGTGTTGAAGCTAGGTGTCAGGACGTCGAATGTCTCAGTACTCTTGTCAGTTTTGTGCCTAGTTATTGCACTTTCTGACTGTATATAGTATCCAGTTACAGTGATGGAGAGTTACTCTTAACTTGTATCCATATGTCCTTTTCTTTTCTACATTTATTTATGGCTCAACATCCGAGTTTCAATATGCACACCTGATGAGCCGTCACGAACCATACGGCGAAACGTACGTCGTGTGAAACAACTTGTTTTGTAGTCAACTAGTCCATCACAATGTCATGCATGAGGAGTACTGTAGGAGTTTGGCTTTCGGCTTGTACAATTCGTTTTCGCAAAGCTTCCCCTTTCTTTACCTATCTTTGATATTTATGACCCGCCCAAGTTGGGTGGTGTGCTGCTTTGCTGCTTCGAATTGTAGTTAGACCGCTTTGTCAACTATCGTACTGGTCTCGTCATCGTCCAGTAACAATCGACATTCTTTGTTCCGTTGGGACTGTAGCTTGTGCTCGTTTTCGTTGCGCTTGCCTTCCCCTCTTTGGTCTTTTCATAACCTTGAACCTTCCAAGTTGGAAGGCTGTCGGTTAGCGCTACGGAGATGTGTTGAAGCTAGGTGTCAGGACGGCGAATGTCTCAGTACTCTTGTCAGTTTTGTGCCTAGTTATTGCACTTTCTGACTGTATAATATAGTATCCAGTTACAGTGATGGAGAGTTACTCTTAACTTGTATCCATATGTCCTTTTCTTTTCTACATTTATTTATGGCTCAACATCCGAGTTACTAATAATAATAATAATAATATCGCTACAAAGACAACTAATTGCACCGTAAGCATTTCATTATGTCGACATGTATGTGTAAAATGTTGTAGGATTATCGCAAGGCACACAACGAAATGGAAAGCGAGGATTTGTTCAGAATTGTTTTCTTGTTACAATCATCAGTGAATCTACGTAACAATGGAATAAGGACTACTTGAAACTAATCTTATATGGATAGATAAAAGTGAAAGAAGGGGAAAAAGAGCGAAACAAAAAAGGTGATAATCGTACAACATTTTACACATACATGTCGACATTATATGAAATGCTTACGGTGCACTTAGTTGTCTTTATGGCTATATTATAACTTCTGTCTCCGAAACGCTTGTTCACTAATAATACTCCAAAAAATGTATTGGCTACGCATGAACCTGCGCATTAGGACATGTGTCAAAAAGTATTGAACGTTTTCGTTCCCTTCTTCTCAAAATGCTACAGGGAATGATGAAAATATGCTAAGAGACTACAGCTATAAAGAAAAGAATTTCCGAGATACATCACTCCAGTAATTTGTACAAGTGACAACGGAAAAAATAGAATCTGATGTGAATAGTCAAGAAAACAGCATGCATAATCCAATCTGTAAGAAAGGTTTGCTCCCCACACCGGAGCTCGCGCTATTCCGCCGACTTAACTTGACACTTGACTGACTCACGACTGCCATCCAGAGCACACGAGAAGTCCATCGAACCTTCGACTCGGCAAACCTGCAAGAAAGCACCACTCCCTGCTCAATACACAGTGTTTCGGGGAATTTACCCCTCATCAGTTGAGCTTGAGTAGGCTGAGGAAGATTGTGCCTGAAGAGCACCACTTATATAGTGCTCTCCAGGCACAAACATCACCAGGGATACAAACTTACAGAGACGCTCCGCTTCCAGCGCGATAAACACCTCGTGAACACCAGATAGCATCGTGAGTCAGTGTCGCTCCTGGACGGTGAGACAGACGTCGAGGACCCTCGGTCATTCGCAACGCTGTCACCTCCAAACCAACTAGTCGCATGCCCGCGCTGGGCACAACAGTACGAAGTAGTGGTTGCGACTTCGGCGATGATTTGTAAGAAAGGTTTGCTCCCCACACCGGAGCTCGCGCTATTCCGCCGACTTTACTTGACACTTGACTGACTCACGACTGCCATCCAGAGCACACGAGAAGTCCATCGAACCTTCGACTCGGCAAACCAGCAAGAAAGCACCACTCCCTGCTAATGCCCTGCTAATGACCGAGGGTCCTCGACGTCTGTCTCACCGTCCAGGAGTGACACTGACTCACGATGCTATCTGGTGTTCACGAGGTGTTTATCGCGCTGGAAGCGGAGCGTCTCTGTAAGTTTGTATCCCTGGTGATGTTTGTGCCTGGAGAGCACTATATAAGTGGTGCTCTTCAGGCACAATCTTCCTCAGCCTACTCAAGCTCAACTGATGAGGGGTGAATTCCCCGAAACACTGTGTATTGAGCAGGGAGTGGTGCTTTCTTGCAGGTTTGCCGAGTCGAAGGTTCGATGGACTTCTCGTGTGCTCTGGATGGCAGTCGTGAGTCAGTCAAGTGTCAAGTAAAGTCGGCGGAATAGCGCGAGCTCCGGTGTGGGGAGCAAACCTTTCTTGCAAATCATCGCCGAAGTCGCAACCACTACTTCGTACTGTTGTGCCCAGCGCGGGCTTGCGACTAGTTGGTTTGGAGGTGACAGCGTTGCGAATGACCGAGGGTCCTCGACGTCTGTCTCACCGTCCAGGAGCGACACTGACTCACGATGCTATCTGGTGTTCACGAGGTGTTTATCGCGCTGGAAGCGAAGCGTCTCTGTAAGTTTGTATCCCTGGTGATGTTTGTGCCTGGAGAGCACTATATAAGTGGTGCTCTTCAGGCACAATCTTCCTCAGCCTACTCAAGCTCAACTGATGAGGGGTGAATTCCCCGAAACACTGTGTATTGAGCAGGGAGTGGTGCTTTCTTGCAGGTTTGCCGAGTCGAAGGTTCGATGGACTTCTCGTGTGCTCTGGATGGCAGTCGTGAGTCAGTCAAGTGTCAAGTAAAGTCGGCGGAATAGCGCGAGCTCCGGTGTGGGGAGCAAACCTTTCTTACAAATCATCGCCGAAGTCGCAACCACTACTTCATAATCCAATCAGTGACAAAAACGTAGTGACAAGGATAAGAGAGATAATAATAAGAATTATGGGATATATTTCACACCTTCACGACGAACAGTGCCAAACAACTGCAAAGAAAGCACATTCTCCTTCTGAACACACAGCTCAGGTCCTAACTAACATAATATGTACAAAGCTTCCAACACGCGAAGGACATTTTCTCTCTTTTTCTTGCCACTACGTTTTGTCGTTGGCCTTGAAATGAAAATGTAATTTTTGATCAATAGTTGTAACCCTCATGCTTAACAGTCGCTTTCTGTTTCGTAATTTTTTCATATCTCTATATCTGATATTTGGGTTGGCATAAGTTCTCCCCGGTCAAATTGTTCCGACCGGAAAGGGTGGTGGAAGGGGTTTACATCTAGATCCGTTCAAGCAGCATGCATGCCAGATATCTTTTATTAATGGTGTTTGTGCATAGTGGGCAACTCATGATATAATATTGAATTGACATCTTCAGAGGAAAAATGTTTGCTCCCCACAATGGAGCTCGCGCTGTCCGCCGACTGCCTTCATACCTGGCTAAAGAGTGGTGATATTATGCAGGCTAGCTTGATTCGAAATTTCGGTTGACTTCTTGTGTGCTCTTGGTGGCAATCATGAGTCGACTAAAATCAAGT
The DNA here is from genome assembly GCF_964019385.1 of Sycon ciliatum. Lineage (NCBI taxonomy): Eukaryota > Metazoa > Porifera > Calcarea > Leucosolenida > Sycettidae > Sycon > Sycon ciliatum. The sequence goes on along the minus strand of NC_088652.1, from coordinate 27,036,205 downwards.
CAGTAGGCGTATAGAACAAGACCCGGTGTGAGGAACAAAAACTTTCCATATGAAGTAATCGCCGAAGTGGCTAACAGTTATCCCCTGTTGGTATCTTCGTTACTTCTGTCTTCACCACAACGTGCTTCACCAACTATAGCAAGGACAATAACACGGGAAATACATTAGCTGTAGTTTTAATTTTCATGTTTTTAGTGCGCACGCAACACACTCTTTTGTCTTTTCATTGCGTGAACAACTGTAACTTGATAAAAGAACAATGATATTCAATGCATATCAGTGCCGAATTATTATTATTATTATTATTGCAAATAACGCTGAGTAATTACACGAATGCATAAAAACCAGCATTTGCTTCCGGGAAGGATTCACAAACATAAGACAAAAACACCATCAATGTAGCTGCACATACGAAAAGCAGCTTCTATTGTCAAGTTCGAGTGGCAATGTCAGAAAGACGGTAGACTGTTCGTGCACGATGTTCACCCTGCAGGGGATAAGTCAAGGACGCGGCTCGGCAGAGGAAGATGAGTGCCGCGGGGTGCCATTTCACCGTGACTTATCCCCTGCTATCAGTGCCGAAAGCGGAGGCTAATGTTGAATATGATGACTTTGTCACATCTTGTACACCCTTTCTATAATATCTCCCTCTGGGCTAAAGAACTACCATGAAACTGTGTCTGAATTCATATAATTTTGTAGCAACAAAGATTCTCTGCACTTTATCAAGTCTGGTGCGGGACATGCATGCTCGAAATTTTTCGATTCCAAATGAGGTGTGAAGATGAAAACGAAATTTGAGAGAGAGGTCATGGGGTGGGTTTTTGTGTGTGTGTGTCTGCGCGTGTTAAATGACAAGAATTATAAACATTGTGTCAGGTAAAGGGACAGTGCTAGAAATAGATGTGAACTGTATTAACGTGAGGACTTGGCACACTGTACATCTAATTACTAAGGGGGAACACCAGCTACTACTAATTACAAATATATTGGCGACGACCAGGACGAGTTGTCTTCTTATTTGAATTGTTGATATTGAATTCGAATACCTTGCCGAATTTGGAAATTTGAAAAGGTGGTGAAAATTGGTCAAGGAAGTGAATTATGGACGACAGTGGCTGGACTTCGGAGGGGTGTGTCTACTATGATGCACAATCACTATCGCCATCATTAGTGATATGGACAAGCAGAAGGGCAGTTCCATCGCCAGCTACATAACCTTACAATGCACTTTACACAGCTCTATACCCCGCAAACCACGATAATGGTGAACAAATAGCCACCGTAGAGGTATCCTATAGTTCTATTCAGGGTTTTTCATTCAGTTCTTGGAACACACAAACGTCTTCTTCCGGTGTACTCTATGATTATCGGCTGAACAGCGTTGCTGACAACGTCATAGACCCCCGACCAGAAATCCAGAGGGCGACAGATACAAAGCCCAGTGAAGCTCCAACCACAGCTGTCTTAAACCCATGTTTGGATCCCATGACATTGGCAATGGACGACGATCAATGTACGTGAGACAACAGTAAAGCAACTGTAAACTTGTCCGTTCCCGTTTCAGATCACTACACAGGCAGTGGGAACGTAACGTTAAACTCGGAGTATAGCAATTTCTCAAGCAATGCTGGCAATGATAACCTTAACGGAGGCCGCAGTGTACATATTACCGGGTATGTGGCAATGTCTTCCCAACTGACAAGCTTACCTGAGGATCCCAAGAAACACGATCGTGAAAGGATCAACAATCATCACACCTCTGAGCCGTTTTCTGAGGCAGTTTGTCAACTTTAAACTAACCATCGTCAACCAGAAAAGTCACTCTGCGAGGAAACCGGGAAGTCACCTGTTCGCCATCATGATCCGCTAGATCGTGGACATTCACATCCTGGAGAAAAAACGTATAAACGTAAGCATTGCGATAAATTCTTATCTACTCAGTCTTGCGTCACATCTCATGACTGTCCACATCCTGAAGAGAAATCGTTCGATTGTAACTTGTGTCATAAAACGTTCAATAGGCCATCTCATCTTACCCGTCATGGACGAGTTAACTCTGGAGAGAAACCGTTTCCGTGCAAATACTGCGCCAAGCCATTCAGTGACAAATCCGCTCTAAATGTTCATGAACGTATCCATACCGGGGAGAAGCCGTACAGGTGTTGTTACTGTGATCAAATGTTTCCCCGTAATACCGATCTTAGAATTCATGAACGTAGCCATATTGGAGAGAGACCATACAAGTGTAGTATCCCTGCCCGACCAATACGGAAGCAGTACGGAACTAATACGGAGTTTGCCTGATGTATATTTAGTGTATCTCCGTATGTAAGCGTACGGCGTCTGCTGCATAAAAGCGGCTGAGCATTTCTGTTTTGATGAAGAGAAGATTAGATTAGATTGGATAGCAATGAAAGCTAACTCGAAGAATAAGGATTCAACCTCTAGGTGAGCACCGGAGAGAAAGTTATTTATTTTGCCGTTCCTTCTTTCACTAACGATTATATCTCAGGTGTGCACCTGAAAGTAGAATAAAAGTAATTCGTGTTGATTTCACCGCGCCTACCACTCGGCTACCCATTACATTGGTGGCAGCGGTGGGATTCGAACCCACGCCTCCGAAGAGACTGGAGACTCCAATGGCGATTCCAAGCGACCCGCTACCTACATGTATACTACCGGTGGTGATGGCGAGGCTGATGAAGACGACGACAGGCAGGCTGCTGACCAAGACAAGGAGTGTATTCCCCAAGCCCAGCAGCGTTTGATTTTCGCTGGCACGCATGCAGTTGGCAGACGGCCGAACCCTGAGTGACTGCAACATTCAGCAGGAGTCCACTCTTCACCTGGTACTTCGTCTCCGTGGTGGGAAGCAGATTTTTGTCAACACTCTTCCTGGCTAGACCATCACTCTTTACGTCGCGCAAAGCGATGCTATCGACAATGTGAAGACCACGATTCAAGACGAGGAGGGAGGTCAATCAGGTCATTTGTCTGACGCCGAGCTAGCCGCTCTGAGTGACCGGCTCAACCAAGATGAAGATAAAACCTGGCTCGCCCTCCGCCATAGCTCCAGCCGCCGCCGTGGTTACTAACGCTGATTCCAGGTATGGCATTTTCTTTCCTGTCTTCCTTCAGTCTCCCTGTTCTTTTCAGTCTTCCTTTATGCGAGTGTGTGAATCCAGTTTAGTTTGGTAGGCGTCTGATCATGGTGAGCCACGGTTTACCCAGCTAACGTGGGACAATGTGTGTGACAACGCCCCTTATAGTTATAGTGTATTCAGTTCGGTTTTTGAACTGCGATGTTCCTGGCGGGTTGTGCCAGCGTTGTGCAGCAAGAGTGCTGTGGATTTTCAGGTCCTATTTGGAGAACAGTTCTTTCCCCTTTTGACCCCGTGAGATCGTGTGAACCTGGTGTGCTTCTACTTTATGATTTGTTATCAGTTCATTTCTTCTGTCTACTCTAAACGTTATCATTTCCGATATAATTTGCCATCTTCCGGTTGACGCTGTGTTCGTAACTCTTCACTAATTTTTTGAAAATCACGAGGGCGTGATAATCTGTAGGAAGGGAGGGTGTAGTATCCCTGCCCGACCAATACGGAAGCAGTACGGAACTAATACGGAGTTTGCCTGATGTATATTTAGTGTATCTCCGTATGTAAGCGTACGGCGTCTGCTGCATAAAAGCGGCTGAGCATTTCTGTTTTGATGAAGAGAAGATTAGATTAGATTGGATAGCAATGAAAGCTAACTCGAAGAATAAGGATTCAACCTCTAGGTGAGCACCGGAGAGAAAGTTATTTATTTTGCCGTTCCTTCTTTCACTAACGATTATATCTCAGGTGTGCACCTGAAAGTAGAATAAAAGTAATTCGTGTTGATTTCACCGCGCCTACCACTCGGCTACCCATTACACAAGTGTAAATCGTGCGAGAAGTCATTCACGACGAAATCACATCTCACCCGGCATCGACGCATCCATACTGGAGAGAGACCATACAAGTGTAAATCGTGCGACAAGTCATTCAAGACGAAATCAAATCTCACCGTGCATCAACGCATCCATACTGGAGAGAGACCACACAAGTGTAACTTGTGTGATAAGTCATTCACGACGAAATCAAATCTCACAGTGCATCAACGCATCCATACTGGTGAGAAACCATACAAGTGTAAAGTATGTGGCAAAGACTTCCAAGCAATGTCAACCCTCGTAAATCATCAACGAATCCACACTCTTGAGAGAACCTGATCAAGTGTCAGCTATGGTGACAAGTCTTTCAATGTGAAAAACAACATGGAAGACCATGCAAATACAAACACCGTAAAACAGAAAGATTGTTTTCAAGATTGTTGAAAGTGCTACTCATAGGCCCGTTTCGAACCGCAAGTAGAATAAAATCAATGTCGTTTAAAGCCAGATCCGTTATCCATGCAAAGGTCTCTACTTGCATGCTAACTTCAACATAATAATGTAACGTGCAAACCATTATCATTGTCATTATACTCCGAGTGGTATCCACTATTTTATTTATTGTTTTCCTTTGCACTTCTTACAGAAAAGGAACGTGTTGCCATTCTTACCTTGCCACTCAATTGCGCTAAACGTTACTGTATGTTTTTTAGGATAAATAAGCCATGCTAAATAACCGGAACCCACTGCTGGAGCACGCATGCCTGGTACGGATCTTTTCGCTGGAAGAGGCGCTCTACTGTTTTCATGTTCGCACATGATGCTAAAATTTTATTCATGTATGAACTCTAGGTCCCATGTGTCATCCTGTATAGTAAACGATCTACTACTTATCAAAACTATTCGAATACTATCTCACTGTCCATTTGTTTGCTGATAATGTGTAAACGAGAAATTTGACTGTCACCACTAGAACTCAAGCTAGGGACCCATTCGTATGGCCAGCGATGCTCCCTCTTGATAGCTGAGAACGTAAAACATATCTTACTCCACTGCATCAGACCAGTGTGAGGTTGATAGGTTGACTACTAGAGTCACAGTTAGGATGCACCGCCAGTGCTGGATGGGCCAAATGCCAAATACAATGGAGAAGATGGTATTTGTGATGCTTATCATAGCGGGACAAAGCCAGGTCGTCGCAACTCAGGGTTTCTCGCTCTAGAATGAGTTTCATGATCATTAGTGTGCAAATTATGGTAACCGTTAATGGGCATTCTCACTCTCTTAGTATTGACTCCCTTTGATTTTCGCTATACCTAAGCAGTCAAATATTCCTGCATATTTCACTCCTTAGGGCTATATTGACTACTTGTATTTGACTGCTTAGGGGTTGCGCAGGGGAACGGTGCCTAGTGGAGCATTGTCACTGCATGAGTAGGTGGTGGTGCAACGGTTGTGCAGTCGTAAAACCGGGATTCATGAGGTTATCGTTCTGGAATTTGAAATACGGACTGTTTGTCGTGCTAAATCTAATATTGACTGAGTACGAGGTCAATATAGGAAAATAAAGGCTTGTAAAAGAACGAGGCATATAACAACCTTGTGGCAAGAAACTAGAATTTTTCCATTGCTATATTTGGAATAAGTTTGAGCTATTACGACACAAGAAATACAGGATATGATATATTTTCCACGAGGAGCTGTCCTTCCCTTCTGTATGATTGGGGGCATTTCATTCCCTGCGAGGACACTGTTATTGACTATATTTGGACTCATAGCTGTGCGATAGGAATAAATTTCTTTACTCTAACTGCAATGTAAGGTAAAAGAGAATCTCTTCAACAGACCTTAAAATTGATTCGGTGAGACCCATTCATGACTGGCATTTCCAAGACCATTGCTCACAGATCTAGGGCTGCACAACACGCAGATCCTACTTCAGTGACTGGATCATCTACATCGAGTCATAGTGCCTACTTCTCCACACCTTTCGGTGAACTGAAGTGTCACTGAAGCCGGGACAGAACAAGAACACATCCATACTGGAGATATGCCTATACTGGAGATATGCCTTTTCAGTGTGCGTTATGTTCGAAATCTTTGGCCAAGCACTCCTAACTAATAGTCCAAGAAAGAATCCATCCCCTTAGAGAAACTGATCAGGTAACAGCGCTGGTGACAAATCCATCAAAGCGAAAACAGAATTTGAAGACCATGCAAATATTAACAGCCAAAGGTTTTTCCAGATGTTTAATTTAGGTCTCCATGCAAATTTCACTGCTTACATGCTGACGTCAACACATGTAAAATCAATAACATTATCATTGTATTGCAGTTGATATCTACAGTTTAATTTATGTTTTCCATTGCAGTTCTTACACAAAAGGAATGTTTTTCCAAATTAACAAGAAGAAACACTTTTATTGCTCGGTGCGTCCCTTGGCGGTTCATGTTTTGTATAGAAAAAACAGTTCTTTTTCTATGTCGCGCATCTTCTAGAAGATACACTGTGCGGCTTGGGATTTCACACATGATTCAAAATATGTGAGTTCCTTTGTTTCTGTCTGTAACTTTGATCCCATATGTGGTATTGTACAGTCCCGTTCTAGTCCATGTCAAATAACCCAATTTCTAATAATAAGATAATTATGATGAAGAAAGGAAAAGGACAAAATGTAACGAGTTATGACACACTGTCCACCAACGTAACCAGATCCCTCTTATACAGTCAGCGAGTGCGACAAAATGGTACAAAACTGACAAGGAGTACTGAGACATTTGTGTCATAATTTTATGTAAGCACATTTGCTTTGCTCCTACAAGAGGCTTGTTTACTGAGACATTCGGGGTCCTGACACCTAGCTCCAATACTTCTCCAAGGTGCAAACCAACACCCTTCCAACTTGGAAAGCTCAGGTTCGGAAAGTTCCACGAGGGGAAGGACAGCGTTTATTACATAAACTTGAGCCGCCCAAGTTGGGTGGGCTGTTGCTTTGCGTCGTCGAGTTGTAGCGAAGCCGGTCCGTCCAATAGTCTTACTAGTTTCGTCATCATCCAGTAACTTTCGGTATTCTTAGTTGCCGTGATACGTAGCTCGTGCTCTTCTTCGTTGCGCTTTCCTTCCCCTCTTAGAACTTTCCGAACCTGAGCCTTCCAAGTTATATAGGTTGTTGGTTTGCACCTTGGAGAGGTGTTGGAGCTACAATGTAGGTGTCAGGTCGCCGAATGTCAGTACTGCTTGTCAGTTTTGTGCCATTTTGTCGCACTCGCTGCCTGTATAAGATCTGGTTACATTGGTGCACAGTGTGTCATAACTCGTAACATTTTGTCCTTTTCCTTTCTTCATCATAACTATATTGGCTCACCATCCGATTTCAAATAAAATAATTATTGCTTTTGATCCTTGAAGGGTGGTGGCGTTCCAACGGATGCGGAGAAAAACCGTTAACTTTTTCTATTGCCTTTGTGCTCCGTCCATTCAACACCACAAACTAAAACAGAGCTGCATAGCCAGTGGCTGAAAATGGGGATGTCTAGTCTAGACACTAATGCTGTTCTCTGACGTAAGGGGTGAAAGGCCACCAACTACACTTTCACAACTCTACATCTCATCGTATCACATCTCTTCACACCCCATCTCTTCATACCTCATCTCTTCACACCTCATCTCTTCATACCTCATCTGTTCATACCTCATCTCTTCATGCCTCATGTCTTCACACCTCATAGCTTCATGCCTCATCTCCCCACATACTTGTCCGTAGTCGGCCTAGACTCACACCATCGCCTCATCCTATCCCTTTCCTCATCGGCATGACATAATATATGTTTCAAATAATAATTGTGTGATTCCAAGTCAGAATTGGAGGTGAAGACTACATAAGAGAGATGGGTGTGGGTTGGGTTTTTGTATTTTAGAAAAGCGATCCTGTCAGCTTTTCTATTATCCTTTGTTTGTGATTATGGGTATGGGCGTGATTTCACAAGATTATAATATTGTGTAAAGTATAACTTCAGTGCCAGAAATAGATGTGAGCTGTGTTGATGTGCAGACTTTGCGCATTGTTCTTCCAATTACTAAAGAGAAACACCAGCTGTTTACTAATTACAAAACTATTGAATACAACTAGGGAGTGTTGTCTTCCTATTTGAACTGACTTCTTGTTACTTCCAAGCATTTTATTTGTTGTTTTGATTAGAAAACCTTGCAGTGCTAGGAAGAAGAATTACGGTTGTGAGAATTGTTGGAAGTAGGTAAATCATGAACGACTGTGACTGGACTTCGGAGGAGAGTGACGACTCTGATGCACTCTCACCACTGCAGCCATTAGTAATATGGTCAAGCAGAAGGTCAACCGCGTGTCCTCCACGGCCAACTGCACCATCTTATAGTACACCGTACTCAGCTCTTCACCACGTATACCCCAATAGTGGTAATCAAGTAGCCACATCAGAATTCTCCTCTTCCCATTTTTGTCTTCAGAATACCTCATTCAACCCTTGGAAATCACGAACATCTTGCGCCGGTGTTCCTCAAGATCATGTACCCAAGGACATGGTGACAGATAACTTCAGGGACCCTCGACCAGAAATCCAGAGGAACAAGGATACAAAGACCAGTGATGCTTCAAATACAGCTGTCGAAAACCCATGTTTGGATTCCTTGACATCGGCAATGGACAAGGATCAAATTTCGAAAGGTAACAGTACCCCAAGAGTTAACTGCTATCGCGAACCCGTTTCAGATCAGTACACAGGCTACGAGGAAGTAGCGTTTCACACTGAATATGGCAAGAACTACAGCAAATCTGCCGATATGAACGTTCACGCAGGGCATGTACAAAACATCGGACATTTTCCAGTATCTTCTCCAGTGACTAGTCTACCCGCGGATTCCGATCATCACGATCTTGAAATAAACAACACTCATCACACGTCTGAACCTTTTTCTGAGAAAGTTTGTCAACTTCAATCTGACCTTCTCCAACCAGAAAATACACTCTGCGAAGAAGCCGGAAAGTCCCTTGATCGCCAGCCCGATAGGCTTGATCGCGAACTTTCACATCTTGGAGAAAAGCAATATAGATGTAAGCATTGCGATAAATCTGTTTCTACTTCGTCTTGCCTAAGTTCTCATGAATGTACACATCCAGAAGAGAAATCGTTAAAGTGTAAAGAGTGTGACAAAATGTTCATCACGCGACATAATCTTACCCGACATGCACGACTTCACTCAGTAGGCAAAGCGTTTCCGTGCAAGTACTGCGCAAAGCTATTCGGTGACAAATACGGCCTACATGTTCATGAACGTATCCATACCGGGGAGAAGCCGTTCAGGTGTGGTTACTGTGATCAAATGTTTCGCCGTAATACCGATCTTAGAGTTCATGAACGTAGCCATACTGGAGAGAGACCATATAAGTGTAAATCGTGCGATAAGTCATTCACGGTGAAAGAAAATCTCACGGTACATCAGCGCATCCATACTGGAGAAAGACCATACAAGTGTAAATCATGCGAGAAGTCATTCACGAAGAAATCAGATCTCACCCGGCATCGACGCATCCATACTGGAGAGAGACCATACAAGTGTAACTTGTGTAACAAGTCATTCAAAACGAAATCACATCTCACAGTGCATCAACGCATCCATACTGGTGAGAAACCATACAAGTGTAAAAAATGTGGCATGGTATTTCGGAAAATGTCAACTCTCAAAAATCATCAACGAATCCATACTTGAGAGTAACCATTTTCGTGTAAGGACTGTGGAAAGTCTTTCACTAGTAAATCCAGCCTAACACGTCATGAGTGGATCCATCCCTGAGAGAACCTGATCATGTACAAGCGATTGTGACGAGATTTCAATGCGAAAAGAAACATGGAAGACCATGGAAATACAAAACACAGAAAACAGCAGTATCGTTTCAAGATTATGGGAAATGCTTTTAACCTATCAAAGAGCGTTTAAAACATTATTCCTTGTTTATGCTTCAAACGCTTCAAACTCTCTAACTCGTTTTCTTATAGGCATTTTTTGGTAACTGTTCAGTTTTAGTTATTGCTCTGCGTGCACCGTCTTATCCTGAATTATCTGCAAACACATGTACTATGATTCTGTTTGCGCTTTTCATGTATCGTTCAACGTAATACATATTTGTTGAAATATACAATTTTTCCTAGTACTTTCCTGTTGTCGTCTTCTTTTTTCTTGCATTATCGTTGTCAACCAAACACGCTCGGTGGTGTGCTAGTAATTTCCTTCTGGTCATATTCATTCAGTCAATGGGTTAGGAAAAAGTACAGAATGGAGTTGGACGTCTGTAGAATTGCGACCTATGCTAAGCGCTGAAATCTTCGTAGTGCGTTCAATCGGTTTCGTAAGCTGTACTTTTTATTATTTTAATTTTTTATTATAATATTATCGCGATAATTGATGGAATATATGGTAGTTTAGTAGGTGTGTTGCGGTGATGTTTTGACCTGACATGCGAGCCGATAATTCTTAGATATGTTCATTTCTTGCTCTACTTTCGTTGTGTTTGCATGTGTGTGTACGCTTGTCCGTTTGTGTGTATGATTTTCGCTGTGAATGTCGGTTTATTGTTCCATTGTATCCGGATACTATGACGTCTTTCAAAGTAGAGCTGCTGTTAGCTCATCGTAGAGCTGCAATGCTAATGGATGTAATATAGCTCAAGGCAGAGCCGCAGAAAATGGCCAGATAACACCAGTTGTGAGAGTGTTTGCTCAAAGTAGAGATGCTAATAGCTAAACGTAGAGCTGATGTAAGCTCAAAGTAGAGCTGCTGTTAGCTCAAATTAGAGCTGCTGTTAGCTCAAAGTAGAGCTGCTGTTAGCTCATCGTAGAGCTGTAATGCTAATGGATGTAATATAGCTCGAGGCAGAGCCGCAGAAAAGGCCAGATAACACCAGTTGTGAGTGTGTTTGGTCAAACTAGAGATGCTAATAGCTAAACGTAGAGCTGCTGTAAGCTCAAATTAGGGCTTCTGTTAGCTCAAAGTAGAGCTGCTGTTAGCTCGTCGTAGAGCTGCAATGCTAATGGATGTAATATAGCTCAAGGCAGAGCCGCAGGAAATGGCCAGATTACACCAGTTGTGAGAGTGTTTGCTCAAAGTAGAGATGCTAATAGCTAAACGTAGAGCTGCAGTAAGCTCAAATTAGAGCTGCTGGTAGCTCAAAGTAGAGCTGCTGTTAGCTCGTCGTAGAACTGCAATGCTAATGGATGTAATATAGCTCAAGGCAGAGCCGCGGGAAATGGCTAGATAACACCAGTTGTGAAAGTGGACCCAATCAGTTCCTACCAATATTATCATGATGGTCTGAATACGTTGGATAGGGAGGGATGGGGGGAAAAGAAACACTGCAGAAGCACGATCTGTTGTCTGGAAGAACTCAACAGGGCAAGCAAGATTTGTTTTTTTCATCAAAACGAGTTTGGTGCCATAATTTTGTGATTATGCAGCAAAACATAGCGCATGACGTCATTCTTGAAGGCAGTATAAATCCATGCAGTGGAGCTAGTGAGCTAGTTCGGACGAGTACTAGCACAGCTAGCACCCCAAATTTGGTGTCGATGGGATCTTTCAAAGAAGATACTGTGTCCTAACTGCCCTTTCTGACAAATGGAGAGGTGAATCCGTTGTTATATGTTTTGAGCTAACCAGGCTTTAATGGTGTTGGGGCGGCGGTTCAATCCTGTGACCTGTGACAATCGCTTATGCCCAGAGATGCCCTACAGCTAAGCACTCTAGTGGTCATCCGATCAGTGACCGTTCAATATTTTTCGCAGATGTAGAAACTCACGCCTCCTGTGAATCCACACAAGCTCGTGGGATGCAAGGAGCGTACAAGACGTTTTCTGTTTTAATGGTGCTGTTTGTACATAGCGCGGAACTCACGATATTCATTTCGCTTATATCTTTCTTAACACTTAGATCCACCGACATGGTCAACAGTTATACCGTGACGAGTTAGCAAGAGCACCACATCTATGTTTAGAACAGGGCGTACTTTAATCGATTGTGTAACATATGCCTGGTACTACATAGACCATATCACAGGAGACCATGTAAACCATGAATCTATTCATAGCAGACACTTTGTGTTCTTCGATTCTAACAACAAAGTGTCTCAGATTGCATCACCTCTTGTCACGTGTTGCAGACTCCACACGAAGCTTGGCTGATCCCATGTCAAGCGTTTAGGTGAGGAAAAATATGGAAATAGAGATAGTGTGTGTGTGTGTTTGTGTGTGTGGAGGGGGGGGGATGGGTGTTTGTTTGTGTGAGTGTGCATGTGTGTGTTTCCGGGCGTGAGCGCATGATGTGAAAATATCATGATGTGTCACTTAAATGTAAGGATGGACTCGGATGAAGAAGCAAGGATTAATTTATAGAAAAGAATAAAAGACCAAGGAAGTACTAGTAACGCTATAACGTCGGTAAACGTCGGTAAACGTCGGTCAACGTCGGTAAACGTCGGTCAACGTCTGTCAACGTCGGTAAATGTCGTGCAAATTTATCGCATGAGCTGATTGTTAAGACATTGGTCGTGTTAGTGATAATTATAGAGCAGCTCGTTAATGTATTGGCCTAGAAATAGACATCAACGTGACAAATTATCTCAAAGTATTCATGTACATATTCGGGACACACAGTTGCTACTGATTACAATACTAACCTCCTAGTATGAGTTGTTTCTGCTCTATGGATTATTGGTATTGAATTCGGATACATTGCCCTACATGGCAAGAGAATTGAGTTTGGAAGAATTGTTGAAGTAAGTGGATCATGGATGATTGTGACTGGACTTCGGAGGCACTCTCACCACTTCCACCATTATGGACCAGCAGAAGGTCAACTGGGTATCCCCCACAGCGAAATATACCATTTTATGGTACGATTTACACGGCTCATCACCACGCAAACCCCAATAGCGGTTACCCAGAGACGACCTCAGAAGGCTCCTTTGCGAATTATGCACTTCAGCATTCCTTATTCACCTCTTGGAACACACCAACATCTACCTCCAGAGTGCTCCAAGATCATCCTTGGCTGGACACTGCAGTAGACAACTTCAGGCCACCTCGACCAGAGTTCCAGAGGAACAAGGATACACGCGCTAATGATCCTTCAACAGCAACTGACGATAACCCATGCTCTAATCCCATGACACCGGCAATGGACAATGGCCAAAGATCGCAAAGCAACCGTAACCAAACTGCTAACCATCCCGTTTCTGTTTCAGATCACTACACAGGCCATGCACACGTTGGGTATGAGTCGGAAGATGGCGAATACTCAGGCAAATCTGCCGACCTGGAGGTTCACAATATCGAACATGTTCCAGTGGATCTTAGGATGTCTAGCTTATCGCACAAAAATCAGCATGTCTCCGAGTCTAGTTCTGAGGCAGATTTTCAACTTCAAGCTGACTTCCCTCAACCCGAAACTTCGCTTTACAAGGAAACTGGGCCATTGCTTGAACGCCAGCATGATATGCTTGATGGCAGACATTCACGTCCCGTAGAAAAGCCGTATGAATGTAAGTTTTGCGATAAATCATTTTCTACTCAGTCCAGTCTAACATCTCATGAACGTACGCACCGAGAAGAGAAACCTTTCAAGTGTAAAGTGTGCGATAAAGTCTTCGATTGGCGATCTCTTCTTCTCCGCCATGTTCGAGGTCACTCAGGAAACAAACCCTTCACGTGCAAGTTCTGCGCTAAATCATTCAGTGATAAATCCAATCACACTACTCATGAACGGTACCATACCGGAGCGATGCGGTTTAATTGTGATCACTGTGATCAAGGTTTTCACTCCCGTTCCAATCTTAAAATTCATTTACGCATCCACACTGGGGAGAGACCATACAAGTGTAAAGAATGTAAAAAGGCATTCATACAACCTTCACATCTCACAGATCATCAACGCGTCCATACAGGAGAGAAACCTTTCAAATGTAACGTTTGTGAGGAGGCGTTCAGAACTGCATCAAATCTCGCAGGTCATCAACGCATCCATACTGGAGAGAAACCGTTCAAGTGTAAAATATGTGAAAAGTCTTTCTCTCGGAAATCTAATCTAACAGTACATGAAGGAATCCACCTCTGAGAGAAACAATAAAAGTCTGTCAATGATGAAAAAACACTTGGAAGACTATCAAAATGTTAACATTAACAAAAGGCTTCTTTTCCAAATTATGGAAGATGTTCATTATACATGTACTTGTAGGCCCTTTTTGAAATGCAAGTAGCCAAATCTGAACACCACGCAAAGGCCACTGCTTACATGCTGACTTCCATATTTGTAGCATTACAATGATTTTCATTATCATTGTTTTAGAGTTGATATATTGTACAGTTTCTAGCCATGTTACTCAATGCACTTCGTACACGTATTTCCATATCTACCATTCACAAAAAAACAGTTGAGCTGATCATGTGGCTCGTGGTTTATAAAATCTGTACTTTTTCGCGCATCTTTACTCTTCTGCACGCATGCTGGGTATGGATCCTTTCCCTAGAAGAGACGCAGTGCTGTTTTGAAGTAGGCACATGATGCTAAATATGTGAGATACTTTATTCCTGTATGTAGATGTCTACCTCTGGTCTCATTTGTATAGACCCGTTCAAGTCCCCGTCAAAACATTTAAAATCTTCTAATAAAAAGATTGTCTCAATGTTCATGTGCTGGAGGGAAATGTGGAAAGGGGGAAATGACTGTGATCACCAAGACTCCAATCTGATACAATCGATTATGCCCAGCCATACTTTACCCATAATCACTCTACCACTACTAGTCATCCAAGCAGCGTCTGCTCAACATTTTCCTCAGACTTACATGTAGCAACTCTCGCTTCCTATGAATGCACAAAATCTAGTGGGGTTCAAGGAACGTACATGACGTTTAGGATTTAAATGTGGTGTTTGTACATCGTGCGAAACTCAGGATATTCATGATACAAGTGCACGACGATGAAGGTTGACACTTCGTTCAGTGGTTTTTCAACTTTGGTTACGTAGTCTTGTTACCTTTTTGCGTTTCATCTTGTGGTTGTATTGCATTTGTATCATGATTTTTTATGTGGCATTTCTAACACCTCAGGATATGCATTCCGCTTATATCAGATTCTTTCTTAAAATTTAGCTCCACCGAAATTGTCGACAGTTATAACGTGTGGAGGTAGCAAGAGGACCATACCAATGCTTAGAACTGGGCATAGTGTAATAGATCATGTCACGTATACCCGGCACTACCTATATTATCATTTATCACAAAAGCCGATATACACCATGCATCTATTCATAGCAGACACCTTTTTGTAATATTCTAACAGCAAAGTGTCTTTGATTGCATCGCCTCTTGTCAGGTGTTACAGAGTCAGCATGAAGCTTGATTGATCCCATGTCTCGCGCTAAGGTGAAGAGAAAATTAATATGGAAATAGAGAGAGTGTTTAAGTGTGTTTGTGTGGGGGGTTGTGTGTGTGAGTATGTATGTGTGTGTTTCCGGGCGTGAGCTCATGATGTGAAACTATCATAATGTGTCAGTCAAATGTAAGGGCCTAGAAAGTTAATAGACATGAACTTAAAAACGTGACAAATTATCAGAGTGTTCATGTACTTATTCGGTAAACACAGTTGCTACTGATTACAATACTTACATGTACCTCTTAACATGAGTTGTTTCTGCTCTTTGGATTATTGATATTGAATTCGGATACTTTGCCCTTCATGGCAAGATAACTGCGTTTGGAAGTTTAATTGAAGTACGTGAATCATGGATGATTGCGATTGGACTCCCGAGGGGAGTGTCGACTCTGACCCACGCTCACCACTGCAACCATTAGTGATATGGACCAGTAGAAGATCAACTGTGTGTCCTCCTAACATACCATATTATGGTACGACTTATACAGCTCATCACCACGCATACGGCAATAGCGGTAATACACAGACGACCTCAGAAGGCTCTTTTGCGAATTATGCACTTCAGCATTCCTCATTCCCCTTCTCGAACACACCAACATCTACCTCCAGTGTGCTTCAAGATAATCCTTGGCTGGACATTGCAGCAGATAACTTCAGACACCCTCGTCCAGAGTTCCAGAGGAACAAAGACACACGCGCCAATGAGCCTTCAACAGCAGCTGACGAAAACCCAAGCCTGAATCTCATGACATCAGCAATGGACATTGACCAAAGATCGCACAACAACAGTCGCCAAACTGTTAACTACCTCGTCTCCGTTTCAGATCACTACACAAGCCACGGGCACGCTGGGTATGACTCCGAGGATTGCGATTACTCAAGCAAATATACCGATGTGGACGATTACAATATCGGACATATTCCAATGGATCTTAGGGTATCTAATTTATCTGAGGATCCCAAGCGTCACAATTATCGAACGCACAACATTCAGTATACTTCCGGTTCGAGTTCTGAGGAAGATATTCAACTTCAAGCTGACCATCTTCAACCCGAAACTTCTCTTTGCAAGGAAACCGGGCCTTCGCTTGATCGCCAGCATGATGTGCTTGATCGCGCACTTTCACATCCAGTAGAAAAGCCGTATAAATGTAAGTTTTGCGATAAAACATTTCCAACTCACTACTGTCTAACATCTCATGAACATGTGCACCGAGAAGAAAAACGTTTCAAGTGTAAAGAGTGCGATAAAGTCTTCGATAGGCGACACAATCTTGTCCGTCATGTTCGAGTTCACTCAGGAGATAAACCCTTCACGTGCAAGTTCTGCGCTAAATCATTCAGTGATAAATCCAATCACACTACTCATGAACGGTACCATACCGGGGAGAAGCGATTTACCTGTGATCACTGTGATCAAGGTTTTCTACACAGTTCCCAACTTAGAATTCATTCACGCATTCACACTGGAGAGAGACCATACAAGTGCAAAGAGTGTGACAAGGCATTCAGATACCATTCACATCTCACCGTGCATCAACGCATCCATACTGGGGATAGACCATACAAGTGTAAAGAATGTGGCAAAGAATTCACACAACGATCACATCTCACAGTTCATCAACGCATCCATGCCGGAGAGAAACCTTTCAAGTGTACCGTTTGTGACAAAGCGTTTGGGACTCCATCAAATCTTTCAAAACATAAACGCATCCATACTGCATGAAAACCCTTCAAATGTAACGTTTGTGGCGAATCATTCAGGAATACTTCACATCTTGCAAGTCATCAACGCATCCATTCTGGCACGACGCCATTTTCGTGTAAAGTATGTGGAAAGCCTTTCTCTCGGAAATCCAATCTAACGGTACATGAAGGAATCCATCCCTGAGAGAAACTTATCAGCGACTGTGACAAGTATTTCAATCGTACAAAACAACACTTGGGAGACCATGCAAACTACTAACACCGTTGAACAAAAGGTTTCTTTCCCAGATTAAGAAAAATGTTCATTATAAGTGCGTTTTGAAATGCAAGTAGCCCAATCTGAACTCCATGCAAAAATCAATTCTTACATGCTGACTTCCATATTTGAAACATCACAAACATTATCATTATCATTGTTTTAGAGTTGATATATTGTTCAGTTTCTAGCCATATTACTCAATGCACTTCGTACACGTGTTTCCATATCTACCATTCACAAAAAAAAAACAGTTGAGCTGATCATGTGGCTCGTGTTTTATAAAATCTGTATTTTTTCGCGCATCTTTACTCTTCTGCACGCATGCAGAGGTATAGATCTTTTCCTCAGAAGAGACGCTGTGCTGTTTTGAAGTTGGCACATGATGCTAAATATGTGAGATAGTTTATTCCTGTATGAAGATGTCTACCTCTGGTCTCATTTGTATAGACCCGTTCAAGTCCCCGTCAAAACGTTAAAAAATCTTCTAATAAAAAGATTACCTAAATGTTCCGATGATTTGCTCGAGGGAAATGTGGAAAGGGGGAAATGACTGTGACCACCAGGACTCCAACCTGATACAATCGATTATGCCCAGCCATACTCTACCACTAATCACTCTACCACTACTAGTCGTCCAAGCACCGACTGCTCAACATTTTCCTCAGACTTACATGTAGCAACTCTCGCTTCCTATGAATGCACAAAATCTAGTGGCGTTCAAGACGTTTAGGATTTAAATGTGGTGTTTTTACATTGTGAGAAACTCAGGATATTCATGATACAAGTGCACGACCACGAAGGTTGACACTTCGTTCAGTGGCTTGTCAACTTTGGTTACGTAATCTTGTTGTCCTAGTGTTTTATTGCACTCCTATCATGATTTTATGTGGTATTTCTAACACCTCATTCCGGATATATCAGATTCTTTCCTAAAAATTAGCTCTACAGAAATTGTCAACAGTAATAACGTGTGGAGTTAGCAAGTGGACCATACCAATGCTTAGAACTGGGCAGAGTGTAATAGATCATGTACCGTATACCCGGCACTACCTCAAAGGTCAAAAAGAATGGTTCCACCAATTATTTTACATACGTTGTAACGCTGCGTTTTATGCACGTAACTAAATGCTAAGGCAATCATCAGACAACTAATGCTATTGTCGCGGGATAGCTTGTTCTTAGTGTGGGGGATACGCATGGGCATGTGTGAGTTATCAATGCAGGGCATGCATGGGAAGAGCGAGTGATAAGAAATATATCACTGGAGGGCATGCGAAGTAGG
The DNA here is from genome assembly GCF_964019385.1 of Sycon ciliatum. Lineage (NCBI taxonomy): Eukaryota > Metazoa > Porifera > Calcarea > Leucosolenida > Sycettidae > Sycon > Sycon ciliatum. The sequence continues at coordinate 27,017,582 of NC_088652.1, read as the reverse complement.
CGCGAACTATGCATTGAGCGTGCAGAGGCGGAGAAACCACCAGGCAGGGCAAGGGTAAGCGATGGGGGCACTGGGAAGGGGTGTGATGTGTGGCGGAGGAAGCCCACTGTGGTGTCCACATTCAACAGCCGCGGGTATTCAGAGGATTTGGTGGTGATAATGGTAGCACGCGGTGGCTATGTCACGGCAGAGTAGGTGGAGAGGTAGAACTTGTTTTGGTGTCTGCACTTTGATACCAACTCTGATCTCTTTTTGAGCAGAGTGTGAGGCATCTTGAAGGTGATGATGCGCAACGTTTCTGCTAAACACAAGCAGCACCTTTTGGATATGTTGCTGTAGGACTTGGCCCGATCTATGACTGCCCGTTTGATTCTGTATTCCTCACCTTGGTCAACCAGCGCCCATGTGTGCTTGGATAGCTCGGTCTTGGTACGGTACTTTTCATGCCGCATGCTGGTTAGGTGGTTGCCATAGCTCACCTTGAAGGGCGCCTCGCACAGGCCGATGTATTGCCTTTCCTCGCCGGTACTTGGGGCTGTGACGGAAGCCTGGTACACCGCTTCCCCCTCCAAGCATCCGCCGCCCAAAGGGCATGATGGCTTGGCTCGGCAGTTGCACCCTGCCGCAGATCTCTCTTCACCAGGCGTTAGTACCTTTTGGTTATGTCCCTTCATCAGGTAGGACATGTTGGGCATGCACGAGTAGCTCAACTTCAATGTGTTTCTGTCTAAGATCTTGTGTAGTGGCGACGCGGCAGGGAAATCCGCTGGCACATGCTGCGCTATCATAGCACAGCCCTGTATGCTTGTGCCGCGTTGGTGAATGCCTCCTCGTCGCACGAGATGTCGGACACCCGGCTATTGATCATTTCAGGTAGATTCCGGAGTATATTGGGCGGGTGATTCGACTTGGTGTGTATGTAGCTGGGTGCGTCATTCGGTTTGCGGTATGGGTAGTAGCGGCCGCTGGCTAGATCAAAGGTGACGTCGAGGAAGTCCACTGTCCTCTGGTTGGTACTGATGGTTACTCTTAGGCCAACGTCTTAGAATAGCTTCGTGATTGCCTTGCGGATGGAATCTCCCTCGTGTCCTGTAGTAGTCCTGAGCACGGCCAGTCCCGGCGCTACCTCTTTTATCATTTATCACAAGAGCCGATATAAACCATGCATCTACTCTTAGCAGACACTTTGTTGTAATATTCTAACAGCAAAGTGTCTTTGATTGCATAACCTCTTGTCAGGTGCTGCAGAGTCAGGATGAAGCTTGAGTGATCCCATGTCTCGCGCTAAGGTGAAGAGAAATATGGAAATAGAGAGACTGTTTTAAAAGTGTGTTTGTGGAGGGGGGGGGTGTGAGTATGTATGTGTTTGTTTCCGCGCGAGAGCTCTTGATGTCGAACGATCAAAATGTGTCAGTTAAATGTAAGGAATAAAGAGAACAAATTCAGCAGTCATCGCCACACTACAACGAATCATTGAATGTATATTTAATCATTGTTCAGCATGGTTACTCTTCAGTCACGACTTTCCACTGATGAATGTGACAAGAAAATTAATTCTGGCAAACTTTCATGACTTCGTTGTAGCTTGGCGATGAGTGCAGAATTTGTTCTCTTTATTGCTATTATTAAATGTAAGGGCCTAGAAATAGACATCAACCTAAAATTGTGAAAAAATAGCAGAGTGTTCATGTCATTATTCGGTAAACACAGCTGCTACTGATTTCAATACTTACCTTCTAACACGAATTGTTCCTGCTCTTTGGATTATTGGTATTGAAATCGGATACTTTGCCCTGTATGGCAGGAGAACTGGGCGTGGAAGAATTACTCATTGAATCATGGATGATTGTTGCAGGACTTCGGAGGGGAGTGTCGACTCTGATGCACTCTCACCACTGCCACCATTAGTGATATGGCCCAGCAGAAGTTCAACTGCGTGTCCTCCACTGCCAAATATACCATATTATGGTACATGTTATGGAGCTCATCAACACGCCAACGCTGATAGCGGTAATCCAAAGACGACCTCAGAAGGCTCTTTTGCGAATTATGCACTTCAGCATTCCTCAATCACCTCTTGGAACACACCAATATCTACCTCCTGTGTTCTTCAAGATCATCCTAGGCTGGACATTGCAGCAGACAACTTCAGGCACCCGAGACCAGAGTTCCAGAGAAACAAAAATACACGCGCTAATGATCCTTCAACAGCAACTGACGATAACCCATGCTCTAATCCAATGACATCAGCAATGGACAATGGCCAAACATCGCAAAGCAACCGTAACCAAACTGCTAACCATCCCGTTACTGTTTCAGATCACTACACAGGCCGCGCCCACGTTGGGTATGAGTCGGAAGATGGTGATCACTCAGGCAAATCTGCCGACCTGGACGTTCATTATATCGAACATGTTCCAGTGGATCTTATGATGTCTAGCTTTTCGCACAACAATCAGAAAATCTCAGAGTCTAGGTCTGAGGAAGATATTCAACTTCAAGCTGACTTTCCTCAGCCCGAAACTTCGCTTTGCAAGGAAACTGGGCCATCGCTTGATCGCCAGAATGATATGCTTGATCGCAGTCATTCACCTCCCGTAGAAAAGCCGCATAAATGTAAGTTTTGCGAAAAATCATTTTCTTCTCGATCCAGTCTAACAAGTCTTTTTTTTTTACAATGATCACAGCTCACAGGCAAATGCGAGAAATTGCATAGTGGGAGCATAGTGATGGTGAGGTATTTTGCCCTCAGCCGACCTGAGGTCTCGACGTCAAGGGGACATAAAACGCACCAAAAAAACAGAAGAAAAATGAAAGGAGTGACAGGTACATGATACGAAATGTTAGGAGGAGAGACAGTACATTGGAAGGAGGGGAATGATAAGACAGACAGTGCTAGGAGGAGAAGGAGAGAAAAGAAGAACAGACGGTATTGGGAATAGTATTTGGAGCGGAATTTGGAAGTCATGGGGTGAGGCAGATATGATGCTGATGATCAGAGATGGTCATGTACCCACGACCAGTCGTTGGTCTTCAAATAGCGGTTGGCTGCAACTTTGAAGTGTTGCAAGTTCTTGGTGCAGAAAGGACCAGAGAAGACTCCGGCGGGCAGCTGGTTCCAGACGGGGACAACTGCGTGAGGGTAGGCTCGACACAGGTTGTTTCGGGAACGGACTGGAAGTTCATTGGCCAGTTGGTGTGCGTGAGCATTACATCTCTGGAATGTACTACGGGTGGAGGGGACTGTTCGGTGTTGGGGCTGCTGGGGTGGCAGCATCCTCTGTAGAAGGGGATGCGCATCCGGACAATGCATCTTGTACAGGAGGCAAAGTGCTGCAACCATCCGACGAAGAGCAAGACTCGGCAGCACACACATTGGGGCGATGGCACGGATGGCCCGGGCTTGCACACGGTCGAGTCTTGCGAGATGGGATGGGGCCGCTCCCATCCAGACAATAGGGCAGTACTCCATCACTGGGCGCACAAAAGCATTGTAGGCTTGGGTGCGACTGGGCACGTCATGAACGTACGCACCGAGAAGGGAAACCTTTCAAGTGTAAAGTGTGCGATAAAATCTTCGATTGGCGATCTCATCTTGTCCGTCATGTTCGAGTTCACTCAGGAGACAAACCCTTCATGTGCAAGTTCTGCGCTAAATCATTCAGTGATAAATCCTATCATACTGCTCATGAACGGTACCATACCGGGGAGAAACGGTTTAGCTGTGATCACTGAGATGAAGGTTTTCACACCAGTTCCCAACTTAGAATTCATGTACGCATCCACACTGGACACAGACCATACAAGTGTAAAAAATGTGGCAAAGAATTCACAAAACGATCAAATCTCACAGGTCATCAACGCGTCCATACAGGAGAGAAACCTTTCAAGTGTAACGATTGTCACGAACCTTTCAGAACTAAATCAAATCTTGCACGTCATCAACGCATCCATACTGGAGAGAAACCGTTCAAGTGTAAAATATGTGGTAAGGTTTTCTCAAGAAAATACAATCTAACAGTGCATGAAAGAATCCGACTCTGAGAGGAACAATAAAAGCCGGTCAATGGTAAAAAAAAACATTTGGAAGACTAGCAAAATGTTAACGTTAACCAAAAGGCTTCTTTTCCAGGTTATGGAAAATGTTCAATATACATGTAGGCCCTTTTTGAAATGCAAGTAGCCAAATCTGAACTCCACGCAAAGGCCACTGCTTACATGCTGACTTCCATATTTGTACATCACAAACATTATCAATATCATTGGTTTAGAGTTGATATATTGTACAGTTTCTAGCCATATTACTCAATGCACTTCGTACACGTATTTCCATATCCACCATTCACAGAAAAACTCAGTTGCGCTTAACATATGGCTCATGTTTTATAAAATCTGTACTTTTCCGCCTATCTTTACTCTTCTGCACGCATGCTGGGTATGGATCCTTCCCCTAGAAGAGACGCTGTGCTGTTTTGATGTAGGCACATGATGCTCAATATTTGAGATTGTTTATTCCTATAATATAATGTAGATGTCTACTTCTGGTCTCATTTGTATAGACCCGTTCAAGTCCCCGTCAAAATGTTTAAAATCTTCTAATAAAAAGATTATCTCAATGTTCATTTGCTGGAGGGAAATGTGGAAAGGGGGAAATGACTGTGACCACCAGGACTCCAACCTGATACAATCGATTATGCCCAGCTATACTCTACCACTAATTACTCTACCACTACTAGTCATCCAAGCAGCGACTGATCAACATTTTCCTCAGACTTAGAAACTCTCGCTTCCTGTGAAACCACAAAACCACAACAAAACCACAAAATCTAGTGGGATGCAAGGAACGTACATGACGTTTAGGATTTAAATGTGTTGTTTTTACATCTTGCAAAACTCAGGTTTTTCATGATATAAGTGCACGACGCCTAAGATTAACACTTCGTTCAGTGGTTTCTCAACTTTGATTATATAATCTTGTTACCTTTCTGCGATTCCTCTTGTTGGTTTAGTGCATTTGAATCATGATAATGTGGCATTTCTAACACCTCAGGATTTACATTCCGCTTATATCAGATTCTTTCTACGAAATAATCTAGCTCCACCGAAAGTGTCAACAGTTATAACGTGGCGAGGTGGCAAGAAGACCATATCAATGCTTAGAACTGGGCATAGTGTAATAGATCATACATAACATATAATCAGCACTGCCTATATTATCATAATACTCATAAAAAGGACACACTTCAGGCTCATTACAAACATCTTGAAAGTTTTTGTCTTCACACGTATACTTTCAAGCCTTCTCGTCAGGTGAAATTCAGGCAAGGGAAAGGAACAGGAACAGTGGATTAAATACAGTATGAAGGTGATAAAACAGCGCAAAAAAAAGAAGATAGCTAAAGTAAACAGCGAAAATTGCAATAATGACACAAAGATGGAAGTGCGAGAAATCTCAATACGCGGGACATGCAGTGCGACAACAAGAGACAACCACTGGACATACATGTAAATAACGAGGTTTTGACGACCTACCTAACAGCCTAAGTATTTCACCTGACGAGAAGGCTTGAAAGTATACTTGTGAAGACAAAAAATTTCAAGATGTTTGCAATGAGCCTGAAGTGTGTCCTTTTTATGAGTATTATCGCGTTTTGTCTCAGAGGAAACTGTTTATCTATATTTTAAAGACTTATCACAGGAGACGATAATAAACCATGCATCTATTCATAGCGGACACTTTGTTGTCATCTTCGAACAGCAAAGTGTCTTTGATTGCATCACCTTTTGTCAGGTGTTGCAGAGTCAGCATGAAGCTTGGGTGATCTCATGTCTCGCGCTAAGGTGAAGATAAATATGGAAATAGATAGATTGTGCATGTGTGTTTGCGTTTGTGTCGGGGTGTGAGTGTGTATGTGTGTGTGTAAACTAATAATAATACTAATAATAATATAGCTACAAACACAACTAATTGCACAGTAAGCATTTCATTATGTCGATATGTATGTGTAAAATGTTGTACGATTATCGCAAGGCACACAACGAAAGGGAAAGCGAAGTTTTGTTCAGAACTGTTTTCTTGTTACAATCATCAGTGAACCTACGGAACAATGGAATGGAGACTACTTGAACCTAATCTTGTATGGACAGATAAAAGTGAAAGAAGTGGAAAAAGAGCGAAACAAAAAGGTGATAATCGTACAACATTTTACACATACATGTCGGCATATATGAAATGTTTACGGTGCAATTAGTTGTCTTTGTAGCTATATTAAAACTCCTGTCTCCGAAACGCTTGTTCACTAATAATACTACAAAAAAATGTATTGGCTACGGATGCACCTGCGAATTAGGACATGTGTCAAAAAGTGTTGAACGTTTTCGTTCCCTTCTTCTCAAAATACTACAGGGAATGATGAAAATATGCTAAGAGACTACAGCTACTTCGAAGTATAACTAAAGGAATTTCCGAGATACATCACTCCAATAATTTGTAGAAGTGACAAGGGAAAAATAGATGTGAATAGTCAAGAAAACAGCATGCATGATCCAATCAGTGACAAAAACGTATTGACAAGAAAAAGAGAGAAAATATCAAGAGATTATGGGATCTATTTCGCATCTTCACGACGAACAGTGCCAAACAACTGCAAAGACAACACATTCTCCTTCTGAACACAAAGCTCAGGTCCTAACTAACATATGTACAAAGCTTCCAACATTGCAAGAACATATTCCCTCTTTTTATTACCACTACATTTTGGTCGTTGGCCTTGAAATGAAAATGTAATTTCTGATCAGTAGTTGTAACCCTCATGCTGAACAGAAATTATGCCAACCCAAATGGGTTGGCATAATTTCTCCCCGGTCAGATTGTTCCGATCGGAAAGGGTGGTGGAAGGTGTTTAAATCTAGATACGTTCAAGCAGCATGCATGCCAGATATCTTTTACTAGTGGTGTTTGTACATAGTGGACAAATCAATATATTCATTGGGTTGAAATCATCTGAGGAAAATCGGTTGCTCCCCACAACAGAGCTCGCGCTTTCCGCCGACTGATTTGATACCTGGCTAAAGAGTGGTGATATTTTGCAGGCTAGCTTGATTCGAAGTTTCGGTTGACTTCTTGTGTGCTCTTGGTGGCAATCATGAGTTGATAAAATCAAGTCAGTAGGCGAATAGAGCAAGCCCCGGTGTGAGGAACAAAAACTTTCCATATGAAGTAATCGCCGAAGTTGCTAACAGTTATCGCCTGTTGGTATCTTCGTTACTTCTGTCTTCACCATAACTTGCTTCACCAACTATAGCAAGGCCAATAACACGGGAAATACATTAGCTGTAGTTTTAATTTTCATGTTTTTAGTGCGCACGCAACACACTCTTTTGTCTTTTCATTGCGTGAACAACTGTAACATGATAAAAGAACAATGATATTCAATGCATATCAGTGCCGAAAGCGGAGGTTAATGTTGAAGATCATGACATTGTCACATCTTGTATACCCTTCCTATAATATCTCCCTCTACGCTAAAGAACCTCCATAAAACTGTGTCTCAATTCATATATATTTTTAGCAACAAAGACTCTCTGTTGCACTTTCTCAAGTCTGGTGCGTGCCATGCATGTTTCACATTTTTCGATTCCAAATGAGGTGTGAAGGTGAAGACGAAATTTGAGAGATAGTTCATGGTGGGGAATTTTGTATGTGTGTTTAAGTGTGTGTGTGTCTGCGCGCGTTACATGACAATAATTACTTCGAAGTATACACATTGTGTCAGGTAAAGGGACAGTGCTAGAAATAGATATGAACTGTATTAACGTGTCGACTTGGCACACTGTACATCTACTTACTAAGGGGAAACACCAGCTGCTACTAATTACAAATATATTGGCTACGACCAGGAAGAGTTGTCTTCTTATTTGAATTGTTGATATTGAATTCGAATAACTTGCCGAATTTGGAAGGAGAATTAATTTGAAAAGGTGGTGAAAATTGGTCAAGGAAGTGAATCATGGACGATAGTGACTGCACTTCGGAGGGGTGTGTCGACTATGATGCACAATCACCATCGCCACCATTAGTGATATGGACAAGCAGAAGGGCAGTTCCACCGCCAGCTACATTACCTTACAATGCACCTTACACAGCTCTATACCCCGCAAACCACGATAGTGGTGAACAAATAGCGACCGCTCAGGTCTCCTATAGTTCTATTCAGGGTTCCTCATTCAGTTCTTGGAACACACAAACGTCTTCCTTCGGTGTACTTCAAGATTATCGGCTGAAGAGCGTTGCTGACAACGTCATGGACCCCCGACCCGAAATCCAGAGGGCGAAAGATACAAAGCCCAGTGAAGCTCCAACCACAGCTGTCTTAAACCTATGTTTGGATCCCATGACATTGGCAATGGACGACGATCACTGTACGCGAGACAACAGTAAAGCAACTTTAAACTATTCCGTTCCCGTTTCAGATCACTACACAGGCAGTGGGAACGTAACGTTAAACTCGGAGTATAGCAATTTCTCAAGCAATGCTGGCAATGTTAACGTTAACGGAGGCCGCAGAGTACATATTGCCGGATATGTGCCAGTGTCTTCCCAAGTGGCTAGCTTATCTGAGGATCCCAAGAATCACAATCGTGAAAGGATCAACAATCATCACACCTCTGAGCCGTTTTCTGAGGCAGTTTGTCAACTTCAAACTAACCATCGTCAACCAGAAACGTCACTCTGCGAGGAAACTGGGAACTCACCTGATCGCCGGCATGATCCGCTAGATCGTGGACATTCACATCCTGGAGGAAAAACGTATAAACGTAAGCATTGCGATAAATTCTTACTAGTATCTACTCAGTCTTGCGTAACATCTCATGAATGTCCACATCCTGAAGAGAAATCGCTCGATTGTAACTTGTGTGATAAAACGTTCAATAAGCTACCTCATCTTGCACGTCATGGACGAGTTCACTCTGTTGAGAAACCGTTTCCGTGTAAATACTGCGCCAAGCCGTTCTGTGACAAATCCGCTCTAAATGTTCATGAACGTATCCATACCGGGGAGAAGCCGTTCAGGTGTGGTTACTGTGATCAAATGTTTCGCCGTAATACCCATCTTAGAGTTCATGAACGTACACATACTGGAGAGAGACCATACAAGTGTAAATCGTGCGAGAAATCATTCACGACGAAATCAAAGCTCACCAGGCATAGACGCATCCATACTGGAGAGAGACCATACGAGTGTAAATCGTGCGACAAATCGTTCAAGACGAAATCAAATCTCACCGTGCATCAACGCATCCATACTGGAGAGAGACAACACAAGTGTAACTTGTGTGACAAGTCATTCATGACGAAATCAAATCTCACAGTGCATCAACGTATCCATACTGGTGAGAAACCATACAAGTGTAAAGTATGTGGCAAAGACTTCCGAGCAATGTCAACTCTCGCAAATCATCAACGAATGCACACTCCTGAGAGAACCTGATCAAGTGTCAGCTATCGTGACAAGTCTTTCAATGTGAAAAACAACATGGAAGACCATGCAAATACAAACACCATAAAACAGAAAGATTGATTTCAAGATTGTTGAAAGTGCTACTCATAGGCCCGTTTCGAACCACAAGTAGAATAAAATCAATGTCGTTTAAAGCCCGATCCGTTATCCATGCAAAGGTCTCTACTTACATGCTAACTTCAACATAATGCAACGTCCAAACTATTATCATTGCCATTATACTCCGAGTGATATCCACTATTTCATTTCTTGTTTTCCATTGCACTGCTTACAGAAAAGGAACGTGTTTCCATATTTACCATGACACTCAATTGCGCTAAACGTTACTGTATGTTTTTTGGGATAAATCAGTCATGCTAGATAACCGAAACCTACTGCTGGAGCACGCATGCCTGGTACGGATCTTTTCGCTGGAAGAAGTACTCTACTGTTTTCATGTTCGCACATGATGCTAAAGTTTTATTCATGTATGTACTCTTGGTCCCATGTGTCGTCCTGTATAGTAACGAGCTACTTCTTATCAAAACTCTTCAAATAATATCTCACTGTCAATTTGTTTTCTGAAAATGTGTAAACGGGAAATTTGACTGTCACCACCAGAACTCAAGCTAGGGACCCATTCATATGGCCAGCGATGCTCCCTCTTGATAGCTGAGAACGTAAAACATATCTTACTCCACTGCATCAGACCAGTGTGAGGTTGATAGGTTGACTACTAGAGTCACAGTTAGGATGCACCGCCAGTGCTGGATGTGCCAAATGCCAAATACAATAGAGAAGATGGTATTAATATTTTGTGATGCTTATCATAGTGGGACAAAGCCAGGTCGTCGCAACTCAGGGTTTCTCGCTCTAGAATGAGTTTCATGATCATTAGTGTGCAAATTATGGTAACCTATAATGGGCATTCTCACTCTCTTAGTATTGACTTCCATTGATTTTCGCTACACCTAAGCAGTCCAATATTCCTGCATATTTCACTCCTTAGGGCTATATTGACTGCTTATATTTGACTGCTTAGGGGTTGCGCAGTTGAACGGTGCCTAGTGCAGCATTGTCACTGTGGTGCAACGGTTTTGCAATCATAAAACAGGGATTCATGAGGTTATCGTTCTGGAATTTGAAATACGGACTGTTTGTCGTGATAAATCTAATATTGACTTCGTACTTGGTCAGTATAGGAAATATAAGCCTTCTAAAAGATCTCGGCCTCGCCTCGGTCTTTTACTCGGCTTTTATTTCCTATAGTGACCTCGTACTCAGTCAATATTAGATACATGTAATAACCATGTGGCAAGGAACTAGATTTTTTCCATCTCTGCACTCGGAAAAGTTTGAGCTCGTACGACACAAGAAATACAGGAAATGATATATTTTCTATTATAAGCGCCATGCTTATATTTTTTCAACACCCCTCTACCCCGGGCTTATATTGGAGACCGCGATTATATTGGAGACCGTGCTTATATTTTTTCAACCAATATAGAGCAAGAAGAAATACATGCTAAATATCATGCAGGCAGCATTGATTTCCACCAAGACCGTGCTAATAATAGAGACTGTGCTTATAGTGTTTCGAAAGGTGCTCACAGTGTGCTAGTATTAGAGACTGTGCTAGTAATGGAAACATGTGCTTATAATAGAGAATATACGGTATGACATATTTTCCACGAGGAGCTGACCTTCCCTTCTGTATGATTGGGTGCATTTCATTCCCTGCGAGGACACTGTTATTGACTATATTTGGACTCACAGCTGTGGGATAGGAATAAATTTCGTTACTCTAACTGCAATGTAAGGTTAAAGAGAATCTCTTCAACAGTCCTTAAAATTGATTCGGTGAGGCACATTCCTGACTGGCGTTTCCAAGACCATTGCTCACAGATCTAGGGCTGCACAACACGCAGATCCTACTTCAGTGACTAGATCGTCTACACAGAGTCATAGTTCCTCCGCGCATTTCATTGCACTGAAGTGTCACTGAAGCCGGGACAGAACAAGAACGCATCCATACTGGAGATATGCCCATACTGGAGATATGCCTTTTCGGTGTGCGGAATGTTCGAAATCTTTGGCCAAGCACTCCAACCTAATAGTCCAAGAAAGAATCCATCCCTTAGAGAAACTGATCAGGTGACAGCGCTGGTGACAAATCCATCAAAGCGAAAACAGAATTTGAAGACCATGCAAATACTAACAGCCAAAGGTTTGTTTTTCCAGATGTTTAATTTAGGTCTCCATGCAAATTTCACTGCTTACATGCTGACGTCAACACATGTAAAATCAATAATATTATCATTGTATTGCAGTTAATATCTACAGTTTAATTTTATGTTTTCCATTGCAGTTCTTACACAAAAGGAATGTATTTACAAATTAACAAGGAATCTACGTGGAGATAAAAGTTTAATAATAGCTATGAAAAGTATGAATGCCGCAGACATCACCACGCAACATGACAATTTGCTCAAGGTTTTGTTTTGTGTGTTTCCAAAATCGATTTTCACGCTCCGATCATCAGTGGAAATACGGAACTAAAGAGATCGGCTGGTGGTGATGGTGATAAAACGGACGAGGAGGAGTCAGGTGGCAGGGAAGGTGATGGAGCCGATGAGGGTGAAATTCGTAAGAAGTCAGCTGTGTACTTGCATTTGTTATCTCGTCCCGATTGTTTGAGTGTGTATGATGATTCCGACTTCTCTGTACTGTGTCGTGCCCGTTATGTCCAGCAGTTGAAGGTCCTTGAAGCTGTTTGTATTCGTACGCATAAGCCCGACTTGTGTAAGCAAAAAGACCATAAAGGCTCCGGGCCCAGACGGCATCACTAATCTGGTATTAAAGTCCCTTGCGCCCTCAATAGCATACCCATTATGTCTGATTTTCAACCTCTCATTTCGCACTGGTCGTTTTCCCTCTGCATGGAAAACAGGTAATGTTTTACCGATCTACAAGAAAGGGTCCCGCCACGAAGCTTCAAACTACCGTCCGATATCTTTACTGTCCTGTGTTTCCAAACTCTGTGAGCGCGTTTTCTAAGACCAATTGTACTGTCATGTCTCGTCACGTTTGAGTTCAGCTCAGTCCGTATTTCGCAGAGGCGATTCTACCACCCTCCAGCTGACGCGCCTGGTGCAATTAGTGTGTCGACATCGAGATGCTGGAGATCTAGTCGGGATTTGTTTTTTCGATCTTGCAAAGGCCTTCGATACCGTCTGGCACCGGGGGCTTTTGGCCAAGCTTCGTGGATCATTTACTGTAGACGGCAATCCTCTGCTATGGCTGACATCTTACCTAACTGGGAGAACGCAGTACGTCACGGTACATGGAACGTCCTCAGCCGACACAACAATACTATCCGGAGTTCCCCAGGGTTCCATCCTCGGCCCCCTTCTTTTTATTTTATACGTCAATGATCTGCCCGCAGCTGCCCCGGGCACATCACTGTTCGCAGACAACACAACGCTCCTACGGGCATCTCCTAACATCACTGGCCTGATGAGGAACCTAGCTAACGGGATTCAAAGAGTTATTTCCTGGATGTCGTCTTGGCGGTTATCGCCCAATCTGTCTAAAACTAAAATCATGCTCTTTCCTTCTCAGCCCGATGTTCCGCCCCTCCTCCATCCCACTTTCCCCCAGCCTATAGACATAGTCTCCAGCCATAAGCATCTTGGCATTTTCATTGACTCTAATCTTTCATGGGAACCCCACATCGATTACATATGTAAACGATCAAGTTCATCTTTAGGAATTCTCTCTTCTCACTGTTACCATCTCCCAATCTCTTGTAAACCCCTCTTTTACTCAGCTTACTTACGCCCCATTTTTGATTATGCAGATACTGCTTGGGCTGGAATTTCCAAAACCCGTGCTGCCAAGCTCGAGATTCAACACAAAAAAGTCCTCCAAATCCTCCTCCGAAAACCCCGCATGCTTCCATCTTCCACCCTTTATGCCCTTGCCGACACTTCCCCTTTGTCTAAGAGACGTAATTCACATCTTGTCACCCTTATCCATTCTCTCAAACTCAATCTGTGTCCACCTCACCTCCACTGTTTCAACTGGTTCTCTTCCCGTAGCACGAGAAACTCCCTTTCCCTTCCGAAACCTAAGTCCTCCTTTCTACTTCACTCTCCCTTTTTTATTGCTTACTCTGCGTGGCTGGCACTTCCCCAAGAAGCTAAGGACCTTTCTTCCCTCCGCCTTTTTAAGAGCCTTGTCGCGCCTTGATTTTGATTTTGTGTTTCTGATTTGGTTGCAATCACTGCTTATCCATGCCGGTTCCTTTTTCTTCTCCTCCCCTTCTCCCTGCCTTGCCGTGGTTGGCTAACACCCTCTCTCTTTGTATTGGCCGGTGTTCTCACTGTGCTATGAGATGCTGTAATAAATAAATAAATAAAATAAATAACATGTTTTAGCACTTAGGTTATTTTCGTGAGTTTGCACCCCGTGTTCATGAGTTGTTTCTGCACTGTTCATGCCCGTTTGTCACACTTACTCTTTATTTTAGTTCTCACTTTTTGTAATAAGCGGTGGTTTAAAGTAACAGTTTATTTAGATTTGAACCCATCGATTGTTCACTCTTCCACTTATTCATCCTTCTCCGACTATGGCTCAACCCGCCGCTCCAGCACCCGTTCCCGCACGCCACGTGCATAATTGGGCCACACCGGCGAAGTATGCAGGTCGCCTGGAAGATAACTGGGCAGCCTGGTATGCCCAGTTCCAGCAGGTTTCCGCGGTCAACCAGTGGACACCGGCGGAGCAGAGCCAGTTTCTAGGCCTGTCGCTTACGGGCGACGCACAATTATATTACCAAAGTCTACCGCAGGCGGTTCGTGCGGGCCAAATTGCTCCGCTCGCCCAAGCTCTCGCCGACCGGTTTGCCCCTGCACAGCGCGCGGAGCTGCACCGCGCAGCGCTGAAAGCCAGCCGCCAAGGAAAGGGCCAAACATTGAGTGCCTTCTGCGAGGAAGTAGGGTCAACCACCAGTCGCGCATACCCGAACATGGCTGGGGCCGATAGGGACCTGCTCGCCTGGGATCAGTTTTTAGACGGCCTAGACTCCCGGGCAACCCGCATCCGGGTAAAGGAACTGCACCCTGCTACTTTGGATGCCGCACTTAAGGGAGCACTACACCAACAGGCCATAATGCATGCCGAAGCACCGGAGTCTACCCCGCTTCCCGTCTGTGGCCTGTCGGACGCCAAACAGATGGATCATATCGCCAAAGCGCTCGAGGACATCGGCGCCCGACTGGCCCGCCTGGAACGAGCGGACGCCGCCACACCGGATCAACCACGGCGCACATCTACACACGGTACTCCGAGGAAACGAGGCAACTGTTACAATTGTGGACGCATGGGCCACTTTGCCTCTGAGTGCCGCCAACCGCGCCAATGGCAGGGAAACCAGCGTTCACAGCGGTCCTGAGTCCGTCGGCTGTGAATACTTTGCTATGGACTCACCATCCGGTTAGTTTACCTTTAGGAGCTTATCTGCTCATCCTCTTTCTCGTTCTACTTGGGCTTTCCCCTGCTTTGGATGTTGTCCGCCGTCTAGCTATGTTGGGATGTGTGTTGGTCCTGATTCTTGCGGTTATCTATCTCCTGTACCTGACACCGCCATTTAATGTTCTCAAATCCCAAGTTACTACATTCCTTTCACGCTCCTCAGCACGCCGTCTCTTCACAGTCCCGATCACCATTCAGTCCATTCCATTTAATGCCCTCCTAGATACCGGATCTGCGGTTACCATAGTCAGTACGAATGCTTGGTCACGTATACCTACGCATACACCTTTGCAAAAAGACACTTTACCGGATCTTGTTACGGTTGATGGGTCATCTGTCTGTGTGCATGGAGCTACATGTTTGTCATTCGATATTGATGGTCGTCACCTGTCTCATAATGTTCTCGTGGGGGATGTTCAGCCTGATGTTTTGCTGGGGATTGATTTTCTTCGAACGCATGGCTGCATCCTCAATCCCGCTGATAATTCTCTCCAGTTTCCCTCCATCTCTCCACCTCCTGCTGAGCCCTACGATGTAAATGCAGGAGGAACTCGAGTATGTCATGTCCAACTCGCCCAGCCCGTCGCTATACCACCGCTCAGCCAGGTACTCCTGCCTGGCAAGCTCCAATTCTCTCCAGGTCCAGGGGCCTTTCTCTTAGAGGCATCGGGTAAGTTGCCTGAACGAAATGATCTCCTATGTCAGGATGCTGCCATCCAGCTGCCGGCCGTGTCTGACGCATCTCCTGCTACTATCGCTTACCCTGTTTTCAACTTCTCCAGCGAGCCGATCACTCTTCCTCTGGGTCTGCGCATTGGCTCCGTTACGCCATGTGTGCCTGTCGACGACCTGGATTCCCCTCAGACCTGCGCCGCTACTACCCTTGCCGACGATCAACCAACTCCGCCAACTCCACTGTTCGACCTCAGCCACCTGGATAACACTGAGTGCAGTTCCGGTAAAAACCTGCTGAGTGAGTATGCTGACTGCGTTTCCAACGGCCCATTCGACACTGGCCATACTGATGTTTACACACACACCATCGATACTGCCGGATCAGCTCCTGTCCGACTAGCCCCGCGTCGCCTTCCCATCCACCAGCAACAAGAGGTTCGTGAACACATTGATAAGCTGCGCGACCATGACATTATTCGTCCGTCTACCAGTCCGTGGTCTGCACCAATTGTAGTTGTTCGAAAGCCGGACAAGTCCATCCGCCTATGTGTTGACTACCGTAAGCTAAACAATGTTACAGTGAAAGATGCGTTTCCTATGCCGCGGATCGACGATGCCATTGATGCAATGACCGGCGATTGTTACTTCACAACCATTGATCTTGCGTCCGGTTATTGGCAGGTTGGTATGGATAAGTCTGCACGGCGTAAGTCTGCCTTTGTAACGCCCTTTGGCTTTTACGAGTGGACATGCATGCCCTTTGGTCTTTGCAATGCGCCTGCTACATTCCAGCGCCTGATGAATACTGTTCTCGGTGATCTTGTCCCGTCTATTTGCCTTGTATATTTGGATGATATCATAGTTTTCTCCAGGACGTTCGAGGAACACCTCGAGCGATTACGCTTGGTTCTCAACCGTCTCCGTGATGCCCACCTCAAGGTCAAGCCGTCTAAATGCTCTCTAGTCAAATCATCTGTTGGCTATCTTGGCCATGTGTTCTCGGCTGATGGTGTTCGACCTGATCTCGCCAAAATCAATGCTGTCGCTACCTGGAAGCAACCTACCTCCATCACCGGGGTACGCCAGTTCCTCGGTTTTGCATCCTACTACAGGAGATTCATCCAAGACTTCGCTAAAATTGCGACGCCTCTGCATGCGCACAGACTGCCTTCGATCAACTCCGCCAACACCTCATCTCAGCACCCGTCCTTGTCTATCCGGATGCCAGTAAGCCCTTCATTCTGGATACAGACGCTAGTGATCATGCCATTGGCGGTGTCCTTTCGCAAATCGACCCTGATGGTGCAGAACACGCCATTGCCTATGCCAGCAAGACATTATCGTCAGGTCAGCGTAACTACACTACTACTAAACGTGAGTTACTCGCAGTGGTTGAGTTTACACACTACTTCCGTCACTACCTACTTGGTGCCATGTTCCTGCTTCGAACCGACCATAAAGCCTTGCTGTGGTTGTCATCCTTCAAGAACCCTGATGGCATCGTCGCCCGTTGGGTTGAACGTCTCTCGGCTTTCGACTATGACGTCCAGCATCGACC
The DNA here is from genome assembly GCF_964019385.1 of Sycon ciliatum. NCBI lineage: Eukaryota > Metazoa > Porifera > Calcarea > Leucosolenida > Sycettidae > Sycon > Sycon ciliatum. The sequence goes on along the minus strand of NC_088652.1, from coordinate 27,000,314 downwards.
TGGTTCGCAGCACACAAATGCTGATGGCTTGTCCAGGATATGTGCATGTGTGTTGTCCTCGTCTCGTAAGTGCATGTGTGTCCCGCCGCCTGCTGCTGGGCGTACATGCGGTGTCTCTCTGTCAACAGGACCACCCACAGTTGTCTCTCCGCCAATGTCGGCTACAGTACAGTCCCCATCCTGGCTGCCTAACAACAACAACAACAACTCTGTATTAAGTGATGATCAACGAGCTGATCCCACCATCGCCAAAGTCATTACCTGGGTAACTGCAAAGGAACGTCCCGCCAAAGGATCCCCCGAACTCGCTACAGCTTTTTTCTGAAGTGGAAGCAAATTTTTGAGCTCCGCAGTTTTTCAGTCTCTGGCAGCCCGTCGGCGTGGCCAAGAGGACCACTAGCAGTATTAGTTAGTTAGTATCGTGTAGTAGGGCTGGCCCACCTCTGGCGGCCATGCCCCCAGCTACAAAGGCCGCCCTCAAGGGGCTCTCAGAGGTAGAGACAAAACTGTTGTGCTCCCTCCCGGGTATCGAGTCGTCTGTGATTGAGGTTATCAAGACCCTGGCGAACTTAGCGTCCGAGTCGGCCGATCGCGAGGATCGCCTCAACAAAAGAATCAATGACCTGTCGCGGCAAGTGTTAGGCCTGACTCAGGAAGTTGTCTCCCTCAAGGAAGCCGCCATTGCCAAGGCAAGTGTTCTCCCAAATATTCAAGCTCCTCAGCAGAGCCAGCGTACGAAGAGTAGATCTACGAAATCGTCAAGAAATCGTACCCGTACCCGCACAGGCCAGGCTGCCGCGTGCACTGCTAGTACGGGTGAGCCCCGTAGCGTGGGTGACACTGGCAGTGACCCTGAGGCGTCCGGTGAGGAAGACAGTAATTCTGAGATCATTGACATTGGCATTGAGGGCCCCTACAGCAGGAGCGCTAAACATCGCTCCAAGCCAGTCCTGGAGGTCTTAGACGACGACAGCTGGCAACTGGTGTCAGGAGAGCCTCCCAGGTCCAGGAGGGCAGTTTTGTATGTAGGCAATTTAAGCTCAAGCTGTACTGAGGAGGGACTGAAATGCTTCACCCGCCAGCGTGCAGTTGCAGCAGGGGGTACGGCAACGGTGCACACTTGCAGCCTCCACACCACGGAGGCAGGAAGAGTGTCTGCCCACCTAACTGTGGACGCTAAGGACCTCACCCTGGTCACAACTGAGAATTTCTGGCCAAGGCCCCTGTACGCGAGGCCATGGCGATTTAAGGAACGCACTGAGCAGCAATCCAAATGATTCCCCCAAGCCTAACGCTCCTGCTGACAAATGCCTTCGGACTGCAATCCAAACTTGGTGAGTTCCAGCACACTGATGAATCGTCTGGTGCCCTCAAGGGATCGTCTAGCATGCACGATGCCCAGTAGCCAACCAACGATGTTCAGACTCTTGGTGACGAATGCCTTTGGCCTATCGTCCAAGCTTGCAGAATTCCGCCACACCCTCCAGACCCTGAAGCCAGATATAGCAGTAGTCACAGAGACAAAATTTACGCCAGAGAAATGCAGCGAATCTGAAGCAGCCATGCCTGGCTATCACACCCCCATCCGCAAGGATCGCTCTGCACACGGTGGTGGAGTAGCAGTCTGGGTGAAGGCTGGCCTAGGATATGAACATCTTGATCACATCCAGTGCCATGATCACGAGATCATCTGGCTGAGTGTCACGACGCAGAGTGGACAGAAAGTTGTTATCTGTGCAGCCTATCGGCCCGGGTCCTGTTCGGAGACAGATCTCCAGCTATTGGAATACTTAGACAACACGCTGGAGGCATCCCGTACCTACGGATCAAATGTCATTGTGACCGGCGACTTCAATGTGCATAACGCTGCCTGGCTCTGCAGCAACAAGACCACCCGAGCTGGAGAGTATGCAGAGGATATCTGCTGCTACCATGGCCTGAGTCAACATGTCGACGTACCCACCCGAGGTGATAACACCCTGGACCTGGTGATGTCTGATTTCCCTTCACCAGCAACTGTTAAGGCACACCCGCCTATTGGACTCTCTGATCATGCTGTCCTCCAAGTTGACTTTCCTGTGAAGCTCACCCGTGAGCCCAAGACATCCCGTAGAGTCTGGCGATACCACCGCGCAGACTGGAAGCGGCTTGCCCACTTCTACCGAACAACAGACTGGGAGAGCATGCTCGGACCTGAACCGGATCTCAGCTGCGACAACATCACCAAGAGGATCCTCGAAGGAATGGCACAATTCATACCCAACAGAGTTATCTCATCGCGCCCCTCCGACGAACCTTGGTGGACACCGGAGTGTACAGCTGCAGTCAACACCAAGCGACAGATGTGGCACCAGATGCGCTCAAATCCCGACAGTGCTGATAAGAAAGCACACTACCGCACAGCTGCAGCCTCTGCACGCAGTACCATCCAGCGAAACAGAGAACGGCATATTACCATGCTCCGGCAGAAACTCACCACTGGTAGCCTTCGGGACAAGGAATGGTGGTCCACTATCAAGCGTGCGGGTGGCAAGGGCCGCAGCGCTGATATACCAACACTCCGATCTGCTGATGGAACTGAGTACACAACCAGTCAGGAGAAGGCCAAGTGCCTTGGTCAGTACTTCGCCGATAAGTGCAGCCTCGGCCCACAGGACTTCAATGAGGAATCTGAATTCCCCTTTGTCCAGCCTCGCTCCCAAAGCCGTCTCCTAAGTATTCGCTTCCGCCCTGCTGAGGTCCGTAAATTGCTGAGGGCCCTTGATCCTTCGAAAGCGTCAGGCCCTGATGCAGTTCCGGGCAGAGTCCTCAAAGCCAACGCTGAGCACCTTGCAGTGCCACTATGCTTGCTCTTCCGCCAGTGCATGACATCGGGGACACAACCACAGTCTTGGAAAGTGGCAAGTGTCGTCCCAGTCCATAAGAAACGGTCAAAGTCAGCCCCATCGAACTATCGGCCCATTTCCCTCCTGTCGCTCATCTCCAAGACAATGGAAGCAGTTGTTAACCGTGCTCTCACCAACTTTCTCGAACGAAATAATATACTCTCAAACCACCAGTTCGGTTTTCGTCGAGGGTTAGGACCTGCTGATCTCCTAACAGGACTACACCACCAATGGAGCAAGATAGCAGCTGCTGGCGGTGCTGTACGTATTGTTGCCGTCGACATTGCGGGGGCCTTCGATAAAGTCTCCCACGCAGGTGTCCTTCACAAGGCAAAGGCTTACGGAGTGTCCGGGAACCTCCTCAAGTGGCTCCACAGCTACCTGGCGGATAGACGAATCCAGGCCGTTGTGAGTGGACAAACCTTACCTAAATTCCGAATCAGCTAAGGTGTGCCGCAAGGGAGCATACTGGGCCCCACTCTGTTCCTCCTATATGTCAATGACATGGAGGACCACCTCCCAGCCACAACCCAGCTCGCCATATATGCAGATGACACCACGCTTTATCAGTGCATCCCATCCCTGACCGCTCTCCCAGTTGGCCTAGCGCAGCTCCAGACTGCTGTGGATGCCTTAGCTGAATGGGGCCAGAGCTGGAAGATCGCATTCGAGCCGACAAAGTCGCAAGTCTTGACAATTTCGCATCACCGTCAACCCTGGCCGATTCCTCCAGCCACTTTCAATGGGGTGGCCATAGAGGAAGTGGAGGAGCTGAAGTTGCTCGGAGTGCTCTTTGATCGGAGCCTCTCCTTTCGCTCCCACATTCGACAGGTTGCAGTCCGTGGTCACCAACGTCTTGGCTTCATGAGGAAGGCCCTGCCCATTCTCGACAGCAAGGCCAAGTATGCAGTGTATCGCGGCTTCGTCCGCCCAGTACTTGAGTACTGCCCGCTTTCATGGTTGGGTGCGTCCCAGTCTACCCTGAACCAGCTGGACCGGGTACAGCACCGAGCCCTAAAGCTCATCGGCCCAGGGTCATACCTCCCAAGCCTCACTGTTCGGCGTCAAGTCGCAGCACTCACATTCCTGTACAAGCTGCATTGGATCGACGGTCCCCCAATCCTGACCACCATGACACCACCGAGGGCAGTTGCAAACCAGCACCGGCGCTCCACTCGCCACCAGCAAAAGAACCAGCACCAGCACCAACTAGCACCGACACTGCCCGCCGGAGCCCGTAATAGTGCTCTCCGATCATTCCCCCATGCCACGATCCAAGACTGGAATCGTCTCCCATCTGCCCTGCTACGCAACCTTCCCACGCAGAAGGGAATGCAGGCATTCAAGGAAGGCGCCTACAAGTCGCTCCGCAGCCGAGACTGGCGTTCAGCCACAGATGCCCTCTGAACACTCCCTGAACACCCTCTCTGCTTGCACCCTGGCTCCCCCTTTTTTATTTTTTTATTTTTTATTATTATTATTTATTTTTTTTCTTCCTCTATCACATGTATCATCTTTCCGTTTTTCCTTCCTCTATATAAATGTACCCCCCCCCCCTCCCCTCCCCCTGTGCCTACTCCTCCCCAGTTTTTGGTGCTCTGAAGTGTCGCTGAAGCCGAGACCTCAGGTCGGCGGAGATGCTCCAGTTTTCACCACCACAGTTGCGTCTGCAACCACCTCTACCATGCAGTATTCTGTTCTCGAGGTTCGTGGTTTCTCGTAAAAAAAAAAAAACAGCTAGTCCTGACTTACATAATCTATGGTCACAATTTGATCGTCTACTCATCATCAATGATCTACTCTACAGACGGTATGAGTCCAGTGATGGAGCCACGTCCAATGTCCAACTACTCGTCCCCGCCTCACAACGCTTAACAGTCATGGAAGCCCTCCACAACGCCGTGGGCTCAGACCATTTAGGTATCAGTCGCACTGTGGACAGAGCTCGTCACCGTTTCTATTGGCCTCATATGACATCCGATATTGAGCGCTGGATTCGTGCCTGCCCAGACTGTCAAAAACGGAAAGGTCCCCACCTCAAGCCCAAAGCGCCCATGCACTCTCAGCCGTCATCCTATCCCAACCAGCGCATCGCTATAGACATCATGGGTCCGCTTCCAATTACGGATCGTGGCAACCGGTATGTCTTAGTTATCATGGATTACTTCTCCAAGTGGGTGGAAATTTTTCCTATGCCAAACATGCTTGCATCCACCGTTGCTCGATTACTCTTTGACGGTTGGATATGTCGCTACGGTGCCCCTGTTGCCCTGCATTCCGATCAAGGTCCACAATTCGAGAGCAATCTGTTTAAAGATCTGTGTCGCATGATGGATGTTACCAAAACTCGAACCACTGCACACCACCCTCAAAGTGATGGCATGGTGGAAAGATTCAACCGCACACTCGAAGCCATGATTGCCACATCTATCTCCGACCACCACGACTGGGACCTCCACCTCCAACATACAGCGTTAGCTTATCGCACCAGTGTTCATGCATCAAGAGGTTACACTCCGTTCCTCATCCAATTCAGACATGAAGCTGTTCTCCCACTCGACTTGGTCTATGGTCGACCCCGTGATACTCCACCGTCCTCCTATCATGAGTATGTTCAGTCCCGACACACTATTACCACGAATGCTTTTACGCGTGCTCGTCAACATGGAATCACTGCCCACCGCCTGCAGAAGAAACAGTATGATGGTACGTCTCGCCCTTCACCCAGGTTTCAGAAATCCGACCTAGTGCTTCTCCACTCCCCTGTTGTCCCCACGCATTCGTCACCGAAGTTCCACAAGTTCTGGACTGGTCCGTACATCATTACAAGTGTGATTGATGAAGTGACAGTACGTATTCGGAAACAAGATACCACCTCTCGCACTGCTATTGTGGTCCACGTCAACCGACTAAAACCATATGTTCAACTACGAGCACCGCCTCCGTCTCCCGTATCCTATGATGCTGATGTCCACTTTGATCCCGCTGTTGTCCCTCCACCAGCTGCTCCTCCTCCTCCTATTGCTCAAGCCCATCCGTACAACCTACGAAATCGCCTACATATTCAGTCGCCTAACCGATATTAAGTATACATCACGAGGACGTGATGAAAAATAGGTAGGGAGGGTGTAGTATCCCTGGCCCTACTTGTAACCAACTATTACTTACATACGTTGTATGATACTAGTGACCTACATTGACGTCGTACATGTATTCATGCTAGCACGCGACACTGTAAATCACCTCTTGTCCCACCGGTTACTCCTAAGTGCTTCTCCCAGCAACCACTTTAATACTTTGAAGTAGGACTACTAGGCAACCCTGCCTGCAGACCGGTACGGCATGACCTGTATACACATGTTGCACACATTTATGCTGTACTACATAATTACATTGATTCCTGCTGATAGCAGTGATGCACAGTTCCCCATCACTGACCCTTTTGATCACTTACGAGATTCCTTCCCTATTCATCCGTCCTACCTCGCACACAGTCAAATGGCTTTTCCAACCGCTGTCCTCTTACTTAGTCTTAGAAATCTTCCCGCCCCATTAGCCAGCCTGCCATTCACATTAGTTTCCTTCATACTGTTAGATTGCATTCCTGTTACCTAATTGTTGCTCGCTACTTAGGCCCATTCTTCCTCCTACCTATTCCATTCACGTTATCTCCTTGTACGTCTTCTCCTTGCACTACTATTTCTCCCCTTGCCATGTATATGCTGTCTATGCTATATAAGCCCTATCTGCTCTACCAGAGATCAGTTTAGTTTAGTTTAGTTTTTAGTTTTAGTTTAGAGAGAACAGAACAGAGTCCCTCCTGGCAGATTGAGCCGGAGCAGTTGTATTCCTTTCAGTGTCCCTCCAGGCAGATTGAGCCGGAGCAGTTGTATACATAACTTCAGGCAGATTGAGCCGAAGAACATAATATTAACCAGTCTTCTTGTGTGTGCCTCCTGATACCACTCGGCGACCTATTACACTGGTGGCAGCGGTGGGATTGCCTTAGATCACGCATATCACACTTACCACAAGTTACCCGTCATGTGTCACACTTCGTTGGATGTTTAACTTTAACCTTTGTTTTTTTCCCTTGATCTCTTTAGTTCCGTATTTCCACTGATGATCGGAGCGTGAAAATCCATTTTGGAAACACACAAAACAAAACCTTGAACTAATTGTCATTTTGCGTGGTGATGTCTGCGGCATTCATACTTTTCATAGCTAATATTTATTATTAAATTAACAAGGAGAAACACTTTTATTGCGCGGAACGTCGGTTCTTGTTTTGTAAAGAAAAACAGTTCTTTCTTTAAAATGTCGCTCATCTTCTAGAAGATATACTGTGCGGCTTGGGAGTTCACACATGATTCAAAATATGTGAGTTCCTTTGTTTCTGTATGTAACTTTGATCCCATAAGTGGTATTGTACAGTTCCGTTCTAGTCCATGTCAAATAACCCATAATTTCTAATAATAAGATAATTATGATGTGCAATTGTAAAACTCGGATGTTGAGCCATAAATAAATGTAGAAAGGAAAAAGACATTAGTGATACGAGTTAAGAGTAACTCTCCATCACTGTAACATGATACTTTATACAGTCAGAAAGTGCAATAACTAGGCACAAAACTGACAGAGTACTGAGACATTCGACGTTCTGACACCTAGCTTCAACACATCTCCGTAGCGCTAACCGACAGCCTTCCAACTTGGAAGGTTCAAGGTTATGGAAAAGACCAAAGAGGGGAAGGCAAGCGCAACGAAAACGAGCAAAAGCTACAGTCCCAACGGAACAAAGAATGTCGATTGTTACTGGACCGGATTCTTTGTTCCGTTGGGACTGTAGCTTTTGCTCGCTTTCGTTGCGCTTGCCTTCCCCTCTTTGGTCTTTTCCATAACCTTGAACCTTCCAAGTGGGAAGGCTGTCGGTTAGCGCTACGGAGATGTGTTGAAGCTAGGTTTCAGGACGTCGAATATCTCAGTACTCTGTCAGTTTTGTGCCTAGTTATTGCACTTTCTGACTGTATAAAGTATCATGTTACAGTGATGGAGAGTTACTCTTAACTCGTATCCATAATGTCTTTTTCCTTTCTATAATTATGATGAAGAAAGAAAAAGGCCAAAATGTTACGAGTTATGACAAACTGTCCACCAACGTAACCAGATCTTTCTTATACAGTCAGCGAGTGCGACAAAATGGTACAAAACTGACAAGGAGTACTGAGACATTTGTGTCATAATAATTATTATGTTAGCACATTTGCTTTGCCCCTACAAGAGGCTTGTTTACTGAGACATTCGGGGTCCTGACAACTAGCTCCAATACTTCTCCAAGGTGCAAACCAACACCCTTCCAACTTGGAAAGCTCAGGTTCGGAAAGGTCCACGAGGGGAAGGACAGAGTTTATTACATAAACTTGAGCCGCCCAAGTTGGGTGGTCTGTTGCTTTGCGTCGTCGAATTGTAGTGAAGCCATTAGTCTTACTAGTTTCGTCATCATCCAGTAACTTTCGTCATTCTTAGTTGCCGTGACACGTAGCTCGTGCTCTTTATCGTTGCGCTTTCCTTCCCCTCTTGGAACTTTCCGAACCTGAGCCTTCCAAGTTGGAAGGTTGTTGGTTTGCACGTTGGAGAAGTGTTGGAGCTAGGTGTCAGGTCGCCGAATGTCTCAGTACTCCTTGTCAGTTTTGTGCCATTTTGTCGCACTCGCGGCCTGTATAAGATCTGGTTACGTTGGTGGACAGTGTGTCGTAACTCGTAACATTTTGTCCTTTTCCTTTCTTCATCATAACTATATTGGCTCACCATCCGAGTTCAAAAAAAATTATTATTGCCTTTGATCCTTAAAGGGTGGTGGCGTTCCTACGGATGCGAAAAAGAACCGTAAACTTTTTCTGTTGCCTTTGTGCTCCGTCCATTCAACACCACAAACAAAAACAGAGCTGCATAGCCAGTGGCTGAAAATGGTGAAGTCTAGTCTAGACGCTAATGCTGTTCTATGACGTAAGGGGTGTAGGGCCACCAACTACATTTTCACAACTCTACATCTCATCGTATCACATCTCTTCACACCTCATCTCTTCATACCACATCTCTTCACACTTCATATATTCACACCTCATCTCTTCATACCTCATCTCTTCATGCCTCATCTCTTCATGCCTCATGTCTTCACACCTCATATCTTCATGCCTGATCTCCCCACATACTTGTCCCTAGTAGGCCTAGACTCACACCATCGCCTCATCCTATCCCTTTCCTCATCGGCATGACATAATTCCAAATCAGAATTGGGTGTGAAGACTACATAAGAGAGATGGGCGTGGGTTGGGTTTTTGTATTTTAGAAAAGCGATCCTGTCAGCTTTCCTATTATCCTATGTATGTGATTGAGTGTATGCGCGTGATTTCACAAGATTATAATATTGTGAAAAGTATAATTTCAGTGCCAGAAATAGTGGTGAACTGTGTTGATGTGCAGATTTTGCGCATTATTCTTCCAATTACTAAAGAGAAACACTAGCTGTTTACTAATTACAAAACTATTGAATACAACTAGGGAGTGTTGTCTTCCTATTTGAACTGACTTCTTGTTACTTCCAAGCATTTTATTTGTTGTTTTGATTAGGAAACCTTGCAGTGCTGGAAGAAGAATTACGGTTGTGAGAATTGTTCGAAGTAGGTAAATCATGAACGACTGTGACTGGACTTCGGAGGAGAGTGACGACTCTGATGCACTCTCACCACTGCAGCCATTAGTAATATGGTCAAGCAGAAGGTCAACCGCGTGTCCTCCACTGCCAACTGCACCATCTTATAGTACGTCGTACTCAGCTCTTCACCACGTATACTCCAATAGTGGTAATCAAGTAGCCACATCAGAAGTCTCCTCTTCCCAGTTTTCTCTTCAGAATACCGCATTCAACCCCTGGGAATCACGAACATCTTGCGCCGGTGTTCCTCAAGATCATGTACCCAAGGACATGGTGACAGATAAAATCAGGGACCATCGACCAGAAATCCAGAGGAACAAGGATACAAAGACCAGTGTTGCTTCAACTACAGCTGTCGAAAACCCATGTTTGGATTCCTTGACATCAGCAACGGACAAGGATCAAATTTCGCAAGGTAACAGTACCACAACCGTTAACTGCTATCCCGAAGCCGTTTCAGATCAGTACACAGGCTACGAGGAAGTAGCGTTTCACAATGAATATGGCAAGAACTACAGCAAATCTGCTGGTTTGAACGTTCACGCAAGGCTTGTACACAACTTTGGCAATTTTCCATTGTCTTCTTCAGTGGCTAGCTTACCCACGGATTCCGATCATCACGATCTTGAAATAAACAACACTCATCACGCGTCTGAACCTTTTTCTGAGAAAGTTTGTCAACTTCAATCTGACCTTCTCCAACCAGAAGATACACTCTGCGAAGAAACCGGAAAGTCCCTTGATCGCCAGCCCGATAGGCTTGATCGCGAACATTCACATCCTGGAGAAAAGCAATATAGATGTAAGCATTGCGATCAATCTGTTTCTACTCCGTCTTGCCTAAGTTCTCATCAATGTACACATCCAGAAGAGAAATCGTTCAAGAGTAAAGTGTGTGACAAAATGTTCACCACGCAACATAAGCTTACCCGACATGCACGACTTCACTCAGTAGGCAAAGCGTTTCCGTGCAAGTACTGCGCAAAGCTATTCGGTGACAAACACGGCCTACATGTTCATGAACGTATCCATACCGGGGAGAAGCCGTTCATGTGTGGTTACTGTGATCAAATGTTTCGCCGTAATACCCATCTTAGAATTCATGAACGTAGCCATACTGGAGAGAGACCATATAAGTGTAAATCGTGCGGTAAGTCATTCACGGCGAAAGCAAATCTCACGGTGCATCAGCGCATCCATACTGGAGAAAGACCATACAAGTGTAAATCATGCGAGAAGTCATTCACGAAGAAATCAGATCTCACCCGGCATCGACGCATCCATACTGGAGAGAGACCATACAAGTGTAACCTGTGTAGCAAGTCATTCAAGACGAAATCAAATCTCACCGTGCATCAACGCATCCATACTGGAGAGAAACCATACAAGTGTAAAGTATGTGGCATGGCATTTCGGGAAATGTCATCTCTCAAATATCATCAACGAATCCATGCTTGAGAGTAACCATTTTCGTGTAAGGACTGTGGAAAGTCTTTCACTAAGAAATCCAGCCTAACACGTTATGAGTGGATCCATCCCTGAGAGAACCTGAACATGTACAATCGATTGTGACGAGATTTCAATGCGAAAAGAAACATGGAAGACCATGGAAATACAAAACACAGAAAACAGCAGTATCGTTTCAAGATTATGGGAAATGCTATTAACCTAGTAAAGAGCGTTTAAAACATTATTCCTTGTTTATGCTTCAAACGCTTCAAACTCTCTAACTCGTTTTCTTATAGGCATTTTTTGGTAACTGTTCAGTTACAGTTATTGCTCTGCGTGCACCGTCATATCCTGAATTATCTGCAAACACATGTACTATGATTCTGTTTGCGCTTTCATGTATCGTTCAACGTAATACATATTTGTTGAAATATACAATTTGTCCTCGTACGTTCCTGTTGTCGTCTTCTTTTTTCTTGCATTATCGTTGTCTACCATACACGCGGGGTGGTGTGCTAGTAATTTCCTTCTGGTTATATTCACTCAATGAGTTAGGAGAAATTACAGAATGGAGTTGGACGTCTGTATAATGGCGACCTATGCTAAGCACTGTAATCTTCTAGTCGTAGTGAATTCAACCGGTTTCGTAAACTGTACTTTTTAATATTGTGATTTGTTTATTATCGCGATAATTGATGGAATACATGGTAGTTTAGTAGGTGTGTTGCGGTGATGTTTTCACCTGACATGTGAGCCGATAATTCTTAGGTGTGTTCATTTCTTGCTCTACTTTCGTTGTGTTTGCCTTTGTGTGTGCGCTTGTCCGTTTGTGTGTATGATTGTCGCTGTGAATGTCGGTTTATTGTTCTATTGTAGCCGGATACTATGACGTCTTTCAAAGTAGAGCTGCTGTTAGCTCATCGTAGAGCTGCAATGCTAATGGATGTAATATAGCTCAAGGCAGAGCCGCAGAAAATGGCCAGATAACACCAGTTGTGAGAGTGTTTGCTCAGAGTAGAGATGCTAATAGCTAAACGTAGAGCTGCTGTAAGCTCAAATTAGAGCTGCTGTTAGCTCAAAGTAGAGCTGCCGTTAGCTCGTCGTAGAGCTGCAATGCTGATGGATGTAATATAGCTCAAGGCAGAGCCGCGGGAAATGGCTAGATAACACCAGATGTGAAAGTGAACCCGATCAGTTCCTACCATTATTATCATGATGGTCTGAATACGTTGGATAGGGAGGGATGGGGGGGGGAAGAAACACTGCAGAAGGACGATCTGTTGTCTGGAAGAACACAACAGGGCAAGCAAGATTTTTTTCTTTTCAGCAAAACGAGTTGGGTGCCATCATTTTGTGATTATGCAGCAAAACATAGCGCATGACGTCAGTCTTGAAGGCAGTATAGATCCATGCAGTGCAGCGTGTGAGCTACATGTAGCTCGGACGAGTACTAGCACAGCTAGCACCCCAAATTTGGTGTCGATGGGATCTTTCAAAGACGATACTGTGTCCGAACTGGCTTTTCTGACAAATGGAGAGGTGAATCCGTTGTTATATGTTTTGAGCTAACCAGGCTTTAATGGTGTTGGGGCGGCGGTTCAATCCTGTGACCTGTGACAATCGCTTATGGCCAGAGATGCCCTACAACTCAGCACTCTACCACTAGTGGTCATCCGAGCAGTGAGCGTTCAATATTTTCCGAAGACTTAGAAACTCACGTCTCCTGTGAATCCACACAAGCTGGTGGGATACAAGGAAGGTACAAGACGTTCAAAAAATTAACGTACATGACGTTTCCTGTTTTAATTGTGCTGTTTGTACATAGTGTGGAACTCACAATATTTATTTCGCTTATATCTTTCTTAACACTTAGCTCCACCGACATTGTCAACAGTTATAACGTGACGAGTTAGCAAGAGCACCACATCCATGCTTAGAACGGGGCGTACTTTATTCGACTGCGTAACAAATGCCCCGTACTACCTAGACCATATCACAGGAGACCATATAAACCATGCATCTATTCATAGCAGACACTTTGTGTTCTTCGATTCTAACAACAAAGTGTCTCAGATTGCATCACCTCTTGTCACGTGATGCAGACTCCACGCGAAGCTTGGCTGATCCCATGTCAAGCATTTAGGTGAAGAAAAATATGGAAATAGATATAGTGTGTGTGTGTTTGTGTGTGTGGAGGGGGGGGGGGGTGGGTGTTTGTTTGTGTGAGTGTGCATGTGTGTGTTTGCGGGCGTGAGCGCATGATGTGAAAAGATCATAATGTGTCACTAAAATGTAAGGATGGACTCGGATGAAGAAGCAAGGATAAATTTATAGAAAAGAAAAAAGACCAAGGAACTACTAGTTACGCTATAATGTCGGTAAACGTCGGTCAACGTCGGTAAACGTCGGTAAACGTCGGTAAACGTAGGTCAACGTCGGTAAACGTCGGTCATTTATTATTATTATTATTATTTAAAGAGTCGGCGTGGAGAAAGCAATTTTATTAGTGCAATTAGGAGTATAATCGATGCAGACATGGCCAGACAACAACGAGTTCATGGAATTTTTAAGGATTTTTATGTTATTCAAAATCGATTTTCGTGTTCCGCTCATCAGTGAATAGTATCGGAACTGAGGGTACTGTGTACAACAATAGAACATTTTATAACAGCATAATTAATTAAAAGTGTGAACAACAAAGGAAGTGCTACAGCATTACATAATAGGTGTCAAACATAGTGCTAACGTATATAACTGAGTGCAGCCACAAAGCAAGAGGTGATACAGTGCAACATGACACAACATTTACATCTGATAACCAGCTACGAGAACAACTTTAGCGCGACTACATGCTTCTTTTGTTTACAAAGAACAGGATTATGCACACGAATACATACAGCTTCCAGAACCTTCAACTGCTTAACATAACTTTGGTTTATCTCTTTGAGTGCCGGAATTGTGCTGCCCGGTACGTTGGTAGGACTCTTCAACACCTGAACGCACGTATCAGACAACATGTGCCGTTGCACTTATTACCACCAGCAGCCAGAGCAAAGAGGCCAAAGCGTGGTAGACCGTGTAAGAACCCAGTTAGCTCAGTAGACAAACACGCTGTGCCGACAGCGCCGCCTGTTCCCGTGCCACCACCGGCCCCACCACCTGGGGTGCCGTGGGTGGCTGGGGCTGGGGTGGGTTTGCCATCATTGACCTGGCCACCACTTCTCGACCCACTGCAAACGGCAGCGGAGCCTACTCTAGCACAACATCATCGTCCTGGAATGGAGGAGGGGCCACCGAGACACACTGAACCTTCACCTCGGCAGTTGCCCTTGCCTCCGCCTGAGCCACCCCCTTTACCTTTGGTGACTACCGAGACGGTGGTCCCCCCGGTGCTGGGATCCACGGTACCGACTGTGTCTGGACAGAGAGGGAGATCATCGACAAACCAAAATGAAACCAATATCCTCACCCATAGACCCAGAAGAAGCACAGCAAACTATTCACTTGAAATTTATGCACGGAATGGACTTGGCCCACGCAAAATGGACAGTGGAAATGGGTGTGCAGTAGCAGAGAACCCAGCAACGGTGACGCGGAGCAGCGGTCAAACGACTTGTGATGCTGTTGGAGATGATGGAGCCATGTTGGAGGCTGATAAGGAGTGCAGTGAGACTGAGCATCAAACGGATGATGAGGAAGTGACTGATGATGATGATGGTGGTGATGAGGACGATGATGATGAAGATGAGACGGAGGACGAGGATAAGGCGGAGGAGGTCGAAGGAAAGGAGCGGGATGACACGGAAGAGAGCGACGTGAGCAAAAAGTCAGCTGTATTTTGTCACTTGTTATCACGTCCAGATTGTCTTGGTGTGTACGATGATTCTCACTTTTCTGTTTTGTGCCGTGCAAGTTATGTTAAGCAGTTGAAGGTTCTGGAAGCTGTATGTATTCGTGTGCATAATCCTGTTCTTTGTAAACAAAAGAAGCATGTAGTCGCGCTAAAGTTGTTCTCGTAGCTGGTTATCAGATGTAAATGTTGTGTCATGTTGCACTGTATCACCTCTTGCTTTGTGGCTGCACTCAGTTATATACGTTAGCACTATGTTTGACACCTATTATGTAATGCTGTAGCACTTCCTTTGTTGTTCACACTTTTAATTAATTATGCTGTTATAAAATGTTCTATTGTTGTACACAGTACCCTCAGTTCCGATACTATTCACTGATGAGCGGAACACGAAAATCGATTTTGAATAACATAAAAATCCTTAAAAATTCCATGAACTCGTTGTTGTCTGGCCATGTCTGCATCGATTATACTCCTAATTGCATTATTATTATTATTATTATTATTATTAGACACAATCTCATAGCATGTGACAAGCATAGCTAATGCAGGGACAGAATCCCCTGAGACAAGGGCGTTGAGCCAGCCACGGCAATAGTAAGCTAGGAAAACAAAGCAAATATGAATTAGAGCAGAAAATGAATGGAAAATTACAAAGAAAAACGATTAACGGAAGTGAGCACTATCAAAATTCGTGCATCACCCAGGTATTCGAGAATGTTCTTCGATGATAATTAGTGCGTCTAATTCAGTTGTGATAGTAGATCTTTAAACTGACCAATAGAAGAACAAGTTTTCAGACCGTATGGTAATGATAACCAATGAGAGTAGCCGGAAAACAAAGGGGACTTTAGATACTGGGCTGACTTAACAAGAGGCAGGATGAGCGCGTTACGGGTTGAGCTTGTCGAAAACCAATTGTACTTCATCATGTGTGAAGGGGTTTTATGAAGAAATATTTTATGAACCAGTGTACAGAGATGGTGCTTATGACGAACGGAGAGAGGAGAAGTGTGTGCAAGTCGATAAAGGGCATCCGAAGGAAAACATCGATCCTTGTTGTAAAGAATTTTAAGTATAAATCTATGGTGGACTTCTAATTGGTTCAGAGTTGTGTCAGAAAGGCCACACCAAGCGGTATCGCAATAGTCGAATATAGGGAGAGTATAGCACTGATAAAATAATAGTTTACACTGGATGGGCAAATGAGTGCAATGTGGTTGTAGTACCCCTAATGCTGAACTGGTTCGCTTGCATACACAGTTGACATGTGCAGCCCAAGAGAGTTTGCAGTCAAACATCACACCTAGATGTTTGTGCTGAGTAACAACACGGATAGGCATAGTCGAGTCAGGGAAGTATAATGGTTGATCAGGAGGGGATGAAGAAATATACATGGCTTCTGTCTTGTCTAAATTGGGCTGGAGTTTCCACGTTTGCATCCACATGACAGTGCTGTTGATGCGATGCTGCATGGTAAGGAGTAATTGTGCAGGGGAGGAATCAGAACAGATAAGGCCAGTGTCATCCGCATACAAACTAACATCGGGGACAACTGAAGGTAGGTCATTAACGTAAAGCAAGAATAACAAAGGACCCAGAATGGAACCTTGGGGCACTCCAGACGTTACAGGGAGGGGATCAGACAAGAAACAAGACAAGCGAACAGCCTGAGAACGAGCAGACAGATACGAGGATATCCAACGCAAGGCAGCATCCTCCACCCGGAAGGTGACCTCCAACTTGGCAAGTAAGCCACGATGCCAAACGGTGTCGAATGCCTTAGCCAAGTCGAAAAACACCATTCCCACATGCTCCCCACAGTTCCTCTTTGTCGCTATGTCTTGGACAAGTCGAGTCACCTGGTATTGAGTTGAGTCACCACGGCAGAATCCCGACTGAGCTGGTGAGAGAGCCGGAGCGATGTGCAGGTAGAGGGAATCGAATACAATACGCTCACAAAGTTTGGAAGCTGTGCGCAGCAGACAGATGGGGCGGTAGTTTGCCGGGCAAGCACGGGAGCCTTTATTCTTGTAAAGCGGTGTCACGATGGCGGATTTCCAATCCTGTGGGAATGTACCAGTTCGAAATGACATATTAAAAATAATGGCGAGAGGATAGGCTATTGATGGTGCAAGAGACTGCAGCACTTCATTCGGGATCCCATCTGAGCCGGGAGACTTTCCACATTTCAGGAGCTTCAGATATTTCCGAACTTGAAACGTAGTGACAGTGATTGTACGGAACGGAACAGATATGAAAGGCGACTGGGACAAAGGGGAAATGCGCCACGAAGGATCATCAGGTAGCCCAAATGAGGTGAACTGAGTGTTCAGAACATCAGCTATGCTCTTGGGGGACGTGGCGACCGTACCGTCGGATGCTATCATCGTTTGGGGCATGACACGGCCGGAAGTGTGCCGCTGTGCTCGCACAAACTGAAAGAGTGTAGGTCGATTCGGTGACGTTAGTGATGCTTGGATGGAGCGTATATATTGACGATGTGCTTGCCGAGACAGGTGCTTTACAGCATTCCTTTGTCGGTTATAAGCTGCATGATTTACTGCTGTCGGATATTTTTTGTACACACTGTATAGATCACGCTTGCGTTTTACAGCAGACCTGAGCTCAGCAGTAACCCATGGTGGAGATTGCATGCGGGGTCGTGGAGATGTCACAGTGTGGGTGGCTCCGAATGAGGTGAGGTGACGACGGAAGGCGGACTGGAGCTCACAATCAAAGTGATGAAGTGCGTCATTAACATCAGTGTACGAGTTCAGAGAGGACCAGTTGTAGCCAGCTAAATCAGCATTGATTAATTGCCAAAGGTGCGAAGGTACTTGTTTGAAGCGATACAGTGAAGAGGGAGGACCAGTGGAAGAGTTGGGGAAGTAGTTCGAAATAGGGGCGTAACATAAAGTGCAAACAATCTGTATATGGTCAGACATACCCAAGGGAGGTGCTTGATCAATTGAGCGCACGAGGCGTGGTCGGTTGGTGATCACCAAGTCCAGACACGAAACAGAGCCATTAGGCGAGGAATGAGTGGGGAAGTCAACCATCTGGTGGAGCCCAAGAGCAGAAAATACTGTGCTAAGGAGATCACCAGCCTTCGAGGTAGAATCGGTGGGACACCAGCTTGAGTTGTGGGCGTTGAAATCGCCAGTCACTAACAGATCATAAGAATCTAAACAGACTGACTGTAATGCCTCCACAAACATGTCACAAAAGTACGACAATTGCATTGTGCTCTGTGAGGGTGGTCGATACATGCAGCATAGTAAGATGGGATTCTGAGATTGAGTAGAGGGGGAGCCAAGTTCAAGCCACACAGACTCGCAGCCAGGGCGTTGAAGGTCGGCACGAGGGGAGACGTACGGAAAGGAGTCCGAACGGACAAGTACGGCAACACCCCCATACCCACGGCTACAATGCGCTGACCGATTGTCTTCCGGAGGTCGATCTCTGCGGATGCAGATATAGCCTGACAGTGAGAGCGGGTTCGAGGGACAGAGCCACGTCTCTGTTAGGCAGATTATGTCAGGCTTAGCACATTCGGCAATAACGCAGAGCTCAGACAACTTGTTGACAACAGAGCGACAATTCAGAGATACTAGGGTTAAATCACGCTGGGATTTAGGGAAAAAAGGGAACGCTGATGAATTTAGCGCTGGACATGCAATGTGTGCGGGTCGGCCAGAGGAGGGCTGAGCGGGGTAGAGCCGGTGGGCTAGTTTCGATCGTGGGGTGAATACAGGGGCGTTGGGATTTAGTCGTTGTTGCTGCATCGTTGTGTATGTTGGTTTGTTAGCATGACAGTTCAGGATTGATCATCACTGCCTCGCCGCGAAGTAGAAGACGACTTGTTACCTTGGGCATCAGCAAAGCGCCACTTTCGCACTGTGTGCTGGATGGTGGCCGGCCAGAATTTGGAGTCGAGAACTTTGTCCTCGTCCGATGCTGCCACGGTTACGCGAGCATGGCAAGTACCCAGGTACGTGTTTTCTGAAATCGAACAGTTCAGTACGTCAACTTGGCGGGCCTTGCACCACGCTGTTATTGACTCTGCCCTGCAACCCGGACTGACATTTCCAACGTACAGAACAAGCTTCTTTGTACGTTCAGGCCCTGTTAGCACACGCGGGTCGGCTGTCAACGTCGGTCAACGTCGGTCAACGTCGGTAAACGTCGGTCAACGTCGGTAAATGTCGTGCAAATTTATCGCATGAGCTGATTGTTTTAAGTATTTGGTCGTGTTTGTGATAGTTATAGAGCAGGTCGTAGGTAAAAGTTAGTGGCTAGAAATAGACGTGCCAAATTATCAAAGTGTTCATGTACTTATTCCGGAAACACAGTTGCTACTGTTCACAGTACTAATATCCTAGCACAAGTTGTTTCTGCTCTATGGATTATTGCTATTGAATTCGGATACTTTGCCCTACATGGCAAGAGAATTGCGTTTGGAAGAATTCTTGAAGTAAGTGGATCATGGATGATTGTGACTCGACTTCGGATGGGAGTGCCGACTCTGATGCAATCTCACCACTTCCACCATTAGTGCTATGGACCAGCACAAGGTCAACTGGGTATCCCCCACAGCGAAATATACCATTTTACGGTACGACTTACACGGCTCATCACCACGCGCAAACCCAATAGCGGTAACCCAGACAAACATCACATCTCACACGTCATGAAAGCATCCATTCTGGAACGACGCTGTTTTCGTGTAAAGTATGTGGAGAGTCTTTCTCTCGGAAATCCAATCTAACGGCACACGAAGGAATCCATCCCTGAGAGAAACTTACCAGCGACTGTAACAAGTCTTTCAATGGTAAAAAACACTTGGAAGACCATGCAAAAAACACCGTTGAACAAAAGACTTCTTTCCCAGATTATGGAAAATGTTCATTATAAGTACGCTTTGAAATGCAAGTAGTCCAATCTGAACTCCATGCAAAAGTCACTCCTTACATGCTGACTTCCATATTTGAAACATCACAAACATTATCATTATCATTGTTTTAGAGGTGATATATTGTACAGTTTCTAGGAATGTTACTCAATGCACTTCGTACACGTATTTCCATATCTACCATTCACAACAAAAAACATTTGAGCTGATCATGTGGCTCGTGTTTTATAAAATCTGTACTTTTTCGCGCATCTTTACTCTTCTGCACGCATGCTGGGTATATGGATCCTTTCCCTAGAAGATACGCTGTGCTGTTTTGAAGTAGGCACATGATGCTAAATATGTGAGATAGTTTATTCCTGTATGCAGATGTCTACCTCTGGTCTCATTTGTATAGACCCGTTCAAGTCCCCGTCAAAACATTTAAAATCTTCTAATAAAAAGATTATCTCAATGTTCATTTGCTCGAGGGAAATGTGTTAACGGGAAAAGGACAGTGGCCACCAGGACTCCAACCTGCTGGAAGATGCCTTCTCGAACTGCTGGATGATACTGGTTTTACACAACTTGTACGCGACCGCCCAACACGTTTCTCCGCCGCAGGTCAGAGCTCTTCTCTCCTTGACCTTGTTCTTTGTAACCAACCATTCCTCATCCACAACCTCACCACACTTCCCCCTGTTTCTGATCACTGTCCTGTGGTATTTGATCTCGCAATACAGACTCGTTCCCAGCAACCAGTGCACTCTGATTGGCTCGTGAACAACTATGCAGCCACAGACTGGCCCGCACTTAATAACCACCTTTGGAGCCTCCCTCTTCTCGCTGCTGTACAAGAAGCCAGTAGTACAGATGAAGCATGGGTCTCCTGGCGAACACTAGTTGACACAGCCATATTATCTTTTGTTCCGAAGGTTCGAAAACGAACAAATCGTTATGGAAAGCCTTGGTTCACCTCTGTGCACCATCGCCTCCGTCAACGTCGAGATCGACTATTTGCTGCAGCAAAACGTGTCAATACCCCTGAGTGCTGGGCTGCTTATCGCATTTCAAGGAACTGCCTCGTCGCTGCCATCCGTAAAGCTAAACGTCACTTCTACGACCAGATGTCAGAAGGCCTTCATGCAGATCGAGGATCTTATGACTGGTGGAAGAGAGTCAAGAAAATGTGCCACATCAATTGTCCTCACACCGCTATACCTGATATACAAGGAGTCGATACCTTAGCGGTCACCGACCCTGAGAAAGCGAACATCTTCTGTCAACAGTTCGCCAAGAATAGTCAAGCTACACCGTCGTCGGATGCAGATCATCGTGATCTCGCCATGCCTTCTTCTTCGGAAACATTTGCCATCCGCCCTCTGTCTATCGTAGAAGTATTCAAGGCACTGTCGACCCTAAGTGTGCGAAAGTCTACAGCTGGCAGTCTTCCTAACAGGATCCTACGAGAGACAGCAGAAGTGCTCGCCCAATCCCTCACTGCTCTCTTTAACCGCTGCACCACTTACCGATCCCAACCCCTTGAGTGGAAAGTTGCAATCGTTACCCCAATTTACAAGGGTAAGGGAAGTCGCAATGACCCTGCTAACTACCGGCCGATATCTCTGCTGAATGGTGTGGCAAAATGCTACGAAGCGTTAATCAGCCGCCAGGTGTACGCGTTTGTAGCGAAACACAAACTACTGTCGCCGAAACAGTTCGGGTTTCGCCACCACCGAAGCACGGTTGACCAACTTGTGCATATCACATCAACTGTCAGCTCTGCATTTGATAACCGGGCCCAGTGTGATGCCGTCTTTCTCGATTTCTCGAAGGCATTTGATCGTACCAGCCATCGCCTCCTAGCCTCATGTCTGTCCGGTTGGTGTGCACCTGACTCATTCGCGTGGCTGATGGACTTCCTGGAAGGCCGATCGATGTCTGTGCGGGTCGGAACCTCCTTATCAACCCATATGTCGCTCACCGCTGGTGTGCCACAAGGCTCCCACCTAGGCCCTCTATTATTCAACCTTTCTATCAACTCCCTTCCCAGCATTCCCCAATCCAGCGATCTGACTCTGTTTGCGGACGATTCCAACATGGTCTGCGTTTCTCCGCCTACTGTCGTACCCGCCGCGCACACTGCCTCCCTGCAACTAGACCTTGATAGATGTGTGAACTGGTCCCATAAAGCTGAAGCAGTTTTCAATGCTAACAAATGTGTCCATGTTCCCTTTTGCAGACCTAAATCAAACCCACCTGATCCCAGGACCGTCACCATGGCCGGTACGTTACTGACCCAGCCTTCTTCCCACCGCCATCTGGGCATCATCCTGACTCCTTCACTCAATCTGTCCCCCCATATTCAACACATTACCAGCAAATTTCGAGGTCGGGTTTTTCTTTTAAACCACATGTCCAACTTCCTTCCTTTTCCTGCTGTGAATCTTTTGTATAAATGTTATGTTCGTCCCCTCCTTGAATATGCTGTTCCCGTTTGGATGTTTTCCGTTTCAGCCACCATGTCCACAACCCTTGATAAACTGCAGGCTACTGCTGCTAGAGCATACTTAAATAGTAAACTCAAGCGTCGGCCTGACTGGACGACTTCCAAAGAAGACCTCAATGTTCTGTCCTCTTGGGAATCGTTAGCATGGCGACGGCAGATTCTTGGCCTTGTCTATTTCCACCATGTATTCTCCCAATACCCCTCCTTGTTGTCTCACTTCCAGCTACCCTCTTCCCAAAGCAGTCGTCACCCTTTATCCATAATTCTGCCTAAAGCTGGCACCTTCTTTCGTAAATCAACCCTTTTTTCTTTGAGTGTTGCCTGGAATAAACTTCCTGAAGATATTCGTTCACTCTCTACAACAGCGAAATTTAGTATTGCTGTTCGTCGGTATCATTCGCAATCAATGTTTTCTTTGAAAGGTATTCCTGACTTTTGTGTCTAGGCTAACCACATCTATGATAGTTTCAATAGTTTGTGTATATGTCAGTTATAGTAGTCCGCAATGCTGCTTTTCTAATTCTCATTATGATTAGCATGCAATGTACTACCCGAAGTACTGAATTTACTTCTTCTGTACTCTATATTCTAATGTATCTTCTACCTCTTCTCCCTTACGAACATACTTTCTCATTTTCCATACTTACTTAGGAGACTCCCTTCGATAGGCATCTATTTGCCTCTGGAGGATCCGTGAAATAAAAATCAATCAATCAATGATACAATCGATTATGGCCAGCGATGCTCTACCACTAAGCACTCTACCACTACTAGTCATCCAAGCAGCGTCTGCTCAACATTTTCCTCAGACTTAGAAACTCCCGCTTCCTGTGAATCGACAAAAATCTAGTGGGACGCAAGGAACGTACACGACGTTTCAGGTTTAAATATGGTTTGTTTACATCGTGCGAAACTCAGGATATTCATGATACAAGTGCACGACGACGAAGGTTGACACTTCGTTCACTGGCTTCTCAACTGTTGTTACGTAGTCTCGTTACCTTTTTGCGTTTCCTCTTGTGGTTTTATTGCACTTGTATCATGATATTATGTGACATTTCTATCACCTTAGGATATGCATTCCGCTTATATCAGATTCTTTCTTCAAATTTAGCTCCACCGAAATTGTCAACAGTTCTAACGTGTCGAGGTTGCAAGAGGACCATACCAATGTTTAGAACAGGGCATAGTGTAATAGATCATGTCACGTATAACCGGCACTACCTATTATCACTACAAAGACAACTAATTGCACAGTAAGCTTTTCATTATGTCGACATGTATGTGTAAAATGTTGTACGATTATCGCAAGGCACACAACGAAAGGGAAAGCGAGGATTTGTTCAGAACTGTTTTCTTGTTTCAATCATCAGTGAATCTACGTAACAATGGAATGGGGACTACTTGAAACTAATCTTATATTGATAGATAAAAGTGAAAGAAAGGGAAAAAGAGCGAAACAAAAAAGGTGATAATCGTCCAACATTTTACACATACATGTCGACATACATGTATATGAAATGCTTACGGTGAAATAAGTTGTCTTTGTAGCTATATTAAAACTCCTGTCTCCGAAACGCTTGTTCACTAATAATACTACAAAAAAATGTATTGGCTACGGATGCACCTGCGAATTAGGACATGTGTCAAAAAGTATTAAACGTTTTCGTTCCCTTCCTCTCAAAATACTACGGGAATGATGAAAATATGCTAAGAGACTACAGCTATAAAGAAAAGAATTTCCGAGATACATCACTCGAATAATTTGTAGAAGTGACAAGGGAAAAATTGATGTGAATAGTCAAGAAAACAGCATGCATAATCCAATCAGTGACAAAAACGTAGTGACAAGAAAAAGATAGAAAATATCAAGAGATTATGGGATCTATTTCGCATCTTCACGAAAAACAGTGCCAAACAACTGCAAAGACAACACATTCTCCTTCTGAACACAAAGCTCAGGTCCTAACTAACATATGTACAAAGCTTCCAACACGGCAAGGACATTTTCTCTCCTTTTCTTGCCACTACGTTTTTGTCGTTGTCCTTGAAATGAAAATGTATTTTTTGATCAGTAGTTGTAACCCTCATGCTGAACAGTTGCTTTCTGTTTCGTAATTTTTTTCATATCTCTATATCTGATATTTGGGTTGGCATAACTTCTCCCCGGTCAGACTGTTCCGACCGGAAAGGGTGGTGGAAGGTGTTTACATCTAGATACGTTCAAGCAGCATGCATGCCAGATATCTTTTACTAGTGGTGTTTGTACATAGTGGACAAATCAATATATTCATTGGGTTGAAATCATCTGAGGAAAATCGGTTGCTCCCCACAACAGAGCTCCCGCTTTCCGCCGACTGACTTGATACCTGGCTAAAGAGTGGTGATATTTTGCAGGCTAGCTTGATTCGAAGTTTCGGTTTACTTCTTGTGTGCTCTTGGTGGCAATCAGGAGTCGATTAAAATCAAGGCAGTAGGCGTATAGAGCAAGCCCCGGTATGAGGAACAAAACCTTCCCATATGAAGTAATCGACGAAGTTGCTAACAGTTATCCCCTGTTGGTATCTTCGTTACTTCTGTCTTCACCACAACGTGCTTCACCAACTGTAGCAAGGACAATAACACGCGGGAAATACATTAGCTGTAGTTTTAATTTTCATGTTTTTAGTGCGCACGCAACACACTCTTTTGTCTTTTCATTGCGTGAACCACTGTAACGGGATGAAAGAACAATGATATTCAATGCATATCAGTGCCGAAAGCGGAAGCTAATGTTGAAGATCATGACATTGTCACATCTTGTAAACCCTTCCTATAATATCTCCCTCGAGGCTAAAGAACCTCCATAAAACTGGGACTCAATTCATATATACTTAGCAACAAAGACTCTCTGTTGCACTTTCTCAAGTCTGGTGCGTGCCATGCATGTTTCACATTTTTCGATTCCTAATGAGGTGTGAAGGTAAAGACGACATTTGAGAGATAGTTCATGGTGGGGAATTCTGTATGTGTGTGTAAGTGTGTGTGTGTCTGCGCGCGTTACATGACAAGAATTTTACACATTGTGTCAGGTAAAGGGACAGTGCTAGAAATAGATGTGAACTGTATTAACGTGAGGACTTGGCACACTGTACATCTACTTACTAAGGGGGAACACCAGCTGCTACTAATTACAAATATATTGGCTACGACCAGGAAGAGTTGTCTTCTTATTTGAATTGTTGATATTGAATTCGAATAACTTGCCGAATTTGGAAGGAGAATTAATTTGAAAAGGTGGTGAAAATTGGTCAAGGAAGTGAATCATGGACGATAGTGACTGCACTTCGGAGGGGTGTGTCGACTATGATGCACAATCACCATCGCCACCATTAGTGATATGGACAAGCAGAAGGGCAGTTCCACCGCCAGCTACATTACCTTACAATGCACCTTACACAGCTCTATACCCCGCAAACCACGATAGTGGTGAACAAATAGCGACCGCTCAGGTCTCCTTTAGTTCTATTCAGGGTTCCTCATTCAGTTCTTGGAACACACAAACGTCTTCCTTCGGTGTACTTCAAGATTATCGGCTGAAGAGCGTTGCTGACAACGTCATGGACCCCCGACCCGAAATCCAGAGGGCGAAAGATACAAAGCCCAGTGAAGCTCCAACCACAGCTGTCTTAAACCCATGTTTGGATCCCATGACATTGGCAATGGACGACGATCACTGTACGCGAGACAACAGTAAAGCAACTGTAAACTATTCCGTTCCCGTTTCAGATCACTACACAGGCAGTGGGAACGTAACGTTAAACTCGGAGTATAGCAATTTATCAAGCAATGCTGGCAATGTTAACGTTAACGGAGGCCGCAGAGTACATATTGCCGGATATGTGGCAGTGTCTTCCCAAGTGGCTAGCTTACCTGAGGATCCCAAGAATCACAATCGTGAAAGGATCAACAATCATCACACCTCAGAGCCGTTTTCTGAGGCAGTTTGTCAACTTCAAACTAACCATCGTCAACCGGAAACGTCACTCTGCGAGGAAACCGGGAAGTCACCTGATCGCCGGCATGATCAGCTAGATCGTGGACATTCACATCCTGGAGAAAAAACGTATAAACGTAAGCATTGCGATAAATTCTTATCTATTCAGTCTTGCGTAACATCTCATGAATGTCCACATCCTGAAGAGAAATCGCTCGATTGTAACTTGTGTGATAAAACGTTCAATAACCTACCTCATCTTACACGTCATGGACGAGTTCACTCTGTTGAGAAACCATTTCCGTGCAAATACTGCGCCAAGCCGTTCGGTGACAAATCCGCTCTAAATGTTCATGAACGTATCCATACCGGAGAGAAGCCGTTCAGGTGTGGTTACTGTGATCAAATGTTTCGCCGTAATACCCAACTTAGAGTTCATGAACTTACCCATACTGGAGAGAGACCATACAAGTGTAAATCGTGCGAGAAGTCATTCACGACGAAATCAAAGCTCACCCGGCATAGACGCATCCATACTGGAGAGAGACCATACGAGTGTAAATCATGCGACAAGTCATTCAAGACGAAATCAAATCTCACCGTGCATCAACGCATCCATACTGGAGAGAGACTCAGACCACACAAGTGTAACTTGTGCGACAAGTCATTCACGACGAAATCAAATCTCACAGTGCATCAACGTATCCATACTGGTGAGAAACCATACAAGTGTAAAGTATGTGGCAAAGACTTCCGAGCAACGTCAACTCTCGCAAATCATCAACGAATCCACACTCTTGAGAGAACCTGATCAAGTGTCAGCTATCGTGACAAGTCTTTCAATGTGAAAAACAACATGGAAGACCATGCAAATACAAACACCGTAAAACAGAAAGATTGTTTTCAAGATTGTTGAAAGTGCTACTCATAAGCCCGTTTCGAACCACAAGTAGAATAAAATCAATGTCGTTTCAAGCCCGATCCGTTATGCATGCAAAGGTCTCTACTTACATGCTAACTTCAACATAATTATGTAACGTGCAAACCATTATCATTGCCATTATACTCCGAGTGATATCCACTATTTCATTTCTTGTTTTCCATTGCACTTCTTACAGAAAAGGAACGTGTTTCCATACTTACCTTGCCACTCAATTGCGCTAAACTTTACTGTGTGTTTTTTGGGATAAATCAGTCATGCTATATAACCGAAACCTACTGCTGGAGCACGCATGCCTGGTACGGATCTTTTCGCTGGAAGAGGCACTCTACTTTTTTTCATTTTCGGACATGATGCTAAAAATTTGTTCATGTATGTACTCTTGGTCCCATGTGTCATACTGTATAGTAACGATCTACAAGTACTACTTATCAAAACTCTTCAAATACTATCGCACTGTCGTTGTTGGGTGAAAATGCGTAAACGGGAAATTTGACTGTCAATACTAGAACTCAAACCAGCGATTCTCTTTTTTGATAGCTGAGAACGTAAAACGTATCTTACTCCACTGTATCAGACCAGTGTGAGGTTGATAGGTTGCCTACTAGAGTCACAGTTAGGATGCACCGCCAGTGCTGGATGTGCCAAATGCCAAATGCAATAGAGAAGATGGTATTTGTGATGCTTATCATAGCGGAATGGTCTTGGGGAATACCCTTCTTGTCTTGGTCAGCAGCCTGCATGTCGTCGTCCTCATCAGCTTCGCTATCACCACCGGTAGTATACATGTCGGTGGCGGGTCGTTTGGAATCGCCATTGGAGTCTCCAGTGTGTGTCGTGCGAAGAGAAGGGTGATCTATGCTAGCACCCTGACTGTGCTGCAGGTTAATAAGCAGAGCCAAGCCCAGGAAGGCAAGAAACATGATTCTTATCTTAATTCGTCGCACGGAGGTGCAGCGGGTTGAGCCATGGGGGTCTGGGGTCGAATCACGTTGTTTTATTTATAACTACACCGCTGCCACCAATGTAATGGGTAGCCGAGTGGTAGGCGCGGTGCAATTAACAAGAATTACTTTTATTCTACTTCTTTCAGGTACACACCTGAGATATAATTATTAGTGAAAGTAGAAACGGCAAAATAACTGACTTTCTCTCCGGTGCACACCTGGAGGTTGAATAGCTCGTTATTATCAAAATCTCATCTTCGAGTTAGCTTTCGTTGCTATCTAATCTAATCTTCTCTTCATCAAAACAGAAATGCGCAGCCGCTTTTATGCAGCAGCTGCCGTACGCTTACATACGGAGATACACTAAATATACATCAGGCAAAGCTCCGTATTAGTTCCGTACTGCTTCCGTATTGGTCGGGCAGGGATACTACATAAGCATCTCGCTCTAGAATGAGTTTCATGATCATTAGTGTCCAAATTATGGTAATCTATAATGGGCATTATCATTCTCTTAGTATTGACTCCCCTTGATTTTCGCTATACCTAAGCAGTCAAATATTCCTGCATATTTCACTCCTGAGGGCTATACTGACTGCTTATATTTGATTGCTTAGGGGTTGCGCAGTGGAACAGTACCTAGTGCAGCATTGTCACTGCATGAGTAGGTGGTGGTGCAACGGTTGTACAATCATAAAACCGGGATTCATGAGGTTATCGTTCTGAAATTTGAAGTACGGACTGTTTGCCGTGATAAATCTAATATTGACTTCGTACTTGGTCAGTCTCGGCTTCGCATCGGTCTTTTACTCGCCTTTTATTTCCTATATTGACCTCGTACTCAGTCAATATTAGATACGTATAATAAACTTGTGGCAAGGAACTAGATTTTTTCCATTGCTAAACTTGGTATAAATGTGAGCTATTACGACACAAGAAATACAGGATATGATATATTTTCCACGAGGAGCTGACCTTCCCTTCTGTATGATCGGGTGCATTTCATTCCCTGCGAGGACACTGTTATTGACTATACTTGGACTCATAGCTGTGCGATATGAATACATTTCGTTACTTTAACTGCAATGTAAGGTAAAAGAGAATCTCTTCAACAGTCCTTAAAATTGATTCGGTGAGACACATTCTTGACTGGCATTTCCAAGACCATTGCTCACATCTAGGGCTGCACAACACGCAGATTCTACTTCAGTGACTGGATAGTCTACACAGAGTCATAGTGCCTACTCCTCCACACCTTTCAGTGCACTGAAGTGTCACTGAATCCGGGACAGAACAAGAACGCATCCATATTGGAGATATGCCTATACTGGAGATATGCTTTTCAGTGTGCGGAATGTTCCAAATCTTTGGGCAAGCACTCCAACCTAGAAGTCCAAGAAAGAATCCATCCCTTAGAGAAACTGATCAGGTGACAGCGCTGGTGACAAATCCATCAAAGCGAAAACAAAATTTGAAGACCATGCAAATACTAAGGGTCAATGGTTTGTTTTTCCAGATGTTTAATTTAGGTCTCCATACAAATTTCACTGCTTACATGCTGACGTCAACAAATGTAAGATCAATAACATTATCATTGTATTGCAGTTGACATCTACAGTTTAATTTTATGTTTTCCATTGGAGTTCTTACACAAAAGTAATGTATTTCCAAATTAACAAGGAGAAACAATTTTATTGCGCGGAACGTCCCTAGGCGGTTCATGTTTTGTAAAGAAAAACAGTTCTTTCTTTAAAATGTCGCTCATCTTCTAGAAGATATACTGTGCGGCTTGGAAGTTCACACATGATTCAAAATAGTTGAGTTCCTTTGTTTCTGTATGTAACTTTGATCCCATATGTGGTATTGTACAGTCCCGTTCTAGTCCATGTCAAAATTAGCCAAAATTTCTAATAATGAGATAATTATGATGAAGAAAGGAAAAGGACAAAATGTAACGAGTTATGACACACTGTCCACCAACGTAACCAGATCCCTCTTATACAGTCAGCGAGTGCGACAAAATGGTACAAAACTGACAAGGACTACTGAGACATTTGTGTCATAATAATTATTATGTAAGCACATTTGCTTTGCCCCTACAAGAGGCTTGTTTACTGAGACATTCGGGGTCCTGACACCTAGCTCCAATACTTCTCCAAGGTGCAAACCAACACCCTTCCAACTTGGAAAGCTCAGGTTCTGAAAGGTCCACGAGGGGAAGGACAGCGTTTATTACATAAACTAGAGCCGCCCAAGTTGGGTGGTCTGTTGCTTTGCGTCGTCGAGTTGTAATGAAGCCGGTCCGTCCAATAGTCTTACTAGTTTCGTCATCATCCAGTAACTTTCGGCATTCTTAGTTGTCGTGACACGTAGCTCGTGCTCTTCTTCGTTGCGCTTTCCTTGCCCTCTTGGAACTTTCCGAACCTGAGCCTTCCGAGTTGGAAGGTTGTTGGTTTGCACCTTGGAGAGGTGTTGAAGCTAGGTGTCAGGTCGCCGAATGTCTCAGTACTTCTTGTCAGTTTTGTGCCATTTTGTCGCACTCGCAGCCTGTATAAGATCTAGTTACGTTGGTGGACAGTGTGTCATAACTCGTAACATTTTTTCCTTTTCCTTTTTTCATCATAACTATATTGGCTCACCATGCGAGTTCAAATAAAATAATTATTGCATTTGATCCCTGAAGGGTGGTGGCGTTCCTCCGGATGCGGAAAAGAACTGTGAACTTTTTCTATTGTCTTTGTGCTCCGTCCATTCAACACCACAAACAAAAACAGAGCTGCATAGCCAGTGGCTGAAAATGGTGAAGTCTAGTCTAGACACTAATGCTGATCTATGACGTAAGGGGTGTAAGGCCACCAACTACACTATCACATCTCTACATCTCATCGTATCACATCTCTTCACACCTCATCTCTTCATACCTCATCTCTTCATACCTCATATCTTCATACCTCATCTCTTCATACCTCATCTCTTCATACCTCATCTCTTCACACCTCATCTCTTCACACCTCATCTCTTCATACTTCATCTGTTCATACCTCATCTCTTCATGCCTAATGTCTTCACACCTCATATCTTCATGCCTCATCTCCCCACATACTTGTCCCTAGTCGGGCTAGACTCACACCATCGCCTCATCCTATCCCTTTCCTCATCGGCATGCCATAATATTATATTATATGTTTCAAATTGTGTGATTCCAAGTCAGAATTGGAGGTGAAGACTACATAAGAGAGATGGGTGTGGGTTGGGTTTTTGTATTTTAGAAAAGCGGTCCTGTCAGCTTTTTATTATCCTTTGTATGTGATTGAGTGTATGCGCGTGATTTCACAAGACTATTGTGTAAAGTATAACTTCAGTGCCAGAAATAGAGGCGAACTGAATTGATGTGCAGACTTTGCGCGTTGTTCTTCCAATTACTAAAGAGAAACACCAGCTGTTTACTAATTACAAAACTATTGAATACAACTAGGGAGTGTTGTCTTCCTATTTGAACTGACTTCTTGTTACTTCCAAGCATTTTATTTGTTGTTTTGATTAGGAAACCTTGTAGTGCTGGAAGAAGAATTACGGTTGTGAGAATTGTTCGAAGTAAGTAAATCATGAACGACTGTGACTGGACTTCGGAGGAGAGTGACGACTCCGATGCACTCTCAACCCTGCAGCCATTAGTAATATGGTCAAGCAGAAGGTCAACCTCGTGTCCTCCACCGCCAACTGCACCATCTTATAGTACACCGTACTCAGCTCTTCACCACGTATACCCCAATAGTGGTAATGAAATAGCCACATCACAAGTCTCCTTTTCCCATTTTTCTCTTCAGAATACCTCATTCAACCCTTGGAAATCACGAACATCTTTCGCCGGTGTTCCTCAAGATCATGTACCCAAGGACATGGTCACAGATAACTTCAGGGACCCTCGACCAGAAATCCAGAGGAACAAGGATACAAAGACCAGTGATGCTTCAAATACAGCTGTCGGAAACCCATGTTTGGATTCCTTGACATCGGCAATGGACAAGGATCAAATTTCGCAAGGTAGCAGTACCCCAACCGTTAACTGCTATCCTGAACTAGTTTCAGATCACTACACAGGCAACGACGAAGTAACGTTTCACACTGAATATGGTAAGAACTACAGCAAATCTGCCGATATGAACGTTCACGCAGGGCATGTACAAAACGTCGGACATTTTCCATTGTCTTCTCCAGTGGCTAGCCTACCCGCGGATTCCGATCATCACGATCTTGAAACAAACAACACTCATCACACGTCTGAGCCTTTTTCTGAGAAAGTTTGTCAACTTCAATCTGACCTTCTCCAACCAGAAAATACACTCTGCGAAGAAACCGGAAAGTCCCTTGATCGCCAGCCCGCTAGGCTTGATCGCGAACATTCACATCCTGGAGACAAGCAATATAGATGTAAGCATTGCGATACATCTGTTTCTACTCCGTCTTGCCTAACTTCTCATGAATGTACACATTCAGAAGAGAATTCCTTCAAGTGTACAGTGTGTGACAAAATGTTCGCCACGCAACAAAATTTCACCCGTCATGCACGACTTCACTCAGTAGGCAATGCGTTTCTTAGAGTTCATGTACGTAGCCATACTGGAGAGAGACCATATAAGTGTAAATCGTGCGAGAAGTCATTCACGGCAAAAGCAAATCTCACCGTGCATCAACGCATCCATACTGGAGAGAGACCATACGAGTGTAAATCATGCGAGAAGTCATTCACGACGAAATCAGATCTCACCCGGCATCGACGCATCCATACTGGAGAGAGACCATGCAATTGTAAATCATGCGAGAAGTCATTCACGAGGAAATCAGATCTCACCCGGCATCGACGCATCCATACTGGAGAGAGACCACACAAGTGTAACTGGTGTGACAAGTCATTCACGAGGAAATCACATCTCACAGCGCATCAACGCATCCATACTGGAGAGAAACCATACAATTGTAAAGTATGTGGCATGGCATTTCGGGAAATGTCATCTCTCAAATATCATCAACGAATCCATACTTGAGAGTAACCATTTTCGTATAAGGAATGTGGAAAGTCTTTCACTAAGAAATCCAGCCTAACACGTCATGAGTGGATCCATCCCTGAGAGAACCTGAACATGTACAAGCGATTATGACGAGATTTCAATGCGAAAATGAAACATGGAAGACCATGGAAATACAAAACACAGAAAACAGCTGTATCGTTTCAAGATTATGGGAAATGCTTTTAACCTATCAAAGAGCGATTAAAACATTATTCCTTGTTTATGCTCCAAACTCTCTAAATCATTTTCTTATAGGCATTTTTGGTAACTGTTCAGTTTTAGTTATTGCTCTGCGTGCACCGTCTTCTCCTGAATTTTCTTCAAACACATGTACTATGATTCTGTTTGCCCTTTTCATATATCGTTCAACGTAATACATATTGCTGAAAATTAATATACAATATTTCCTCGAACTTTGTTGTCGTCTTCATTATCGTTGTCTACCATACACGCTGGGTGGTGTGCTAGTAGTTTCCTTCTGGTCATATTCAGTCAATGAGTTAGGAGAATTTACAGAATGGGGTTGGATGTCTGTAGAATTGCGACCTATGCTAAGCACTGTAATCTTTTAGTCGTAGTGAATTCAATCGGTTTCGCAAACAGTGCTTTTTATTATTGAAATTTTTTATTATAAATAAAAGGCCTCTTTTACGGGCAAACAGAATACAATTGACAGTGGCATGGCGAATCTTGAGAAGTGAAAGTAGGGTGCGGTTTGACATTTTGTGCTCCGAGGATTAGCCTCGAGGTGCGTCTCTCTACAGAACTACCCCTCCCCATTATTGCTTAGAACTAATAGAAGAGACCAACAGTACCAATGGCGACAAACGAAGGCATGGACCTGGCTTTGGTTGGCTATGAGGAGCTCATCAAGATCGGCGAGCAAATGTCTGTGGATAAAGCCTCGAGCCACTC
Organism: Sycon ciliatum; assembly: GCF_964019385.1. Lineage (NCBI taxonomy): Eukaryota > Metazoa > Porifera > Calcarea > Leucosolenida > Sycettidae > Sycon > Sycon ciliatum. The sequence goes on along the minus strand of NC_088652.1, from coordinate 26,966,165 downwards.
CCGGCCGGATCTGGTGAGCGAGCTGAGGAAGCGTGGAGTGGGCGTGTTGGCGCAGAGTTCGCTACCCACATCGGAGCTCCAACTTGCAATTGTAAGCCTTACTGACTCAATTAGCTGCATGTCACAGGAAATTGTCTCCTTGAGACAGGATAGAGCCGACAAAATCCTGAGTCTGGAATTAGAAGTGCAACAACTCAGGCGGGAAGTTCAGGGGCTCCAACAACCGGAAATCTGTGTACACCCTCTCGTACAGGAAGCACAGCAAAATTTGGCAATGTCCGGCGGGAAGTTGTACAGCACCGCCGTAGGAGACTTGAATCCCCCACGTGCACGCACCCATATTTCCTCTGGTCCTATGCAGTACACACAGGGTAGTACGGGTTCTAGTACTCACCATATGACCCCCGCTCACACCACCTCCAGCCATTTGTCGCAGCCTGTTTTGTCAATGCATGGCACCAGACCACACCCACCTGAGCAATCCAACCCAGGGTCGAGTGCTGCAGGTGCAGAGTGGTCGGAAGTCACACGCCGTAGGGTTACGTCACGCTACGTGAAACCTCAGCCCCGGGCAGCCGACCCGCGTGTGCTAACAGGGCCTGAACGTACAAAGAAGCTTGTTCTGTACGTTGGAAATGTCAGCCCGGGTTGCAGGGCAGAGTCAATAACAGCGTGGTGCAAGGCCCGCCAAGTTGACGTACTGAACTGTTCGATTTCAGAAAACACGTACCTGGGTACTTGCCATGCTCGCGTAACCGTGCAGCATCGGACGAGGACAAAGTTCTCGACTCCAAATTCTGGCCAGCCACCATCCAGCACACAGTGCGAAAGTGGCGCTTTGCTGATGCCCAAGGTAACAAGTCGTCTTCTACTTCGCGGCGAGGCAGTGATGATCAATCCTGAACTGTCATGCTAACAAACCAACATACACAACGATGCAGCAACAACGACTAAATCCTAACGCCCCTGTATTCACCCCACGATCGAAACTAGCCCACCCGCTCTACCCCGCTCAGCCCTCCTCTGGCCGACCCGCACACATTGCATGTCCAGCGCTAAATCCATCAGCGTTCCCTTTTTTCCCCAAATCCCAGCGTGATTTAACCCTAGTATCTCTGAATTGTCGCTCTGTTGTCAACAAGTTGTCTGAGCTCTGCGTTATTGCCGAATATGCTAAGCCTGACATAATCTGCCTAACAGAGACGTGGCTCTGTCCCTCGAACCCGCTCTCACTGTCAGGCTATATCTGCATCCGCAGAGATCGACCTCCGGAAGACAATCGGTCAGCACATTGTAGCCGTGGGTATGGGGGTGTTGCCGTACTTGTCCGTTCGGACTCCTTTCCGTACGTCTCCCCTCGTGCCGACCTTCAACGCCCTGGCTGCGAGTCTGTGTGGCTTGAACTTGGCTCCCCCTCTACTCAATCTCAGAATCCCATCTTACTATGCTGCATGTATCGACCACCCTCACAGAGCACAATGCAATTGTCGTACTTTTGTGACATGTTTGTTGAGGCATTACAGTCAGTCTGTTTAGATTCTTATGATCTGTTAGTGACTGGCGATTTCAACGCCCACAACTCAAGCTGGTGTCCCACCGATTCTACCTCGAAGGCTGGTGATCTCCTTAGCACAGTATTTTCTGCTCTTGGGCTCCACCAGATGGTTGACTTCCCCACTCATTCCTCGCCTAATGGCTCTGTTTCGTGTCTGGACTTGGTGATCACCAACCGACCACGCCTCGTGCGCTCAATTGATCGAGCACCTCCCTTCGGTATGTCTGACCATATACAGATTGTTTGCACTTTATGTTACGCCCCTATTTCGAACTACTTCCCCAACTCTTCCACTGGTCCTCCCTCTTCTCTGTATCGCTTCAAACAATTACCTTCGCACCTTTGGCAATTAATCAACGCTGATTTAGCTGGCTACAACTGGTCCTCTCTGAACTCGTACACTGATGTTAATGACGCACTTCATCACTTTGATTGTGAGCTCCAGTCCGCTTTCCGTCGTCACCTCACCTCATTCGGAGCCACCCACACTGTGACATCTCCACGACCCCGCATGCAATCTCCACCATGGGTTACTGCTGAGCTCAGGTCTGCTGTAAAACGCAAGCGTGATCTATATAGTGCGTACAAAAAATATCCGACAGCAGTAAATCATGCAGCTTATAATCGACAAAGGAATGCTGTAAAGCACCTGTCTCGGCAAGCACATCGTCAATATATACGCTCCATCCAAGCATCACTAACGTCACCGAATCGACCTACACTCTTTCAGTTTGTGCGAGCACAGCGGCACACTTCCGGCCGTGTCATGCCCCAAACGATAATAGCATCCGACGGTACGGTCGCCACGTCCCCCAAGAGCATAGCTGATGTTCTGAACACTCAGTTCACCTCATTTGGGCTACCTGATGATCCTTCTTGGCGCATTCCCCCTTTGTCCCAGTCGCCTTTCATATCTGTTCCGTTCCGTACAATCACTGTCACTACGTTTCAAGTTCGGAAATATCTGAAGCGCCTGAAATGTGGAAAGTCTCCCGGCTCAGATGGGATCCCGAATGAAGTGCTGAAGTCTCTTGCACCATCAATAGCCTATCCTCTCGCCATTATTTTTAATATGTCATTTCGAACTGGTACATTCCCACAGGATTGGAAATCCGCCATCGTGACACCGCTTTACAAGAATAAAGGCTCCCGTGCTTGCCCGGCAAACTACCGCCCCATCTCTCTGCTGCGCACAGTTTCCAAACTGTGTGAGCGTATTGTATTCGATTCCCTCTACCTGCACATCGCTCCGGCTCTCTCACCAGCTCAGTCGGGATTCTGCCGTGGTGACTCAACTCAATACCAGGTGACTCGACTTGTCCAAGACATAGCGACAAAGAAGAACTGTGGGGAGCATGTGGGAATGGTGTTTTTCGACTTGGTTAAGGCATTCGACACCGTTTGGCATCGTGGCTTACTTGCCAAGTTGGAGGTCACCTTCCGGGTGGAGGATGCTGCCTTGCGCTGGATATCCTCGTATCTGTCTGCTCGTTCTCAGGCTATTCGCTTGTCTTCTTTCTTGTCTGATCCCCTCCCTGTAACGTCTGGAGTGCCCCAGGGTTCCATTCTGGGTCCTTTGTTATTCTTGCTTTACGTTAATGACCTACCTTCAGTTGTCCCCGATGTTAGTTTGTATGCGGATGACACTGGCCTTATCTGTTCTGATTCCTCCCCTGCACAATTACTCCTTACCATGCAGCATCGCATCAACAGCACTGTCATGTGGATGCAAACGTGGAAACTCCATCCCAATTTAGACAAGACAGAAGCCATGTATATTTCTTCATCCCCTCCTGATCAACCATTATACTTCCCTAAATCGACTATGCCTATCCGTGTTGTTACTCAGCACAAACATCTAGGTGTGATGTTTGACTGCAAACTCTCTTGGGCTGCACATGTCAACTGTGTATGCAAGCGAACCAGTTCAGCATTAGGGGTACTACAACCACATTGCACTCATTTGCCCATCCAGTGTAAACTATTATTTTATCAGTGCTATATTCTCCCTATATTCGACTATTGCGATACCGCTTGGTGTGGCCTTTCTGACACAACTCTGAACCAATTAGAAGTCCACCATAGATTTATACTTAAAATTCTTTACAACAAGGATCGATGTTTTCCTTCGGATGCCCTTCATCGACTTGCACACATTTCTCCTCTCTCCGTTCGTCATAAGCACCATCTCTGTACACTGGTTCATAAAATATTTCTTCATAAAACCCCTTCACACATGATGAAGTACAATTGGTTTTCGACAAGCTCAACCCGTAACGCGCTCATCCTGCCTCTTGTTAAGTCAGCCCAGTATCTAAAGTCACCTTTGTTTTCCGGCTACTCTCATTGGTTATCATTACCATACGGTCTGAAAACTTGTTCTTCTATTGGTCAGTTTAAAGATCTACTATCACAACTGAACTAGATGCAGTAATTATCATCGAAGAACATTCTCGAATACCTGGGTGATACACGAATTTTGATAGTGCTCCCTTCCGTTAATCGTTTTTCTTTGTAATTTTCCATTCATTTTCCGCTCTAATTCATATTTGCTTTGTTTTCCTAGCTTACTATTGCCGTGGCTGGCTCAACGCCCTTGTCTCAGGGGATTCTGTCCCTGCATTAGCTATGTTTGTCACATGCTATGAGATTGTGTCTAATAATAATAATAATTATAATGATTAGAACACAACACCAAAAAATGAAAACAATTGTATGTGTGAAAAACGCAAAAAAACGAGAAACAAAAAAACAAAAAACACCAAAACACCAAAAACAAAAACAAAACAAAAAAAACAAACAAAAAAAACAGGAAAATACAAGGGCACTGTCCTGCCCACCATCGTCTCCAAAACCTCACAGCCGGCCCTCCGAGATTGCCAACTCTCGCAATGCATTCACAGGACGGTGATATGACGATCGAGCACCGCGGATGCACATGATCGCCGACCGCAACAATGCAAACGCCAGTCGACACCGGACATATGTCATTGTCTGGGCATACAACTTCGTGTCCCCACTCGAAATGAAGCCACACAGGCGCTTAACAAATCTGGAGCACTCTGGCGCACAACAACCGGCCGTGGTGAAAACTAGTGGAGTAAATGTCCCACGGTCCACATTGATGATGCGCTCAGCATACTGCAGCTTCTTCTTCCTCTCATGATCCGCCAACAGTTTGTCGAGAGGTTTGGTGGCATAGGACGGAGCATCGGGATGAAGAACCCGGACATCCAGGAAAGCATTCTGTGCCCTGGTCCACAGCCCTCGAGCCCGGATATCAGCGCGAGCATCGTTGGCGGTGATAGTTGAGGCTGCCAGAAACACCTCTCCCGAAACCGGAGCAAGCTGAGGCTCGACAGCGACATCCGAGCAAACTTCAGTAAGTAAGTCGGCAAGAATATCGCGAACTTCATTGTGCCGAATGGTGGGGAAACCACCAGTAGGGCAACACATGGCATGGGCCGGACTAAACGGTTGGCCACAAGAGCAGGTAGTAGTCATATCAACCAATGCCCAGTCATACCGCAACGCCACCGCATCCCTGAAATCTCCCTTCGACAGATGATATCCGTGTTCTCTGATAGGCAGTGTGTTGAGCCAGCTAGAGACACCTCGGGAGGACAAATGCTCCAAACGACATATCCGCCGACGCCGACTGCCGCAGCTGGCGGAACTCAGCCTCACTTGCTGTGCCGCGTTGTCTGGCAAAATCCTTCTTGGCTGTCATAGCATCTTGCCGAACACGTTCCGGTGCTTGCTTGGTCCATGCTGTGTTGTTCTGTTGCAGAATTTCACTAACCTGGGCTGCTGTCATTGCTCTGGAAGCGTCGCGCTCTGTCCCGCTCATGCTGTGAAAGTGTGGAATGGCCATTCCCCCGAAACGAGTCGGCAGCCTGAGCATCACCAAATCCTCCGTGGTGAATGCATCTCGACCAGTTGCAGCCGGCAAGAACTCAGTTTCGATTACCTTGTCCAACGCTGATACTGCGTCCTCCGGAATGGGAACCGTACGAAAGAGGTAGACCCAACGACCCCGCAGGCCATGAGTCAAAGCTGCATAAGCCGCGTGAGGCTCTGTGCTGGCAAACTTTGCTAATGTGCGTAGCTCCTTGCACCAATCATCAACCCTCTCCCTCACTTGGCTGGCAACATCATCAGGCTCCCCGATGTATGAGCCTAGATATTTAGTGCTGCCGGTGACAATGCGGACACCGGTGCCTTCAAACAGATGGGAAGCCTCCTCCTCCAATCCGGGCTTCACGAGAAGTAGGGCTTTGTCCGGATTGGTGAAATATCCATACAGGCGATCGTGTTCCTGGATTGTTGTCCACCAGTCTCGAATCGCTCTCATCCTGCCAGCACCACTGGAGTCATCCGCATACCAAATCTGCTTAACGGCATCGTGTTGCTGCTGCAAATGCCGAATGATGGGGAGTGTGGCCAATGCATAAAATGCCATGGACAGCGGGTCTCCCTGGGTAGTACCCTCCTTTGACGAAATCTCCCCACCACCAGCGACAAACAGACGTGCCTCCGACTAATAGGAGTTTAGAAGAATGGTGGATAGTGCTGGACAGAGGCGCTGAACGTTATGCAATTTTTTATTATATTTATTATTATCGTGATAATTGATGAAATACATGGTAGTTTCGTAGGTGTGTTGCGGTGATGTTTTCACCTGACATGCGAGCCGATAATTCTTAGATGTGTTCATTTCTTGCTCTACTTTCGTTGTGTTTGCATGTGTGTGTGCGCTTGTCCGTTTGTGTGTATGATTGTCGCTGTGAATGTCGGTTTATTGTTCTATTGTAGCCGGATACTATGACGTCTTTCAAAGTAGAGCTGCTGTTAGCTGCTGTTAGCTCATCGTAGAGCTGCAATGCTAATGGATGTAATATAGCTCAAGGCAGAGCCGCAGAAAATTGCCAGATAACACCAGTTGTGAGAGTGTTTGCTCAAAGTAGAGATGCTAATAGCCAAACGTAGAGCCGCTGTAAGCTCAAAGTAGAAATGCTGTTAGCTCAAATTTGAGCTGCTGTTAGCTCAAAGTAGAGCTGCTATTAGCTCATCGTAGAGCTGCAATGCAAATGGATGTAATATAGCTCAAGGCAGAGCCACAGGAAATGGCTACATGTAGATAACACCAGTTGTGAAAGTGGACTCGATCAGTTCCTACCATTATTATCATGATGGTCTGAATACGTTGGATAGGGAGGGATGGGGGAAAAGAAACACTGCAGAAGGACGATCTGTTGTCTGGAAGAACACAACAGGGCAAGCAAGATTAGTTTTTCTTTTCAGCAAAACGAGTTGGGTGCCATATCGTTGTGATTATGCAGCAAAACATAGCGCATGACGTCAGTCTTGAAGGCAGTATAGAGCCATGCAGTGCAGCGTGTGAGCTACATGTAGCTCGGACGAGTACTAGCACAGCTAGCACCCCAAATTTGGTGTCGATGGGATCTTTCAAATAAGATACTGTGTCCTAACTGCCTTTTCTGACAAATGGAGAGGTGAATCCGTTGTTATATGTTTTGAGTTAACCTGGCTTTAATGGTGTTGGGGTGGCGGTTCAATCATGTGACCTGTGACAATCGCTTATGTCCAGAGATGCCCTACAGCTAAGTACTTTACCACTAGTGGTCATCCGACCAGTGACCGTTCAATATTTTCCGCAGACTTTGAAACTCACGTCTCCTGTGAATCCACACAAGCTGGTTGGATGCAAGGAACGTGCAAGACATTTCCTGTTTTAATTGTGCTTTTTGTACATAGTGTGGAACTCACGATATTCATTTCTCTTGTATCTTTCTTAACACTTAGCTCCACCGACATTGTCAACAGTTATAACGTGACGAGTTAGCAAGAGCACCATATCTATGCTTAGAACAGGGCGTAAATTAATCGATTGTGTAACAGATTCCCGTTACTCCCTAGACCATATCACAGGAGACCATATCAACCATGAATCTGTTCAAAGCAGACACTTTGTGTTTTTCGATTCTAACAACAAAGTGTCTCAGATTGCATCACCTCTTGTCACGTGTTGCAGATACCACACGAAGCTTGGCTGATCCCAGGTCAAGCGTTAAGGTGAAGAAAAATATGGAAATAGAGATAGTGTGCGTGTGTTTGTGTATGGGGAGTGGGTGTTTGTTTGTGTGAGTGTGCATGTGTGTGTTACCGGGCGCGAGCTCATGAGGTGAAAAGATCATGATGTGTCACTTAAATGTAAGGATCGGCTCGGATAGAGAATCAATTATAAATTTATAGGAAATAAAAAGGACCAAGGAACTACTATTTACGCTTTAACGTCGGTCAACGTCGGTAAATGTCGTGCAAATTTATCGCATGAGCTGATTGTTTTAAAGTATTTGGTCGAGATAATTATAGAGCAGCTCGTTAATGTATTGGCCTAGAAATAGACATCAACGTGACAAATTATCTCAAAGTGTTCATGTACTTATTCGGGAAACACAGCTGCTACTGATTACAGTACTAACCTCCTAGCATGAGTTGTTTCTGCTCTATGGATTATTGGTATTGAATTCGGATACTTTACCCTACATGGCAAGAGAATTCCGTTTGGAAGAATTGTTGAAGTAAGTGAATCATGGATGATTGTGACTGGACTTCGGATGGAAGTGCCGACTCTGATACACTCTCACCACTTCCACCATTAGTGATATGGACCAGCAGAAGGTCAACTGGGTATCCCCCACAGCGAAATATACCATTTTACGGTACGACTTACACGGCTCATCACCACGCAAACCCCAATAGCGGTAACCCAGAGACGACCTCAGAAGGCTCCTTTGCGAATTATGCACTTCAGCATTCCTCATTCACCACTTCGAACACACCTACATCTACCTCCAGAGTGTTCCAAGATCATCCTTGGCTGGACACTGCAGCAGACATCTTCAGGCCACCTCAACCAGAGTTCCAGAGGAACAAGGATACACGCGCTAATGATCCTTTAACAGCAACTGACGATAACCCATGCTCTAATCCCATGACATCAGCAATGGACAATGGCCAAAGATCGCAAAGCAACCGTAACCAAACTGCTAACCATCCCGTTTCTGTTTCAGATCACTACACAGGCCACGCACACGTTGGGTATGAGTCGGAAGATAGCGAATACTCAGGCAAATCTGCCGATACTGGGGAGAGACCATACAAGTGTAAAGAATGTGGCAAAGAATTCACAAAACGATCAAATCTCACAAATCATCAACGCATCCATACTGGAGAAAAACCCTTCAAGTGTACCGTTTGTGACAAAGCATTTAGGACTCCGTCAAATCTTTCAAATCATAAACGCATCCATACTGGATGGAAACCCTTCAAATGTAACGTTTGTGGCGAATCATTCAGGACTACTGCACATCTTGCAGGTCATCAACGCATCCATACCGGTGAGAAACCATTCCAGTGTCAAGTATGTAATAAGGCATTCAGACAAATATCACATCTCACACGTCATGAACGCCTCCATTCTGGAACGACACCATTTTCGTGTAAAGTATGTGGAAAGTCTTTCTCTCGGAAATCCAATCTAATAGCACACGAACGAATCCATCCCTGAGAGGAACTTATCAGCGACTGTGACAAGTCTTTCAATATTAAAAAAAACACCTGGAAGACCATGCAAAAAACACCGTTAAACAAAAGGCTTCTTTCCCATATTATGGAAAATGTTCATTATAAGTGCGTTTTTGAAATGCAAGCAGCCCAATCTGAACTACAAGCAAAACTCACTACTTACATGCTGACTTCCATATGAAGCATCACAAACATTATCATTATCATTGTTTTAGAGTTGATATACTGTACAGTTTCTAGCCATGTTACACAATGCACTTCGTACACGTATTTCCATATCTAAAATTCGCAAAAAAAAAAAGTTGAGCTGATCATGTGGCTCGTGTTTTATAAAATCAGTACGTTTTCGCGCATTTTTACTCTTCTGCACGCATGCTAGGTATGAATCCTTTTCCTCAGAAGAGACGCTGTGCTGTTTTGAAGTTGGCACATAATGCTAAATATGTGAGATAGTTTATACCTGTATGTACATGTCTACCTCTGGTCTCATTTGTATAGACCCGTTCAAGTACCCGTCAAAACATTTAAAATCTTCTAATAAAAAGATTATCTCAATGTTCATTTGCTCGAGGGAAATGTGGAAAGGGGAAAATGACTGTGACCACCAAGACTCCAATTTGATACAATCGATTATGCCCAGCCATACTCTACCACTAATCACTCTACCACTACTAGTCATCCAAGCAGCGACTGCTCAACATTTTCCTCAGACTTAGAAACTCTCGCTTCCTGTGAATCCACAAAATCTAGTGGGATGCAAGGAACGTACATGACGTTTAGGGTTCAAATGTGGTGTTTTCACATCGTGCGGCACTCAGGATATTCATGATACAAGTGCACGACGACGAAGGTTGACCCTTCGTTCAGTGGCTTCTCAACTTTGGTTACGTAATCTTGTTACAAGTACCTTTTTGCATTTCCTTTTGTGGTTGTATTGCACCTGTACCATAATATTATGTGGCATTTCTAACACCTCAGGATATGCATTCCGCTTATATCAGATTCTTTCTTAAAATTTAGCTCCACCTAAATTGTCAACAGTTATAATGTGTCGAGGTAGCAAGAAGACCATACCAATGCTTAGAACTGGGCATAGTGTACTAGATCATACATAACATATAATCAGCACTGCCTATATTATCATAATACTCATAAAAAGGACACACTTCAGGCTCATTACAAACATCTTGAACGTTTTTTCCTCACAATTATACTTTCAAGCCTTCTCGTCAGGTGAAATACAGGCAAGGGAAAGGAACAGGAACAGTGGGTTAAATGCAGTAAGAAGGTGGTAAAACAGGGCACAAAAAGAAGATAGCTAAAGTAAACAGCAAAATTTGCAATAATTAGACAAAAATGCAATTGAGAGAAAACTCAATACGCGTGACATATAGTGCGACAACAAGAGACAACCACTGGACATACATGTAACTAACGAGGTTTTGACGACCTACCTAACAGCCTAAGTATTTCACCGGACGAGAAGGCTTAAAAGTATACTTGTGAAGACAAAAACCTTCCAGATGTTTGCAATGAGCCTGAAGTGTGTCCTTTTCATGAGTATTATCGCATTTTTGTCTCAGAGGAAACTGTTTACCTATATTATCAATTATCACAAGAGCCGATATAAACCATGTATCTATTCATATCAGACACTTTGTTGTAATATTCGAACAGCAAAGTGTCTTTGATTGCATCACCTCTTGTCAGGTGTTGCAGAGTCAGCATGAAGCTTGGGTGATCCCATGTCTCGCGCTAAGGTGAAGACAAATATGGAAATAGATAGATTGTGCATGTGTGTTTGCGTTTGTGTTGGGGTGTGAGTGTGTATGTGTGTGTTTCCGCGCGTGAGCTCATGATGTGAAACTATTAAAATGTGTCAGTTAAATGTAGCTCAAACTAGAATTCAAAGGTATCCTGGAAGAAGTAGCACCTTCCGCGGTTTTAGTGAAAAGTTGACCCGTCACTGCCATCCGAAGCACAGGAGGAGCACGTCGCTCCTTCCACTCGGCAAACCCGAAAGCACCACCCCTGTTCAATTCATAGTATTTCACGGAATCTACCCCTCATCCATTGAGCTTGATTGGGCTGAGGAATAGCCCCTCAAGCACACACGTCGTGAAGCCCCAGGCAGTAGCGTAAGTCAGAGTCGCTCATGGAGGTGGGCTAAACAGACGCAACGCCGACATCTCCAACAAACACATATCCTGTAAGTAGCGACTTTGGATCGATTAGGAATCAAAGGTTTCACTTAAAGTAGTGGACACAGCATCCACCGTTGTCTTCAGATCAGCATTTTAAGCTTCTTTAGGAAATAATAGTTGCTTCGTGTAGCATTGGTTTTGTTCACTTATTAAAAATAAAATGTATAATTTAAAATAGCAATGCACAAAACTAATTGTGCACTCATAACCATGTACGAAACAATGAAAATGAAACAATTCCAGAACGTTTTCTCGTGACCATGTTCAGCAAACAATGTAACTGATCATTACCCCAAAAGAACTTGTTTGCGCTCAGGTTGAGTAATAAAACAAATGCACATCTATTGCGTAGTAAGCAAACGTAACAGTTGAACTTTATGATTTTGCTCACCTCCTCAGACTATACTACTTTATAATGTGAATGCAGAGTGCGCCCTTTCCATCCAGTGGCCCTCCATCCCTGCAGAAGAGAAAGACGCCTACAGCCCACCGCTTTGGAGGCCTTTACAATTTTTCACATGGCCTGGTAACTGATAAACACGCCAAGAACGAAACCTTGAAAAATAATACTTCGAAGTAACAATACGAATAATAAAATCGCTACAAAGACAATTGCACAGTAAGCTTTTCATTATGTCGACATGTATGTGTTAAATGTTGTACGATTATCGCAACGCACACAACGAAAGGGAAAGCGAGGATTTGTTCAGAACTGTTTTCTTGTTACAATCATCAGTGAATCTACGTAACAATGGAATGGTGACTACTTGAAACTAATCTTGTATGGACAGATAAAAGTGAAAGAAGGGGAAAAAGAGGGAAACAAAAAGGTGATAATCGTACAACGTTTTACACATACATGTCGACATATATGAAATGTTTACGGTGCAATTAGTTGTCTTTGTAGCTATATTAAAACTCCTGTCTCCGAAACGCTTGTTCACTATTAATACTACAAAAAATGTATTGGCTACGCATGCACCTGCGAATTGGGACATGTGTCAAAAAGTATTGAACGTTTTCGTTCCTTCTTCTCAAAATACTACAGGGAATGATGAAAATATGCTAAGAGACTACAGCTATAAAGAAAAGAACTTCCGAGATACATCACTCCAATAATTTGTAGAAGTGACAAGGGAAAAAAATAGATGTGAATAGTAAAGAAAACAGAATGCATAATCCAATTAGTGACAAAAGCGTAGTGACAAGAAAAGGACAGAAAATAGACAAAGACAACACATTCTCCTTCTGAACACAAAGCTCAGGTCCTGACTAACATATGTACAAAGCTTCCAACACGGCAAGGACATATTCTCTCTTTTTCTTGCCACTACGTTTTTGTCGTTGGCGTTGAAATGAAAATGTAATTTTTGATCAGTAGTTGTAACCCTAGTGCTTAACAGTCGCTTTTTGTTTCGTAATTTTTTCATATCTCTATATCTGATAATTTGGTCTGGAATAATTTCTCCCCGGTCAGATTGTTCCGACCGGAAAGAGTGGTGGAAGGTGTTTACATCTAGATCCGTTCAAGCAGCATGCATGCCAGATATCTTTTACTAGTGGTGTTTGTACATAGTGGACAAATCAATATATTCATTGGGTTGAAATCTTCTGAGGAAAATTGTTTGCTCCCCACAACAGAGCTCGCGCTTTCCGCCGACTGACTTCATACCTGGCTAAAGAGTGGTGATATTTTGCAGGCTAGCTTGATTCGAAGTTTCGGTTGACTTCTTGTGTTCTCTTGGTGGCAATCATGAGTCGATTAAAATCAAGTCAGTAGGCGTATAGAGTAAGCCCCGGTGTGAGGAACAAAAACTTTCCATATGAAGTAATCGCCGAAGTTGCTAACAGTTATCGCCTGTTGGTATCTTCGTTACTTCTGTCTTCACCACAACTTGCTTCACCAACTATAGCAAGGCCAATAACACGGGAAATACATTATCTGTAGATTTAATTTTCATGTTTTTAGTGCGCACGCAACACACTCTTTTGTCTTTTCATTGCGTTAACACCTGTAACGTGATAAAAGAACAATGATATTCAATGCATATCAGTGCCGAAAGCGGAGGTTAATGTTGAAGATCATGACATTGTCACATCTTGTAAACACTTCCTATAATATCTCCCTCTACGCTAAAGAACCTCCATAAAACTGTGTCTCAATTCATATATATTTTTAGCAACAAAGACTCTCTATTGCACTTTCTCAAGTCTGGTGCGTGCCATGAATGTTTCACATTTTTCGATTCCAAATGAGGTGTGAAGGTGAAGACGAAATTTGAGAGATAGTTCATGGTGGGGAATTTTGTATGTGTGTGTAAGTGTGTGTGTGTGTCTGCGCGCGTTACATGACAAGAATTACTTCGAAGTATACACATTGTGTCAGGTAAAGGGACAGTGCTAGAAATAGATGTGAACTGTGTTGACGTGTCGACTTGGCACACTGTACATCTACTTACTAAGGGGGAACACCAGCTGCTACTAATTACAAATAATATTGGCTACGACCAAGAAGAGTTGTCTTCCTATTTGAATTGTTGACATTGAATTCGAATACCTTGCCGAATTTGGAAGAAGAATTAATTTGAAAAGGTGGTGAAAATTGGTCAATGAAGTGAATCATGGACGATAGTGACTGGACTTCGGAGGGGTGTGTCGACTATGATGCACAATCACCATCGCCACCATTAGTGATATGGACAAGCAGAAGGGCAGTTCCACCGCCAGCTACATTACCCTACAATGCACCTTACACAGCTCTATACCCCGCAAACCACGATAGTGGTGAACAAATAACGACCGCACAGGTCTCCTATAGTTCTATTCAGGGTTCCTCATTCAGTTCTTGGAACACACAAACGTCTTCCTTCGGTGTACTTCAAGATTATCGGCTGAAGAGCGTTGCTGACAACGTCATGGACCCCCGACCCGAAATCCAGAGGGCGAAAGATACAAAGCCCAGTGAAGCTCCAACCACAGCTGTCTTAAACCCATGTTTGGATCCCATGACATTGGCAATGGACGACGATCACTGTACGCGAGACAACAGTAAAGCAACTGTAAACTATTCCGTTCCCGTTTCAGATCACTACACAGGCAGTGGGAACGTAACGTTAAACTCGGAGTATAGCAATTTCTCAAGCAATGCTGGCAATGTTAACGTTAACGGAGGCCGCAGAGTACATATTGCCGGATATGTGCCAGTGTCTTCCCAAGTGGCTAGCTTACCTGAGGATCCCAAGAATCACAATCGTGAAAGGATCAACAATCATCACACCTCAGAGCCGTTTTCTGAGGCAGTTTGTCAACTTCAAACTAACCATCGTCAACCAGAAACGTCACTCTGCGAGGCAACCGGGAAGTCACCTGATCGCCGGCATGATCCGCTAGATCGTGGACATTCACATCCTGGAGAAAAAACGTATAAACGTAAGCATTGCGATAAATTCTTACTAGTGTAATGGGTAGCCGAGTGGTAGGCGCGGTGCAATTAACAAGAATTACTTTTATTCTACTTTCAGGTACACACCTGAGATATAATTATTAGTGAAAGAAGAAGCGGCAAAATAACTGACTTTCTCTCCGGTGCACACCTGAAGGTTGAATAGCTCGTTATTATCAAAATCTCATCTTCGAGTTAGCTTTCGTTGCTATCTAATCTAATCTTCTCTTCATCAAAACAGAAATGCGCAGCCGCTTTTATGCAGCAGACGCCGTATGCTTATATACGGAGATACACTAAATATACATCAGGCAAAGCTCCGTATTAGTTCCGTACTGCTTCCGTATTGGTCGGGCAGGGATACTACACCCTCCCTTCCCACAGATAATCACGCCCTCGTGATTCTCAAAAATTAGTGAAGAGTTATGAACAACAGCGTCACCCGGAAGATGGCAAATTATATCGGAAATGATAACGTTTAGAGTAGACAGAAGAAATGAACTGATAACAAATCATAAAGTAGAAGCACACCAGGTTCACACGATCTCACGGGGTCAAAAGGGGAAAGAACTGTCCTCCAAATAGGACCTGAAAATCCACAGCACTCTTGCTGCACAACGCTGGCACGACCCGCCAGGAACATCGGAGTTCAAAAACCGAACTGAATACACTATAACTATAAGGGGCGTTGTCACACACATTGTCCCACGTTAGCTGGGTAAACCGTGGCTCACCATGATCAGACGCCTACCAAACTAAACTGGATTCACACACTCGCATAAAGGAAGACTGAAAAGAACAGGGAGACTGAAGGAAGACAGGAAAGAAAATGCCATACCTGGAATCAGCGTTAGTAACCACGGCGGCGGCTGGAGCTATGGCGGAGGGCGAGCCAGGTTTTATCTTCATCTTGGTTGAGCCGGTCACTCAGAGCGGCTAGCTCGGCGTCAGACAAATGACCTCCCTCCTCGTCTTGAATCGTGGTCTTCACATTGTCGATAGCATCGCTTTGCGCGACGTACAGAGTGATGGTCTAGCGAGGAAGAGTGTTGACGAAAATCTGCATCCCACCACGGAGGCGAAGTACCAAAGTGAAGAGTGGGCTCCTGCTTCCGACTGCGTGCCGGCGAAAATCAAACGCTGCTGGTCTTGGGGAATACCCTCCTTGTCTTGGGCAGCAGCCTGCCTGTTGTCGTCCTCATCAGCTTCGCCATCACCACCAGTAGTTAACATGTAGGTAGGGGGTCGCTTGGAATCGCCATCCGAGTCTCCAGTGTGTGCCGTGCGGAGAGAAGGGTGATCCACGCTAGCACCCTGACTGAGCTGCAGGCTAATAAGCAGTGCCAGGCCGAGGGGGGCAAGAAACATGATTCCCATCTTGATTCGTCGCAGGGAGCTGCAGCGGGTTGAGCCATGGGGGTCTGGGGTCGAATCACGTTGTTTTATTTAAAACTACACCGCTGCCACCAATGTAATGGGTAGCCGAGTGGTAGGCGCGGTGCAATTAACAAGAATTACTTTTATTCTACTTTCAGGTACACACCTGAGATATAATTATTAGTGAAAGAAGAAGCGGCAAAATAACTGACTTTCTCTCCGGTGCACACCTGAAGGTTGAATAGCTCGTTATTATCAAAATCTCATCTTCGAGTTAGCTTTCGTTGCTATCTAATCTAATCTTCTCTTCATCAAAACAGAAATGCGCAGCCGCTTTTATGCAGCAGACGCCGTATGCTTATATACGGAGATACACTAAATATACATCAGGCAAAGCTCCGTATTAGTTCCGTACTGCTTCCGTATTGGTCGGGCAGGGATACTACACTAGTATCTACTCAGTCTTGCGTAACATCTCATGAATGTCCACATCCTGAAGAGAAATCCCTCGATTGTAACTTGTGTGATAAAACGTTCAATAAGCTACCTCATCTTGCACGTCATGGACGAGTTCACTCTGTTGAGAAACCGTTTCCGTGCAAATACTGCGCCAAGCCGTTCGGTGACAAATCCGCTCTAAATGTTTGTTAGGACTGGGACAGTCACGCTTAGACGATCGGGCCAAGTATTAGTTGACAACGACAAGGGATCTCAGAGGTTCGTATAGAATAATGTCAGGCAAGCAAGACAAGAAGAGGTGAACAAGACAAGGCTAGACAGGGCTAGAAGGGGCAGAGCAAATGCTCCAGCAAGAGCTTATCTAGGGCCTGGGTAGCTATGGAGATAAATGTGCTAAAGCGCGAGTCCAGCTACCCAGGCCAAAGAAAGAAAAGATTAGGAAAAGCAACCAGGGTGAGTACGAGGCTGTGAAGGTGAGTACGTCGAGTGAATGTGAGTGCGCGCCCTAAAAGGTGAGTACGAGAGTGAAAGTGAGTGCGCGCCCGGAAAGGTGAGTTCGCGCCTGTAAAGGTGAGTACGAGAGTGAAAGTGAGTGCGCGCCTGTAAAGGTGAGCACGAGAGTGAAAGTGAGTGCGCGCCCGAAAAGGTGAGTACGAGAGTGAAAGTGAGTGCGCGCCTGTAAAGGTGAGTTCGAGGGTGCGAGTGCGTACGAGTGTGCGAGTGCGTGCATATGTGAAATCGTGAACCTAACATGTTCATGAACGTATCCATACCGGGGAGAAGCCGTTCAGGTGTGGTTACTGTGATCAAATGTTTCGCCGTTATACCCATCTTAGAGTTCATGAACGTACACATACTGGAGAGAGACCATACAAGTGTAAATCGTGCGAGAAGTCATTCACGACGAAATCAAAGCTCACCCGGCATAGACGCATCCATACTGGAGAAATACTATACGAGTGTAAATCGTGCGACAAGTCATTCAAGACGAAATCAAATCTCACCGTGCATCAACGCATCCATACTGGAGAAAGACAACACAAGTGTAACTTGTGTGACAAGTCTTTCAAGACGAAATCAAATCTCACCGTGCATCAACGCATCCATACTGGTGAGAAACCATACAAGTGTACAGTATGTGGCAAAGACTTCCGAGCAATGTCAACCCTCGCAAATCATCAACGAATGCACACTCCTGAGAGAACCTGATCAAGTGTCAGCTATGGTGACAAGTCTTTCAATGTGAAAAACAACATGGAAGACCATGCAAATACAAACACCGTAAAACAGAAAGATTGTTTTCAAGATTGTTGAAAGTGCTACTCATAGGCCCGTTTCGAACCACAAGTAGAATAAAATCAATGTCGTTTAAAGCCCGATCCGTTATCCATGCAAAGGTCTCTACTTACATGCTAACTTCAACATAATGCAACGTCCAAACTATTATCATTGCCATTATACTCCGAGTGATATCCACTATTTCATTTCTTGTTTTCCATTGCACTTCTTACAGAAAAGGAAAGTGTTTCCATATTTACCATGACACTCAATTGCGCTAAACGTTACTGTATGTTTTTTTGGGATAAATCAGTCATGCTATATAACCGAAACCTACTGCTGGAGCACGCATGCCTGGTACGGATCTTTTCGCTGGAAGAAGTACTCTACTGTTTTCATGTTCGCAAATGATGCTAAAGTTTTATTCATGTATGTACTCTTGGTCCCATGTGTCGTCCTGTATAGTAACGAGCTACTTCTTATCAAAACTCTTCAAATAATATCTCACTGTCAATTTGTTTTCTGAAAATGTGTAAACGGGAAATTTGACTGTCACCACCAGAACTCAAACTAGGGAACCATTCGTATGGCCAGCGACGCTCCATCTTGATAGCTGAGAACGTAAAACATATCTTACTTCACTGCATGAGACCAGTGTGAGGTTGATAGGTTGACTACTAGAGTCACAGTTAGGATGCACCGCCAGTGCTGGAGGTGCCAAATGCCAAATACAATAGAGAAGATGGTATTTGTGATGCTTATCATAGCGGGACAAAGCCAGGTTGTCGCAACTCAGGGTTTCTCGCTCTAGAATGAGTTTCATGATCATTAGTTTGCAAATTATGGTAACCTATAATGGGCATTCTCACTCTCTTAGTATTGACTTCCATTGATTTTCGCTACACCTAAGCAGTCCAATATTCCTGCATATTTCACTCCTTAGGGCTATATTGACTGCTTATATTTGACTGCTTAGGGGTTGCGCAGTTGAACGGTGCCTAGTGCAGCATTGTCACTGCATGAGTAGGTGGTGGTGCAACGGTTTTGCAATCATAAAACCGGGATTCATGAGGTTATCGTTCTGGAATTTGAAATACGGACTGTTTGTCGTGATAAATCTAATATTGACTTCGTACTTGGTCAGTAAAGGAAATAAAAGCCTTCTAAAAGATCTCGGCCTCGCCTCGGTCTTTTACTCGGCTTTTATTTCCTATAGTGACCTCGTACTCAGTCAATATTAGATACATGTAATAACCATGTGGCAAGGAACTAGATTTTTTCCATCTCTGCTCTCGGAAAAAGTTTGAGCTCGTACGACACAAGAAATACAGGAAATGATATATTTTCTATTATAAGCGCCGTGCTTATATTTTTTCAACACCCCTCTACCCCGGGCTTATATTGGAGACCGCGATTATATTGGAGACCGTGCTTATATTTTTTCAACCAATATAGAGCAAGAAGAAATACATGCTAAATATCATGCAGGCAGCATTGATTTCCACCAAGACCGTGCTAATAATAGAGACTGTGCTTATAGTGTTTCGAAAGGTGCTCACAGTGTGCTAGTATTAGAGACTGTGCCAGTAATGGAAACATGTGTTTATAATAGAGAATATACGGTATGACATATTTTCCACGAGGAGCTGACCTTCCCTTCTGTATGATTGGGTGCATTTCATTCCCTGCGAGGACACTGTTATTGACTATATTTGGACTCACAGCTGTGCGATAGGAATAAATTTCGTTACTTTAACTGCAATGTAAGGTAAAAGAGAATCTCTTCAACAGTCCTTAAAATTGATTCGGTGAGGCACATTCCTGACTGGCGTTTCCAAGACCATTGCTCACAGATCTAGGGCTGCACAACACGCAGATCCTACTTCAGTGACTGGATCGTCTACACAGAGTCATAGTTCCTCCGCGCATTTCAGTGCACTGAAGTGTCACTGAAGCCGGGACAGAACAAGAACGCATCCATACTGGAGATATGCCCATACTGGAGATATGCCTTTTCAGTGTGCGGAATGTTCGAAATCTTTGGCCAAGCACTCCAACCTAGTCCAAGAAAGAATCAATCCCTTAGAGAGACTGATCAGGTGACAGCGCTGGTGACAAATCCATCAAAGCGAAAACAGAATTTGAAGACCATGCAAATACTAACAGCCAAAGGTTTGTTTTTCCAGATGTTTAATTTAGGTCTCCATGCAAATTTCACTGCTTACATGCTGACGTCAACACATGTAAAATCAATAATATTATCATTGTATTGCAGTTGATATCTACAGTTTAATTTTATGTTTTCCATTGCCGTTCTTACACAAAAGGAATGTATTTACAAATTAACAAGGAATCTACGTGGAGATAAAAGTTTAATAATAGCTATGAAAAGTATGAATGCCGCAGACATCACCACGCAACATGACAATTTGTTCAAGGTTTTGTTTTGTGTGTTTCCAAAATGGATTTTCACGCTCCGATCATCAGTGGAAATACGGAACTAAAGAGATCGGCTGGTGGTGATGGTGATAAAACGGACGAGGAGGAGTCAGGTGGCAGGGAAGGTGATGGAGCTGATGAGGGTGAAATTCGTAAGAAGTCAGCTGTGTACTTGCATATGTTATCTCGTCCCGATTGTTTGAGTGTGTATGATGATTCCCACTTCTCTGTACTGTGTCGTGCCCGTTATGTCCAGCAGTTGAAGGTCCTTGAAGTTGTTTGTATTCGTACGCATAAGCCCGATTTGTGTAAGCAAAAAGAACATAAAGGCTCCGGGCCCAGACGGCATCACTAATCTGGTATTAAAGTCCCTTGCGCCCTCAATAGCATACCCATTATGTCTGATTTTCAACCTATCATTCCGGACTGGTCGTTTTCCCTCTGCATGGAAAACAGCTAATGTTATACCGATCTACACGAAGCTTCAAGCTACCGTCCGATATCTCTACTGTCCTGTGTTTCCAAACTCTGTGAGCGCGTTTTCTACGACCAATTGTACTGTCATGTCTCGTCACGTTTGAGTTCAGCTCAGTCCGGATTTCGCAGAGGCGATTCTACCACCCTCCAGCTGACGCGCCTGGTGCAATTAGTGTGTCGACATCAGGATGCTGGAGATCTAGTCGGGATTTGTTTTTTCGATCTTGCCAAGGCCTTCGATACCGTCTGGCACCGGGGGCTTTTGGCCAAGCTTCGTGGATCATTTACTGTAGACGGCAATCCCCTGCTATGGCTGACATCTTACCTACTTGGGCGAACGCAGTACGTCACGGTACATGGGACGTCCTCGGCCGACACAACAGTACTATCCGGAGTTCCCCAGGGTTCCATCCTCGGCCCCCTTCTTTTTATTTTATACGTCAATGATCTGCCCGCAGCTGCCCCGGGCACATCACTGTTCGCAGACAACACAACGCTCCTACGGGCATCTCCTAACATCACTGGCCTGATGAGTAACCTAGCTAACGGGATTCAAAGAGTTATTTCCTGGATGTCGTCTTGGCGGTTATCGCCCAATCTGTCTAAAACTAAAATCATGCTCTTTCCTTCTCAGCCCGATGTTCCGCCCCTCCTCCATCCCACTTTCCCCCAGCCTATAGACATAGTCTCCAGCCATAAGCATCTTGGCATTTTCATTGACTCTAATCTTTCATGGGAACTCCACATCGATTACATATGTAAACGATCAATTTCATCTTTAGGAATTCTCTCTTCTCACTGTTACCATCTCCCAATCTCTTGTAAACTCCTCTTTTACTCAGCTTACTTACGCCCCATTTTTGATTATGCAGATACTCCTTGGGCTGGAATTTCCACAACCCGTGCTGCCAAGCTCGAGATTCAACACAAAAAAGTCCTCAAAATCCTCCGCCGAAAACCCCGCATGCTTCCATCTTCCACCCTTTATGCCCTTGCTGACACTTCCCCTTTGTCTAAGAGACGTAATTCACATCTTGTCACCCTTATCCATTCTCTCAAACTCAATCTGTGTCCACCTCACCTCCACTGTTTCAACTGGTTCTCTTCCCGTAGCACGAGAAACTCCCCTTCCCTTCCGAAACCTAAGTCCTCCTTTCTACTTCACTCTCCCTTTTTTATTGCGTACTCTGCGTGGCTGGCACTTCCCCAAGAAGCTAAGGACCTTTCTTCCCTCCGCCTTTTTAAGAGCCTTGTCGCGCCTTGATTTTGATTTTGTGTTTCTGATTTGGTTGCAATCACTGCTTATCCATGCCGGTTCCTTTTTCTTCTCCTCCCCTTCTCCCTGGCTTGCCGTGGTTGGCTAACACCCTCTCTCTTTGTATTGGCCAGTGTTCTCACTGTGCTATGAGATGCTGTAATAAATAAACAAATAAAATAAATAACATGTTTTAGCACTTAGGTTATTTTCGTGAGTTTGCACCCCGTGTTCATGAGTTGTTTCTGCACTGTTCATGCCCGTTTGTCACACTTACTCTTTATTTTAGTTCTCACTTTTTGTAATAAGCGGTGGTTTAAAGTAACAGTTTATTTAGATTTGAACCCATCGATAGTTCACTCTTCCACTTATTCATCCTTCTCCGACTATGGCTCAACCCGCCGCTGCACCTGCCCCCGCCGCCGCTCCAGCACCTGTTCCCGCACGCCACGTGCATAATTGGGCCACACCGGCGAAGTATGCAGGTCGCCTGGAAGATAACTGGGCAGCCTGGTATGCCCATTTCCAGCAGGTTTCCGCGGTCAACCAGTGGACACCGGCGGAGCAGAGCCAGTTTCTAGGCCTGTCGCTTACGGGCGACGCAAAATTATATTACCAAAGTCTACCGCAGGCGGTTCGTGCGGGCCAAATTGCTCCGCTCGCCCAAGCTCTCGCCGACCGGTTTGCCCCTGCACAGCGCGCGCAGCGCTGAAAGCCAGCCGCCAAGGAAAGGGCCAAACATTGAGTGCCTTCTACGAGGAAGTAAGGTCGACCACCAGTCGCGCATACCCGAACATGGCTGGGGCCGATAGGGACCTGCTCGCCCGGGATCAGTTTTTAGACGGCCTAGACTCCCGGGCAACCCGCATCCGGGTAAAGGAACTGCACCCTGCTACTTTGGATGCCGCACTTCAGGGAGCACTACACCAACAGGCCATAATGCATGCCGAAGCACCGGAGTCTACCCCGCTTCCCGTCTGTGGCCTGTCGGACGCCAAACAGATGGATCATATCGCCAAAGCGCTCGAGGACATCGGCGCCCGACTGGCCCGCCTGGAACGAGCGGACGCCGCCACACCGGATCAACCACGGCGCACATCTCAACACGGTACTCCGAGGAAACGAGGCAACTGTTACAATTGTGGACGCATGGGCCACTTTGCCTCTGAGTGCCGCCAACCGCGCCAATAGCAGGGAAACCAGCGTTCACAGCGGTCCTGAGTCCGTCGGCTGTGAATACTTTGCTATGGACACACCATCCGGTTAGTTTACCTTTATGAGCTTATCTGCTCATCCTCTTTCTCGTTCTACTTGGGCTTTCCCCTGCTTTGGATGTTGTCCGCCGTCTAGCTATGTTGGGATGTGTGTTGGTCCTGATTCTTGCGGTTATCTATCTCCTGTACCTGACACCGCCATTTAATGTTCTCAAATCCCGAGCTACTACATTCCTTTCACGCTCCTCAGCACGCCGTCCCTTCACAGTCCCGATCACCATTCAGTCCATTCCATTTAATGCCCTCCTAGATACCGGATCTGTGGTTACCTTAGTCAGTACGAATGCTTGGTCACGTATACCTACGCATACACCTTTGCAAAAAGACACTTTACCGGATCTTGTTACGGTTGATGGGTCATCTGTCTGTGTGCATGGAGCTACATGTTTGTCATTCGATATTGATGGTCGTCACCTGTCTCATAATGTTCTCGTGGGGGATGTTCAGCCTGATGTTTTGCTGGGGATTGATTTTCTTCGAACGCATGGCTGCATCCTCAATCCCGCTGATAATTCTCTCCAGTTTCCCTCCATCTCTCCACCTCCTGCTGAGCCCTACGATGTAAATGCAGGAGGAACTCGAGTATGTCATGTCCAACTCGCCCAGCCCGTCGCTATACCACCGCTCAGCCAGGTACTCCTGCCTGGCAAGCTCCAATTCTCTCCAGGTCCAGGGGCCTTTCTCTTAGAGGCATCGGGTAAGTTGCCTGAACGAAATGATCTCCTATGTCAGGATGCTGCCATCCAGCTGCCGGCCGTGTCTGACGCATCTCCTGCTACTATCGCTTACCCTGTTTTCAACTTCTCCAGCGAGCCGATCACTCTTCCTCTGGGTCTGCGCATTGGCTCCGTTACGCCATGTGTGCCTGTCGACGACCTGGATTCCCCTCAGACCTGCGCCGCTACTACCCTTGCCGACGATCAACCAACTCCGCCAACTCCACTGTTCGACCTCAGCCACCTGGATAACACTGAGTGCAGTTCCGGTAAAAACCTGCTGAGTGAGTATGCTGACTGCGTTTCCAACGGCCCATTCGACACTGGCCATACTGATGTTTACACACACACCATCGATACTGCCGGATCAGCTCCTGTCCGACTAGCCCCGCGTCGCCTTCCCATCCACCAGCAACAAGAGGTTCGTGAACACATTGATAAGCTGCGCGACCATGACATTATTCGTCCGTCTACCAGTCCGTGGTCTGCACCAATTGTAGTTGTTCGAAAGCCGGACAAGTCCATCCGCCTATGTGTTGACTACCGTAAGCTAAACAATGTTACAGTGAAAGATGCGTTTCCTATGCCGCGGATCGACGATGCCATTGATGCAATGACCGGCGATTGTTACTTCACAACCATTGATCTTGCGTCCGGTTATTGGCAGGTTGGTATGGATAAGTCTGCACGGCGTAAGTCTGCCTTTGTAACGCCCTTTGGCTTTTACGAGTGGACATGCATGCCCTTTGGTCTTTGCAATGCGCCTGCTACATTCCAGCGCCTGATGAATACTGTTCTCGGTGATCTTGTCCCGTCTATTTGCCTTGTATATTTGGATGATATCATAGTTTTCTCCAGGACGTTCGAGGAACACCTCGAGCGATTACGCTTGGTTCTCAACCGTCTCCGTGATGCCCACCTCAAGGTCAAGCCGTCTAAATGCTCTCTAGTCAAATCATCTGTTGGCTATCTTGGCCATGTGTTCTCGGCTGATGGTGTTCGACCTGATCTCGCCAAAATCAATGCTGTCGCTACCTGGAAGCAACCTACCTCCATCACCGGGGTACGCCAGTTCCTCGGTTTTGCATCCTACTACAGGAGATTCATCCAAGACTTCGCTAAAATTGCGACGCCTCTGCATGCGCACAGACTGCCTTCGATCAACTCCGCCAACACCTCATCTCAGCACCCGTCCTTGTCTATCCGGATGCCAGTAAGCCCTTCATTCTGGATACAGACGCTAGTGATCATGCCATTGGCGGTGTCCTTTCGCAAATCGACCCTGATGGTGCAGAACACGCCATTGCCTATGCCAGCAAGACATTATCGTCAGGTCAGCGTAACTACACTACTACTAAACGTGAGTTACTCGCAGTGGTTGAGTTTACACACTACTTCCGTCACTACCTACTTGGTGCCATGTTCCTGCTTCGAACCGACCATAAAGCCTTGCTGTGGTTGTCATCCTTCAAGAACCCTGATGGCATCGTCGCCCGTTGGGTTGAACGTCTCTCGGCTTTCGACTATGACGTCCAGCATCGACCTGGTTCGCAGCACACAAATGCTGATGGCTTGTCCAGGATATGTGCATGTGTGTTGTCCTCGTCTCGTAAGTGCATGTGTGTCCCGCCGCCTGCTGCTGGGCGTACATGCGGTGTCTCTCTGTCAACAGGACCACCCACAGTTGTGTCTCCGCCAATGTCGGCTACAGTACAGTCCCCATCCTGGCTGCCTAACAACAACAACAACAACTCTGTATTAAGTGATAATCAACGAGCTGATCCCACCATCGCCAAAGTCATTACCTGGGTAACTGCAAAGGAACGTCCCGCCAAACGATCCCCCGAACTCGCTACAGCTAGTCCTGACTTACATCATCTATGGTCACAATTTGATCGTCTACTCATCATCAATGATCTACTCTACAGACGGTATGAGTCCAGTGATGGAGCCACGTCCAATGTCCAACTACTCGTCCCCGCCTCACAACGCTTAACAGTCATGGAAGCCCTCCACAACGCCGTGGGCTCAGACCATTTAGGTATCAGTCGCACTGTGGACAGAGCTCGTCACCGTTTCTATTGGCCTCATATGACATCCGATATTGAGCGCTGGATTCGTGCCTGCCCAGACTGTCAAAAACGGAAAGGTCCCCACCTCAAGCCCAAAGCGCCCATGCACTCTCAGCCGTCATCCTATCCCAACCAGCGCATCGCTATAGACATCATGGGTCCGCTTCCAATTACGGATCGTGGCAACCGGTATGTCTTAGTTATCATGGATTACTTCTCCAAGTGGGTGGAAATTTTTCCTATGCCAAACATGCTTGCATCCACCGTTGCTCGATTACTCTTTGACGGTTGGATATGTCGCTACGGTGCCCCTGTTGCCCTGCATTCCGATCAAGGTTCACAATTCGAGAGCAATCTGTTTAAAGATCTGTGTCGCATGATGGATGTTACCAAAACTCGAAACACTGCACACCACCCTCAAAGTGATGGCATGGTGGAAAGATTCAACCGCACACTCGAAGCCATGATTGCCACATCTATCTCCGACCACCACGACTGGGACCTCCACCTCCAACATACAGCGTTAGCTTATCGCACCAGTGTTCATGCATCAAGAGGTTACACTCCGTTCCTCATCCAATTCAGACATGAAGCTGTTCTCCCACTCGACTTGGTCTATGGTCGACCCCGTGATACTCCACCGTCCTCCTATCATGAGTATGTTCAGTCCCGACACACTATTACCACGAATGCTTTTACGCGTGCTCGTCAACATGGAATCACTGCCCACCGCCTGCAGAAGAAACAGTATGATGGTACGTCTCGCCCTTCACCCAGGTTTCAGAAATCCGACCTAGTGCTTCTCCACTCCCCTGTTGTCCCCACGCATTCGTCACCGAAGTTCCACAAGTTCTGGACTGGTCCGTACATCATTACAAGTGTGATTGATGAAGTGACAGTACGTATTCGGAAACAAGATACCACCTCTCGCACTGCTATTGTGGTCCACGTCAACCGACTAAAACCATATGTTCAACTACGAGCACCGCCTCCGTCTCCCGTATCCTATGATGCTGATGTCCACTTTGATCCCGCTGTTGTCCCTCCACCAGCTGCTCCTCCTCCTCCTATTGCTCAAGCCCATCCGTACAACCTACGAAATCGCCTAAATATTCAGCCGCCTAACCGATACTAAGTATACATCACGAGGACGTGATGAAAAATAGGTAGGGAGGGTGTAGTATCCCTGGCCCTACTTGTAACCAACTATTACTTACATACGTTGTATGATACTAGTGACCTACATTGACGTCGTACATGTATTCATGCTAGCACGCGACACTGTAAATCACCTCTTGTCCCACCGGTTACTCCTAAGTGCTTCTCCCAGCAACCACTTTAATACTTTGAAGTAGGACTACTAGACAACGCTGCCTGCAGACCGGTACGGCATGACCTGTATACACATGTTGCACACATTCATGCTGTACTACATAATTACATTGATTCCTGCTGATAGCAGTGATGCACAGTTCCCCATCACTGACCCTTTTGATCACTTACGAGATTCCTTCCCTATTCATCCGTCCTACCTCGCACACAGTCAAATGGCCTTTCCAACCGCTGTCCTCTTACTTAGTCTTAGTAATCTTCCCGCCCCATTAGCCAGCCTGCCATTCACATTAGTTTCCTTCATACTGTTAGATTGCATTCCTGTTACCTAATTGTTGCTCGCTACTTAGGCCCATTCTTCCTCCTACCTATTCCATTCACGTTATCTCCTTGTACGTCTTCTCCTTGCACTACTATTTCTCCCCTTGCCATGTATATGCTGTCTATGCTATATAAGCCCTATCTGCTCTACCAGAGATCAGTTTAGTTTAGTTTAGTTTTTAGTTTTAGTTTAGAGAGAACAGAACAGAGTCCCTCCTGGCAGATTGAGCCGGAGCAGTTGTATTCCTTTCAGTGTCCCTCCAGGCAGATTGAGCCGGAGCAGTTGTATACATAACTTCAGGCAGATTGAGCCGAAGAACATAATATTAACCAGTCTTCTTGTGTGTGCCTCCTGATACCACTCGGCGACCTATTACACTGGTGGCAGCGGTGGGATTGCCTTAGATCACGCATATCACACTTACCACAAGTTACCCGTCATGTGTCACACTTCGTAGGATGTTTAACCTTTGTTATTTCCCTTGATCTCTTTAGTTCCGTATTTCCACTGATGATCGGAGCGTGAAAATCCATTTTGGAAACACACAAAACAAAACCTTGAACAAATTGTCATTTTGCGTGGTGATGTCTGCGGCATTCATACTTTTCATAGCTAATATTTATTATTAAATTAACAAGGAGAAACACTTTTATTGCGCGGAACGTCGGTTCTTGTTTTGTAAAGAAAAACAGTTCTTTCTTTAAAATGTCGCTCATCTTCTAGAAGATATACTGTGCGGCTTGGGAGTTCACACATGATTCAAAATATGTGAGTTCCTTTGTTTCTGTATGTAACTTTGATCCCATAAGTGGTATTGTACAGTCCCGTTCTAGTCCATGTCAAATAACCCAAAATTTCTAATAATAAGATAATTATGATGTGCAATTGTAAAACTCGGATGTTGAGCCATAAATAAATGTAGAAAGGAAAAAGACATTAGTGATACGAGTTAAGAGTAACTCTCCATCACTGTAACATGATACTTTATACAGTCAGAAAGTGCAATAACTAGGCACAAAACTGACAGAGTACTGAGACATTCGACGTTCTGACACCTAGCTTCAACACATCTCCGTAGCGCTAACCGACAGCCTTCCAACTTGGAAGGTTCAAGGTTATGGAAAAGACCAAAGAGGGGAAGGCAAGCGCAACGAAAACGAGCAAAAGCTACAGTCCCAACGGAACAAAGAATGTCGATTGTTACTGGACCGGATTCTTTGTTCCGTTGGGACTGTAGCTTTTGCTCGCTTTCGTTGCGCTTGCCTTCCCCTCTTTGGTCTTTTCCATAACCTTGAACCTTCCAAGTGGGAAGGCTGTCGGTTAGCGCTACGGAGATGTGTTGAAGCTAGGTTTCAGGACGTCGAATGTCTCAGTACTCTGTCAGTTTTGTGCCTAGTTATTGCACTTTCTGACTGTATAAAGTATCATGTTACAGTGATGGAGAGTTACTCTTAACTCGTATCCATAATGTCTTTTTCCTTTCTATAATTATGATGAAGAAAGAAAAAGGACAAAATGTTACGAGTTATGACAAACTGTCCACCAACGTAACCAGATCTTTCTTATACAGTCAGCGAGTGCGACAAAATGGTACAAAACTGACAAGGAGTACTGAGACATTTGTGTCATAATAATTATTATGTAAGCACATTTGCTTTGCCCCTACAAGAGGCTTGTTTACTGAGACATTCGGGGTCCTGACAACTAGCTCCAATACTTCTCCAAGGTGCAAACCAACACCCTTCCAACTTGGAAAGCTCAGGTTCGGAAAGGTCCACGAGGGGAAGGACAGAGTTTATTACATAAACTTGAGCCGCCCAAGTTGGGTGGTCTGTTGCTTTGCGTCGTCGAGTTGTAGTGAAGCCATTAGTCTTACTAGTTTCGTCATCATCCAGTAACTTTCGTCATTCTTAGTTGCCGTGACACGTAGCTCGTGCTCTTTATCGTTGCGCTTTCCTTCCCCTCTTGGAACTTTCCGAACCTGAGCCTTCCAAGTTGGAAGGTTGTTGGTTTGCACGTTGGAGAAGTGTTGGAGCTAGGTGTCAGGTCGCCGAATGTCTCAGTACTCCTTGTCAGTTTTGTGCCATTTTGTCGCACTCGCGGCCTGTATAAGATCTGGTTACGTTGGTGGACAGTGTGTCATAACTCGTAAAAATTTTCCTTTTCCTTTCTTCAGTATAACTATATTGGCTCACCATCCGAGTTCAAATAAAATAATTATTGCCTTTGATCCTTGAAGGGTGGTGGCGTTCCTACGGATGCGAAAAAGAACCGTAAACTTTTTCTGTTGCCTTTGTGCTCCGTCCATTCAACACCACAAACAAAAACAGAGCTGCATAGCCAGTGGCTGAAAATGGTGAAGTCTAGTCTAGACACTAATGCTGTTCTATGACCTAAGGGGTGTAGGGCCACCAACTACATTTTCACAACTCTACATCTCATCGTATCACATCTCTTCACACCTCATCTCTTCATACCACATCTCTTCACACTTCATCTCTTCACACCTCATCTCTTCATACCTCATCTCTTCATACCTCATCTCTTCATGCCTCATGTCTTCACACCTCATATCTTCATGCCTGATCTCCCCACATACTTGTCCCTAGTAGGCCTAGACTCACACCATCGCCTCATCCTATCCCTTTCCTCATCGGCATGACATAATTCCAAATCAGAATTGGGTGTGAAGACTACATAAGAGAGATGGGCGTGGGTTGGGTTTTTGTATTATAAAGCGATCCTGTCAGCTTTCCTATTATCCTATGTATGTGATTGAGTGTATGCGCGTGATTTCACAAGATTATAATATTGTGAAAAGTATAATTTCAGTGCCAGAAATAGTGGTGAACTGTGTTGATGTGCAGATTTTGCGCATTATTCTTCCAATTACTAAAGAGAAACACCAGCTGTTTACTAATTTCAAAACTATTGAATACAACTACGGAGTGTTGTCTTCCTATTTGAACTGACTTCTTGTTACTTCGAAGCATTTTATTTGTTGTTTTGATTAGGAAACCTTGCAGTGCTGGAAGAAGAATTACGGTTGTGAGAATTGTTCGAAGTAGGTAAATCATGAACGACTGTGACTGGACTTCGGAGGAGAGTGACGACTCTGATGTACTCTCACCACTGCAGCCATTAGTAATATGGTCAAGCAGAAGGTCAACCGCGTGTCCTCCACTGCCAACTGCACCATCTTATAGTACACCGTACTCAGCTCTTCACCACGTATACTCCAATAGTGGTAATCAAGTAGCCACATCAGAAGTCTCCTCTTCCCAGTTTTCTCTTCAGAATACCGCATTCAACCCCTGGGAATCACGAACATCTTGCGCCGGTGTTCCTCAAGATCATGTACCCAAGGACATGGTGACAGATAAAATCAGGGACCATCGACCAGAAATCCAGAGGAACAAGGATACAAAGACCAGTGTTGCTTCAACTACAGCTGTCGAAAACCCATGTTTGGATTCCTTGACATCAGCAACGGACAAGGATCAAATTTCGCAAGGTAACAGTACCACAACCGTTAACTGCTATCCCGAAGCCGTTTCAGATCAGTACACAGGCTACGAGGAAGTAGCGTTTCACAATGAATATGGCAAGAACTACAGCAAATCTGCTGGTTTGAACGTTCACGCAAGGCTTGTACACAACTTTGGCAATTTTCCATTGTCTTCTTCAGTGGCTAGCTTACCCACGGATTCCGATCATCACGATCTTGAAATAAACAACACTCATCACGCGTCTGAACCTTTTTCTGAGAAAGTTTGTCAACTTCAATCTGACCTTCTCCAACCAGAAGATACACTCTGCGAAGAAACCGGAAAGTCCCTTGATCGCCAGCCCGATAGGCTTGATCGCGAACATTCACATCCTGGAGAAAAGCAATATAGATGTAAGCATTGCGATCAATCTGTTTCTACTCCGTCTTGCCTAAGTTCTCATCAATGTACACATCCAGAAGGGAAATCGTTCAAGTGTAAAGAGTGTGACAAAATGTTCACCACGCAACATAAGCTTACCCGACATGCACGACTTCACTCAGTAGGCAAAGCGTTTCCGTGCAAGTACTGCGCAAAGCTATTCCGTGACAAACACGGCCTACATGTTCATGAACGTATCCATACCGGGAAGAAGCCGTTCACGTGTGGTTACTGTGATCAAATGTTTCGCCGTAATACCCATCTTAGAATTCATGAACGTAGCCATACTGGAGAGAGACCATATAAGTGTAAATCGTGCGATAAGTCATTCACGGCGAAAGCAAATCTCACGGTGCATCAGCGCATCCATACTGGAGAAAGACCATACAAGTGTAAATCATGCGAGAAGTCATTCACGAAGAAATCAGATCTCACCCGGCATCGACGCAGCCATACTGGAGAGAGACCATACAAGTGTAACCTGTGTAGCAAGTCATTCAAGACGAAATCAAATCTCACCGTGCATCAACGCATCCATACTGGTGAGAAACCATACAAGTGTAAAGTATGTGGCATGGCATTTCGGGAAATGTCATCTCTCAAATATCATCAACGAATCCATGCTTGAGAGTAACCATTTTCGTGTAAGGACTGTGGAAAGTCTTTCACTAAGAAATCCAGCCTAACACGTTATGAGTGGATCCATCCCTGAGAGAACCTGAACATGTACAATCGATTGTGACGAGATTTCAATGCGAAAAGAAACATGGAAGACCATGGAAATACAAAACACAGAAAACAGCAGTATCGTTTCAAGATTATGGGAAATGCTATTAACCTAGTAAAGAGCATTTAAAACATTATTCCTTGTTTATGCTTCAAACGCTTCAAACTCTCTAACTCGTTTTCTTATAGGCATTTTTTGGTAACTGTTCAGTTACAGTTATTGCTCTGCGTGCACCGTCATATCCTGAATTATCTGCAAACACATGTACTATGATTCTGTTTGCGCTTTCATGTATCGTTCAACGTAATACATATTTGTTGAAATATACAATTTGTCCTCGTACGTTCCTGTTGTCGTCTTCTTTTTTCTTGCATTATCGTTGTCTACCATACACGCGGGATGGTGTGCTAGTAATTTCCTTCTGGTTATATTCACTCAATGAGTTAGGAGAAATTACAGAATGGAGTAGGACGTCTGTATAATGGCGACCTATGCTAAGCACTGTAATCTTCTAGTCGTAGTGAATTCAACCGGTTTCGTAAACTGTACTTTTTAATATTGTGATTTGTTTATTATCGCGATAATTGATGGAATACATGGTAGTTTAGTAGGTGTGTTGCGGTGATGTTTTCACCTGACATGTGAGCCGATAATTCTTAGGTGTGTTCATTTCTTGCTCTACTTTCGTTGTGTTTGCATTTGTGTGTGCGCTTGTCCGTTTGTGTGTATGATTGTCGCTGTGAATGTCGGTTTATTGTTCTATTGTAGCCGGATACTATGACGTCTTTCAAAGTAGAGCTGCTGTTAGCTCATCGTAGAGCTGCAATGCTAATGGATGTTATATAGCTCAAGGCAGAGCCGCAGAAAATGGCCAGATAACACCAGTTGTGAGAGTGTTTGCTCAAAGTAGAGATGCTAATAGCTAAACGTAGAGCTGCTGTAAGCTCAAATTAGAGCTGCTGTTAGCTCAAAGTAGAGCTGCTGTTAGCTCGTCGTAGAGCTGCAATGCTGATGGATGTAATATAGCTCAAGGCAGAGCCGCGGGAAATGGCTAGATAACACCAGATGTGAAAGTGAACCCGATCAGTTCCTACCATTATTATCATGATGGTCTGAATACGTTGGATAGGGAGGGATGGGGGGGGGGGGAAGAAACACTGCAGAAGGACGATCTGTTGTCTGGAAGAACACAACAGGGCAAGCAAGATTTTTTTCTTTTCAGCAAAACGAGTTGGGTGCCATCATTTTGTGATTATGCAGCAAAACATAGCGCATGACGTCAGTCTTGAAGGCAGTATAGATCCATGCAGTGCAGCGTGTGAGCTACATGTAGCTCGGACGAGTACTAGCACAGCTAGCACCCCAAATTTGGTGTCGATGGGATCTTTCAAAGACGATACTGTGTCCGAACTGGCTTTTCTGACAAATGGAGAGGTGAATCCGTTGTTATATGTTTTGAGCTAACCAGGCTTTAATGGTGTTGGGGCGGCGGTTCAATCCTGTGACCTGTGACAATCGCTTATGGCCAGAGATGCCCTACAACTCAGCACTCTACCACTAGTGGTCATCCGAGCAGTGAGCGTTCAATATTTTCCGAAGACTTAGAAACTCACGTCTCCTGTGAATCCACACAAGCTGGTGGGATACAAGGAAGGTACAAGACGTTCAAAAAATTAACGTACATGACGTTTCCTGTTTTAATTGTGCTGTTTGTACATAGTGTGGAACTCACAATATTTATTTCGCTTATATCTTTCTTAACACTTAGCTCCACCGACATTGTCAACAGTTATAACGTGACGAGTTAGCAAGAGCACCACATCCATGCTTAGAACAGGGCGTACTTTATTCGACTGCGTAACAAATGCCCCGTACTACCTAGACCATATCACAGGAGACCATATAAACCATGCATCTATTCATAGCAGACACTTTGTGTTCTTCGATTCTAACAACAAAGTGTCTCAGATTGCATCACCTCTTGTCACGTGATGCAGACTCTACGCGAAGCTTGGCTGATCCCATGTCAAGCATTTAGGTGAAGAAAAATATGGAAATAGATATAGTGTGTGTGTGTGTTTGTGTGTGTGGAGGGGGGGGGGGGGGTGGGTGTTTGTTTGTGTGAGTGTGCATGTGTGTGTTTGCGGGCGTGAGCGCATGATGTGAAAAGATCATAATGTGTCACTAAAATGTAAGGATGGACTCGGATGAAGAAGCAAGGATAAATTTATAGAAAAGAAAAAAGACCAAGGAACTACTAGTTACGCTATAATGTCGGTAAACGTCGGTCAACGTCGGTAAACGTCGGTAAACGTCGGTAAACGTAGGTCAACGTCGGTAAACGTCGGTCATTTATTATTATTATTATTATTATTATTATTAGACACAATCTCATAGCATGTGACAAGCATAGCTAATGCAGGGACAGAATCCCCTGAGACAAGGGCGTTGAGCCAGCCACGGCAATAGTAAGCTAGGAAAACAAAGCAAATATGAATTAGAGCAGAAAATGAATGGAAAATTACAAAGAAAAACGAGTAACGGAAGTGAGCACTATCAAAATTCGTGCATCACCCAGGTATTCGAGAATGTTCTTCGATGATAATTATTGCGTCTAATTCAGTTGTGATAGTAGATCTTTAAACTGACCAATAGAAGAACAAGTTTTCAGACCGTATGGTAATGATAACCAATGAGAGTAGCCGGAAAACAAAGGGGACTTTAGATACTGGGCTGACTTAACAAGAGGCAGGATGAGCGCGTTACGGGTTGAGCTTGTCGAAAACCAATTGTACTTCATCATGTGTGAAGGGGTTTTATGAAGAAATATTTTATGAACCAGTGTACAAAGATGGTGCTTATGACGAACGGAGAGAGGAGAAGTGTGTGCAAGTCGATAAAGGGCATCCGAAGGAAAACATCGATCCTTGTTGTAAAGAATTTTAAGTATAAATCTATGGTGGACTTCTAATTGGTTCAGAGTTGTGTCAGAAAGGCCACACCAAGCGGTATCGCAATAGTCGAATATAGGGAGAATATAGCACTGATAAAATAATAGTTTACACTGGATGGGCAAATGAGTGCAATGTGGTTGTAGTACCCCTAATGCTGAACTGGTTCGCTTGCATACACAGTTGACATGTGCAGCCCAAGAGAGTTTGCAGTCAAACATCACACCTAGATGTTTGTGCTGAGTAACAACACGGATAGGCATAGTCGAGTCAGGGAAGTATAATGGTTGATCAGGAGGGGATGAAGAAATATACATGGCTTCTGTCTTGTCTAAATTGGGCTGGAGTTTCCACGTTTGCATCCACATGACAGTGCTGTTGATGCGATGCTGCATGGTAAGGAGTAATTGTGCAGGGGAGGAATCAGAACAGATAAGGCCAGTGTCATCCGCATACAAACTAACATCGGGGACAACTGAAGGTAGGTCATTAACGTAAAGCAAGAATAACAAAGGACCCAGAATGGAACCTTGGGGCACTCCAGACGTTACAGGGAGGGGATCAGACAAGAAGTAAGACAAGCGAACAGCCTGAGAACGAGCAGACAGATACGAGGATATCCAACGCAAGGCAGCATCCTCCACCCGGAAGGTGACCTCCAACTTGGCAAGTAAGCCACGATGCCAAACGGTGTCGAATGCCTTAGCCAAGTCGAAAAACACCATTCCCACATGATCCCCACAGTTCCTCTTTGTCGCTATGTCTTGGACAAGTCGAGTCACCTGGTATTGAGTTGAGTCACCACGGCAGAATCCCGACTGAGCTGGTGAGAGAGCCGGAGCGATGTGCAGGTAGAGGGAATCGAATACAATACGCTCACAAAGTTTGGAAACTGTGCGCAGCAGAGAGATGGGGCGGTAGTTTGCCGGGCAAGCACGGGAGCCTTTATTCTTGTAAAGCGGTGTCACGATGGCGGATTTCCAATCCTGTGGGAATGTACCAGTTCGAAATGACATATTAAAAATAATGGCGAGAGGATAGGCTATTGATGGTGCAAGAGACTGCAGCACTTCATTCGGGATCCCATCTGAGCCGGGAGACTTTCCACATTTCAGGCGCTTCAGATATTTCCGAACTTGAAACGTAGTGACAGTGATTGTACGGAACGGAACAGATATGAAAGGCGACTGGGACAAAGGGGGAATGCGCCACGAAGGATCATCAGGTAGCCCAAATGAGGTGAACTGAGTGTTCAGAACATCAGCTATGCTCTTGGGGGACGTGGCGACCGTACCGTCGGATGCTATCATCGTTTGGGGCATGACACGGCCGGAAGTGTGCCGCTGTGCTCGCACAAACTGAAAGAGTGTAGGTCGATTCGGTGACGTTAGTGATGCTTGGATGGAGCGTATATATTGACGATGTGCTTGCCGAGACAGGTGCTTTACAGCATTCCTTTGTCGGTTATAAGCTGCATGATTTACTGCTGTCGGATATTTTTTGTACACACTGTATAGATCACGCTTGCGTTTTACAGCAGACCTGAGCTCAGCAGTAACCCATGGTGGAGATTGCATGCGGGGTCGTGGAGATGTCACAGTGTGGGTGGCTCCGAATGAGGTGAGGTGACGACGGAAGGCGGACTGGAGCTCACAATCAAAGTGATGAAGTGCGTCATTAACATCAGTGTACGAGTTCAGAGAGGACCAGTTGTAGCCAGCTAAATCAGCATTGATTAATTGCCAAAGGTGCGAAGGTACTTGTTTGAAGCGATACAGTGAAGAGGGAGGACCAGTGGAAGAGTTGGGGAAGTAGTTCGAAATAGGGGCGTAACATAAAGTGCAAACAATCTGTATATGGTCAGACATACCCAAGGGAGGTGCTTGATCAATTGAGCGCACGAGGCGTGGTCGGTTGGTGATCACCAAGTCCAGACACGAAACAGAGCCATTAGGCGAGGAATGAGTGGGGAAGTCAACCATCTGGTGGAGCCCAAGAGCAGAAAATACTGTGCTAAGGAGATC
The DNA here is from genome assembly GCF_964019385.1 of Sycon ciliatum. Taxonomy (NCBI): domain Eukaryota; kingdom Metazoa; phylum Porifera; class Calcarea; order Leucosolenida; family Sycettidae; genus Sycon; species Sycon ciliatum. The sequence goes on along the minus strand of NC_088652.1, from coordinate 26,928,721 downwards.
ACCAGCCTTCGAGGTAGAATCGGTGGGACATCAGCTTGAGTTGTGGGCGTTGAAATCGCCAGTCACTAACAGATCATAAGAATCTAAACAGACTGACTGTAATGCCTCAACAAACATGTCACAAAAGTACGACAATTGCATTGTGCTCTGTGAGGGTGGTCGATACATGCAGCATAGTAAGATGGGATTCTGAGATTGAGTAGAGGGGGAGCCAAGTTCAAGCCACACAGACTCGCAGCCAGGGCGTTGAAGGTCGGCACGAGGGGAGACGTACGGAAAGGAGTCCGAACGGACAAGTACGGCAACACCCCCATACCCACGGCTACAATGCGCTGACCGATTGTCTTCCGGAGGTCGATCTCTGCGGATGCAGATATAGCCTGACAGTGAGAGCGGGTTCGAGGGACAGAGCCACGTCTCTGTTAGGCAGATTATGTCAGGCTTAGCACATTCGGCAATAACGCAGAGCTCAGACAACTTGTTGACAACAGAGCGACAATTCAGAGATACTAGGGTTAAATCACGCTGGGATTTAGGGAAAAAAGGGAACGCTGATGAATTTAGCGCTGGACATGCAATGTGTGCGGGTCGGCCAGAGGAGGGCTGAGCGGGGTAGAGCCGGTGGGCTAGTTTCGATCGTGGGGTGAATACAGGGGCGTTGGGATTTAGTCGTTGTTGCTGCATCGTTGTGTATGTTGGTTTGTTAGCATGACAGTTCAGGATTGATCATCACTGCCTCGCCGCGAAGTAGAAGACGACTTGTTACCTTGGGCATCAGCAAAGCGCTTTTTTTTTTTTTTTTTTTTTTTCTCCACAATATCCTTTAACATGTTATTCACAGTGGGTCCAATGTTATTAGGCATTTTGCCTGTTTTGATTTCCACTATAAATAAAGTATACAACAACAAAAGCGCCACTTTCGCACTGTGTGCTGGATGGTGGCCGGCCAGAATTTGGAGTCGAGAACTTTGTCCTCGTCCGATGCTGCCACGGTTACGCGAGCATGGCAAGTACCCAGGTACGTGTTTTCTGAAATCGAACAGTTCAGTACGAGGTGATTAGCGAAAATTTTACATTGGATATTTTTTTACATTTTCTGTAAACTAAATTTCGTTGTGTTCGAGACATCTCCTTTAGGAAGTAATCTTTGACATTCGATTAGATATTCCGTTAGCATTATCAGTGTAGTTCGTGTTGCAGCCGAAGTTTTTGTTTCTGCGACTCCGCCATGCCGTGACGAGGCCTCAGTATTTCGTTGTGCGTAGTAAATTGCTACAACAATAGTGTAAACCAGCATGATATGGAAGAAACCAGGTCGCGTATGCAGCTTAGGTCGGCAACCGCTGTTGCTGATGGCATCACTGATGGCTTTTCCAATGAAAACTCGCCTTCTGTAGAGCGCTCGACGGCCACAGGCCCCACACAGACGCCAAACCAAAACGGGCAGAAAAGAGCATAGTTGCTGTTGTTGACTCAGACTCCGGACATCCGAGCCAATGCGACCAATGCTGTTCTATTGGAGGCTCTGCGCGTCACGCTGAATGTAACCAATGCCAGGGAATCTGAGACCAAGCTCCAAGAGTTAGCATCATTGTTTTACGATGTCCCAGCTGGAGATGCTAGCCTTGCCACCAGCCACTTGACTGCCGCCAGCACAATTGCAAGCGGACCTGTTTCTGCTACGTCTTCTTTATCTTCCGACACGTTCGCCGCAGAGGATATACCGTATACTGCTTCCCTTGCTTCTAGCTGCGATTCCTCCGTCCACGTGCACAGCCGGGCAGCCCTGAGCACAGCGTCCTTCAGTAGTGCTTCTCTCCGTTGAGTGTTGCGCGAATCAATGGTGCCAGCACTTGTCTAACTCAGTGATGGCTTTCTGCTTTGCATTCAGTATGTGGTCAGAGTCTGCTAATGCTCGGATGTTACTTGCCTGATGTCAGTTTATTACTTTTTGTCCTAGCACCAGTTTGGCATTCTTTATTTTGAAGTTTAATGGCGGTGATTTGCTCCTGCTGTGAGTGTGGTGTGTGGGTCAATTTTCAAGATGGCACTTGAAAGTGCAAGAATTTGTGTTCTGTTTTGACTCTATTCGTGTTATTTGTGTAGTGGTATATCTATACATGGGTGTGTAGGTTTCCATATAGCCTTGTTATGGTATGTTACCTGTGGTTTACACACATGTAAAAGAATATACAAGTATTTTCAGGACTGAAAAAACGACCTATTTTGGGTCGCCTGGGAAAGTCTACATTGCTGTTAGGGAAGTTGAACTGTGATGGCATGACACGAGTCATAGATTATTCTACCATGTAAACTACTATAAGTCATGAAAAAAGGGCATTGGCTATGAATGCAGGGCGAGTTTACAAACGTGTAAAATTTTTGCTAATCACCTCGTACGTCAACTTGGCGGGCCTTGCACCACGCTGTTATTGACTCTGCCCTGCAACCCGGACTGACATTTCCAACGTACAGAACAAGCTTCTTTGTACGTTCAGGCCCTGTTAGCACACGCGGGTCGGCTGTCAACGTCGGTCAACGTCGGTCAACGTCGGTAAACGTCGGTTAACGTCGGTAAATGTCGTGCAAATTTATCGCATGAGCTGATTGTTAAGTATTTGGTCGTGTTTGTGATAGTTATAGAGCAGGTCGTAGGTAAAAGTTAGTGGCTAGAAATAGACGTGCCAAATTATCAAAGTGTTCATGTACTTTTTCCGGAAACACAGTTGCTACTGTTCACAGTACTAATATCCTAGCACAAGTTGTTTCTGCTCTATGGATTATTGCTATTGAATTCGGATACTTTGCCCTACATGGCAAGAGAATTGCGTTTGGAAGAATTCTTGAAGTAAGTGGATCATGGATGATTGTGACTCGACTTCGGATGGAAGTGCCGACTCTGATGCAATCTCACCACTTCCACCATTAGTGCTATGGACCAGCACAAGGTCAACTGGGTATCCCCCACAGCGAAATATACCATTTACGGTACGACTTACACGGCTCATCACCACGCAAAACCCAATAGCGGTAACCCAGACAAACATCACATCTCACACGTCATGAAAGCATCCATTCTGGAACGACGCTGTTTTCGTGTAAAGTATGTGGAGAGTCTTTCTCTCGGAAATCCAATCTAACGCACACGAAGGAATCCATCCCTGAGAGAAACTTACCAGCGACTGTAACAAGTCTTTCAATGGTAAAAAACACTTGGAAGACCATGCAAAAAATACCGTTGAACAAAAGACTTCTTTCCCAGATTATGGAAAATGTTCATTATAAGTACGCTTTGAAATGCAAGTAGTCCAATCTGAACTCCATGCAAAAGTCACTCCTTACATGCTGACTTCCATATTTGAAACATCACAAACATTATCATTATCATTGTTTTAGAGGTGATATATTGTACAGTTTCTAGGAATGTTACTCAATGTACTTCGTACACGTATTTCCATATCTACCATTCACAACAAAAAGCACATGATGCTAAATATGTGAGATAGTTTATTCCTGTATGCAGATGTCTACCTCTGGTCTCATTTGTATAGACCCGTTCAAGTCCCCGTCAAAACATTTTAAATCTTCTAATAAAAAGATTATCTCAATGTTCATTTGCTCGAGGGAAATGTGTTAACGGGAAAAGGACAGTGGCCACCAGGACTCCAACCCGCTGGAAGATGCGTTCTCGAACTGCTGGATGATACTGGTTTTACACAACTTGTACGCGACCGCCCAACACGTTTCTCCGCCGCAGGTCAGAGCTCTTCTCTCCTTGACCTTGTTCTTTGTAACCAACCATTCCTCATCCACAACCTCACCACATTTCCCCCTGTTTCTGATCACTGTCCTGTGGTATTTGATCTCGCAATACAGACTCGTTCCCAGCAACCAGTGCACTCTGATTGGCTCGTGAACAACTATGCAGCCACAGACTGGCCCGCACTTAATAACCACCTTTGGAGCCTCCCTCTTCTCGCTGCTGTACAAGAAGCCAGTAGTACAGATGAAGCATGGGTCTCCTGGCGAACACTAGTTGACACAGCCATATTATCTTTTGTTCCGAAGGTTCGAAAACGAACAAATCGTTATGGAAAGCCTTGGTTCACCTCTGTGCACCATCGCCTCCGTCAACGTCGAGATCGACTATTTGCTGCAGCAAAACGTGTCAATACCCCTGAGTGCTGGGCTGCTTATCGCATTTCAAGGAACTGCCTCGTCGCTGCCATCCGTAAAGCTAAACGTCACTTCTACGACCAGATGTCAGAAGGCCTTCATGCAGATCGAGGATCTTATGACTGGTGGAAGAGAGTCAAGAAAATGTGCCACATCAATTGTCCTCACACCGCTATACCTGATATACAAGGAGTCGATACCTTAGCGGTTACCGACCCTGAGAAAGCGAACATCTTCTGTCAACAGTTCGCCAAGAATAGTCAAGCTACACCGTCGTCGGATGCAGATCATCGTGATCTCGCCATGCCTTCTTCTTCGGAAACATTTGCCATCCGCCCTCTGTCTATCGTAGAAGTATTCAAGGCACTGTCGACCCTAAGTGTGCGAAAGTCTACAGCTGGCAGTCTTCCTAACAGGATCCTACGAGAGACAGCAGAAGTGCTCGCCCAATCCCTCACTGCTCTCTTTAACCGCTGCACCACTTACCGATCCCAACCCCTTGAGTGGAAAGTTGCAATCGTTACCCCAATTTACAAGGGTAAGGGAAGTCGCAATGACCCTGCTAACTACCGGCCGATATCTCTGCTGAATGGTGTGGCAAAATGCTACGAAGCGTTAATCAGCCGCCAGGTGTACGCGTTTGTAGCGAAACACAAACTACTGTCGCCGAAACAGTTCGGGTTTCGCCACCACCGAAGCACGGTTGACCAACTTGTGCATATCACATCAACTGTCAGCTCTGCATTTGATAACCGGGCCCAGTGTGATGCCGTCTTTCTCGATTTCTCGAAGGCATTTGATCGTACCAGCCATCGCCTCCTAGCCTCATGTCTGTCCGGTTGGTGTGCACCTGACTCATTCGCGTGGCTGATGGACTTCCTGGAAGGCCGATCGATGTCTGTGCGGGTCGGAACCTCCTTATCAACCCATATGTCGCTCACCGCTGGTGTGCCACAAGGCTCCCACCTAGGCCCCCTATTATTCAACCTTTCTATCAACTCCCTTCCCAGCATTCCCCAATCCAGCGATCTGACTCTGTTTGCGGACGATTCCAACATGGTCTGCGTTTCTCCGCCTACTGTCGTACCCGCCGCGCACACTGCCTCCCTGCAACTAGACCTTGATAGATGTGTGAACTGGTCCCATAAAGCTGAAGCAGTTTTCAATGCTAACAAATGTGTCCATGTTCCCTTTTGCAGACCTAAATCAAACCCACCTGATCCCAGGACCGTCACCATGGCCGGTACGTTACTGACCCAGCCTTCTTCCCACCGCCATCTGGGCATCATCCTGACTTCTTCACTCAATCTGTCCCCCCATATTCAACACATTACCAGCAAATTTCGAGGTCGGGTTTTTCTTTTAAACCACATGTCCAACTTCCTTCCTTTTCCTGCTGTGAATCTTTTGTATAAATGTTATGTTCGTCCCCTCCTTGAATATGCTGTTCCCGTTTGGATGTTTTCCGTTTCAGCCACCATGTCCACAACCCTTGATAAACTGCAGGCTACTGCTGCTAGAGCATACTTAATAGTAAACTCAAGCGTCGGCCTGACTGGACGACTTCCAAAGAAGACCTCAATGTTCTGTCCTCTTGGGAATCGTTAGCATGGCGACGGCAGATTCTTGGCCTTGTCTATTTCCACCATGTATTCTCCCAATACCCCTCCTTGTTGTCTCACTTCCAGCTACCCTCTTCCCAAAGCAGTCGTCACCCTTCATCCATAATTCTTCCTAAAGCTGGCACCTTCTTTCGTAAATCAACCCTTTTTTCTTTGAGTGTTGCCTGGAATAAACTTCCTGAAGATATTCGTTCACTCTCTACAACAGCGAAATTTAGTATTGCTGTTCGTCGGTATCATTCGCAATCAATGTTTTCTTTGAAAGGTATTCCTGACTTTTGTGTCTAGGCTAACCACACCTATGATAGTTTCAATAGTTTGTGTATATGTCAGTTATAGTAGTCCGCAATGCTGCTTTTCTAATTCTCATTATGATTAGCATGCAATGTACTACCCGAAGTACTGAATTTACTTCTTCTGTACTCTATATTCTAATGTATCTTCTACCTCTTCTCCCTTACGAACATACTTTCTCATTTTCCATACTTACTTAGGAGACTCCCTTCGATAGGCATCTATTTGCCTTTGGAGGATCCGTGAAATAAAAATCAATCAATCAATCAATGATACAATCGATTATGGCCAGCGATGCTCTACCACTAAGCACTCTACCACTACTAGTCATCCAAGCAGCGTCTGCTCAACATTTTCCTCAGACTTAGAAACTCCCGCTTCCTGTGAATTGACAAAAATCTAGTGGGACGCAAGGAACGTACATGACGTTTCAGGTTTAAATATGGTTTGTTTACATCGTGCGAAACTCAGGATATTCATGATACAAGTGCACGACGACGAAGGTTGACACTTCGTTCACTGGCTTCTCAACTGTTGTTACGTAGTCTCGTTACCTTTTTGCGTTTCCTCTTGTGGTTTTATTGCACTTGTATCATGATATTATGTGACATTTCTATCACCTTAGGATATGCATTCCGCTTATATCAGATTCTTTCTTCAAATTTAGCTCCACCGAAATTGTCAACAGTTCTAACGTGTCGAGGTTGCAAGAGGACCATACCAATGTTTAGAACAGGGCTTAGTGTAATAGATCATGTCACATATAACCGGCACTACCTATTATCACTACAAAGACAACTAATTGCACAGTAAGCTTTTCATTATGTCGACATGTATGTGTAAAATGTTGTACGATTATCGCAAGGCACACAACGAAAGGGAAAGCGAGGATTTGTTCAGAACTGTTTTCTTGTTTCAATCATCAGTGAATCTACGTAACAATGGAATGGGGACTACTTGAAACTAATCTTATATTGATAGATAAAAGTGAAAGAAAGGGAAAAAGAGCGAAACAAAAAAGGTGATAATCGTACAACATTTTACACATACATGTCGACATACATGTATATGAAATGCTTACGGTGAAATAAGTTGTCTTTGTAGCTATATTAAAACTCCTGTCTCCGAAACGCTTGTTCACTAATAATACTACAAAAAATGTATTGGCTACGGATGCACCTGCGAATTAGGACATGTGTCAAAAAGTATTAAACGTTTTCGTTCCCTTCCTCTCAAAATACTACGGGAATGATGAAAATATGCTAAGAGACTACAGCTATAAAGAAAAGAATTTCCGAGATACATCACTCGAATAATTTGTAGAAGTGACAAGGGAAAAATTGATGTGAATAGTCAAGAAAACAGCATGCATAATCCAATCAGTGACAAAAACGTAGTGACAAGAAAAAGAGAGAAAATATCAAGAGATTATGGGATCTATTTCGCATCTTCACGAAAAACAGTGCCAAACAACTGCAAAGACAACACATTCTCCTTCTGAACACAAAGCTCAGGTCCTAACTAACATATGTACAAAGCTTCCAACACGGCAAGGACATTTTCTCTCCTTTTCTTGCCACTACGTTTTTGTCGTTGTCCTTGAAATGAAAATGTATTTTTGATCAGTAGTTGTAACCCTCATGCTGAACAGTTGCTTTCTGTTTCGTAATTTTTTTCATATCTCTATATCTGATATTTGGGTTGGCATAACTTCTCCCCAGTCAGACTGTTCCGACCGGAAAGGGTGGTGGAAGGTGTTTACATCTAGATACGTTCAAGCAGCATGCATGCCAGATATCTTTTACTAGTGGTGTTTGTCGTAGTGGACAAATCAATATATTCATTGGGTTGAAATCATCTGAGGAAAATCGGTTGCTCCCAACAACAGAGCTCCCGCTTTCCGCCGACTGACTTGATACCTGGCTAAAGAGTGGTGATATTTTGCAGGCTAGCTTGATTCAAAGTTTCGGTTTACTTCTTGTGTGCTCTTGGTGGCAATCAGGAGTCGATTAAAATCAAGGCAGTAGGCGTATAGAGCAAGCCCCGGTATGAGGAACAAAACCTTCCCATATGAAGTAATTGACGAAGTTGCTAACAGTTATCCCCTGTTGGTATCTTCGTTACTTCTGTCTTCACCACAACGTGCTTCACCAACTGTAGCAAGGACAATAACACGCGGGAAATACATTAGCTGTAGTTTTAATTTTCATGTTTTTAGTGCGCACGCAACACACTCTTTTGTCTTTTCATTGCGTGAACCACTGTAACGGGATGAAAGAACAATGATATTCAATGCATATCAGTGCCGGAAGCGGAAGCTAATGTTGAAGATCATGACATTGTCACATCTTGTAAACCCTTCCTATAATATCTCCCTCGAGGCTAAAGAACCTCCATAAAACTGGGACTCAATTCATATATACTTAGCAACAAAGACTCTCTGTTGCACTTTCTCAAGTCTGGTGCGTGCCATGCATGTTTCACATTTTTCGATTCCTAATGAGGTGTGAAGGTAAAGACGAAATTTGAGAGATAGTTCATGGTGGGGAATTCTGTATGTGTGTGTAAGTGTGTGTGTGTCTGCGCGCGTTACATGACAAGAATTTTACACATTGTGTCAGGTAAAGGGACAGTGCTAGAAATAGATGTGAACTGTGTTGACGTGACGACTTGGCACACTGTACATCTACTTACTAAGGGGAACACCAGCTGCTACTAATTACAAAGGTGGTGAAAATTGGTCAAGGAAGTGAATCATGGACGATAGTGACTGCACTTCGGAGGGGTGTGTCGACTATGATGCACAATCACCATCGCCACCATTAGTGATATGGACAAGCAGAAGGGCAGTTCCACCGCCAGCTACATTACCTTACAATGCACCTTACACAGCTCTATACCCCGCAAACCACGATAGTGGTGAACAAATAGCGACCGCTCAGGTCTCCTATAGTTCTATTCAGGGTTCCTCATTCAGTTCTTGGAACACACAAACGTCTTCCTTCGGTGTACTTCAAGATTATCGGCTGAAGAGCGTTGCTGACAACGTCATGGACCCCCGACCCGAAATCCAGAGGGCGAAAGATACAAAGCCCAGTGAAGCTCCAACCACACCTGTCTTAAACCCATGTTTGGATCCCATGACATTGGCAATGGACGACGATCACTGTACGCGAGACAACAGTAAAGCAACTGTACACTATTCCGTTCCCGTTTCAGATCACTACACAGGCAGTGGGAACGTAACGTTAAACTCGGAGTATAGCAATTTCTCAAGCAATGCTGGCAATGTTAACGTTAACGGAGGCCGCAGAGTACATATTGCCGGATATGTGGCAGTGTCTTCCCAAGTGGCTAGCTTACCTGAGGGTCCCAAGAATCACAATCGTGAAAGGATCAACAATCATCACACCTCAGAGCCGTTTTCTGAGGCAGTTTGTCAACTTCAAACTAACCATCGTCAACCGGAAACGTCACTCTGCGAGGAAACCGGGAAGTCACCTGATCGCCGGCATGATCAGCTAGATCGTGGACATTCACATCCTGGAGAAAAAACGTATAAACGTAAGCATTGCGATAAATTCTTATCTACTCAGTCTTGCGTAACATCTCATGAATGTCCACATCCTGAAGAGAAATCGCTCGATTGTAACTTGTGTGATAAAACGTTCAATAACCTACCTCATCTTACACGTCATGGACGAGTTCACTCTGTTGAGAAACCATTTCCGTGCAAATACTGCGCCAAGCCGTTCGGTGACAAATCCGCTCTAAATGTTCATGAACGTATCCATACCGGAGAGAAGCCGTTCAGGTGTGGTTACTGTGATCAAATGTTTCGCCGTAATACCCATCTTAGAGTTCATGAACGTACCCATACTGGAGAGAGACCATACAAGTGTAAATCGTGCGAGAAGTCATTCACGACGAAATCAAAGCTCACCCGGCATAGACGCATCCATACTGGAGAGAGACCATACGAGTGTAAATCATGCGACAAGTCATTCAAGACGAAATCAAATCTCACCGTGCATCAACGCATCCATACTGGAGAGAGACTCAGACCACACAAGTGTAACTTGTGCGACAAGTCATTCACGACGAAATCAAATCTCACAGTGCATCAACGTATCCATACTGGTGAGAAACCATACAAGTGTAAAGTATGTGGCAAAGACTTCCGAGCAACGTCAACTCTCGCAAATCATCAACGAATCCACACTCTTGAGAGAACCTGATCAAGTGTCAGCTATCGTGACAAGTCTTTCAATGTGAAAAACAACATGGAAGACCATGCAAATACAAACACCGTAAAACAGAAAGATTGTTTTCAAGATTGTTGAAAGTGCTACTCATAAGCCCGTTTCGAACCACAAGTAGAATAAAATCAATGTCGTTTCAAGCCCGATCCGTAATACATGCAAAGGTCTCTACTTACATGCTAACTTCAACATAATTATGTAACGTGCAAACCATTATCATTGCCATTATACTCCGAGTGATATCCACTATTTCATTTCTTGTTTTCCATTGCACTTCTTACAGAAAAGGAACGTGTTTCCATACTTACCTTGCCACTCAATTGCGCTAAACTTTACTGTGTGTTTTTTGGGATAAATCAGTCATGCTATATAACCGAAACCTACTGCTGGAGCACGTATGCCTGGTACGGATCTTTTCGCTGGAAGAGGCACTCTACTTTTTTCATTTTCGGACATGATGCTAAAAATTTGTTCATGTATGTACTCTTGGTCCCATGTGTCATACTGTATAGTAACGATCTACAAGTACTACTTATCAAAACTCTTCAAATACTATCGCACTGTCGTTGTTGGGTGAAAATGCGTAAACGGGAAATTTGACTGCCAATACCAGAACTCAAACCAGCGATTCTCTTTTTTGATAGCTGAGAACGTAAAACGTATCTTACTCCACTGTATCAGACCAGTGTGAGGTTGATAGGTTGCCTACTAGAGTCACAGTTAGGATGCACCGCCAGTGCTGGATGTGCCAAATGCCAAATGCAATAGAGAAGATGGTATTTGTGATGCTTATCATAGCGGAATGGTCTTGGGGAATACCCTTCTTGTCTTGGTCAGCAGCCTGCATGTCGTCGTCCTCATCAGCTTCGCTATCACCACCGGTAGTATACATGTCGGTGGCGGGTCGTTTGGAATCGCCATTGGAGTCTCCAGTGTGTGCCGTGCGAAGAGAAGGGTGATCTATGCTAGCACCCTGACTGTGCTGCAGGCTAATAAGCAGAGCCAAGCCCAGGAAGGCAAGAAACATGATTCTTATCTTAATTCGTCGCACGGAGCTGCAGCGGGTTGAGCCATGGGGGTCTGGGGTCGAATCACGTTGTTTTATTTAAAACTACACCGCTGCCACCAATGTAATGGGTAGCCGAGTGGTAGGCGCGGTGCAATTAACAAGAATTACTTTCATTCTACTTCTTTCAGGTACACACCTGAGATATAATTATTAGTGAAAGTAGAAACGGCAAAATAACTGACTTTCTCTCCGGTACCACACCTGGAGGTTGAATAGCTCGTTATTATCAAAATCTCATCTTCGAGTTAGCTTTCGTTGCTATCTAATCTAATCTTCTCTTCATCAAAACAGAAATGCGCAGCCGCTTTTAAGCAGCAGCTGCCGTACGCTTACATACGGAGATACACTAAATATACATCAGGCAAAGCTCCGTATTAGTTCCGTACTGCTTCCGTATTGGTCGGGCAGGGATACTACATAAGCATCTCGCTCTAGAATGAGTTTCATGATCATTAGTGTCCAAATTATGGTAATCTATAATGGGCATTATCATTCTCTTAGTATTGACTCCCATTGATTTTCGCTATACCTAAGCAGTCAAATATTCCTGCATATTTCACTCCTGAGGGCTATACTGACTGCTTATATTTGATTGCTTAGGGGTTGCGCAGTGGAACGGTGCCTAGTGCAGCATTGTCACTGCATGAGTAGGTGGTGGTGCAACGGTTGTACAATCATAAAACCGGGATTCATGAGGTTATCGTTCTGAAATTTGAAGTACGGACTGTTTGCCGTGATAAATCTAATATTGACTTCGTACTTGGTCAGTCTCGGCTTCGCATCGGTCTTTTACTCGCCTTTTATTTCCTATATTGACCTCGTACTCAGTCAATATTAGATACGTATAATAAACTTGTGGCAAGGAACTAGATTTTTTCCATTGCTAAACTTGGTATAAATGTGAGCTATTACGACACAAGAAATACAGGATATGATAATTATATTTTCCACGAGGAGCTGACCTTCCCTTCTGTATGATTGGGTGCATTTCATTCCCTGCGAGGACACTTTTATTGACTATAATTGGACTCATAGCTGTGCGATATGAATACATTTCGTTACTTTAACTGCAATGTAAGGTAAAAGAGAATCTCTTCAACAGTCCTTAAAATTGATTCGGTGAGACACATTCCTGACTGTCATTTCCAAGACCATTGCTCACAGATCTAGGGCTGCACAACACGCAGATCCTACTTCAGTGACTGGATCGTCTACACAGAGTCATAGTGCCTACTCCTCCACACCTTTCAGTGCCCTGAAGTGTCACTGAAGCCGGGACAGAACAAGAACGCATCCATACTGGAGATATGCCTATACTGGAGATACGTCTTTTCAGTGTGCGGAATGTTCGAAATCTTTAGCCAAGCACTCCAACCTAAAGTCCAAGAAAGAATCCATCCCTTAGAGAAACTGATCAGGTGACAGCGCTGGTGACAAATCCATCAAATCGAAAACAGACTTTGAAGACCATGCAAATACTAACAGCCAAAGGTTTGTTTTTCCAGATGTTTAATTTAGGTCTCCATGCAAATTTCACTGCTTACATGCTGGCGTCAGCAAATGTAAAATCAATAACATTATCATTGCATTGCAGTTGATATCTACAGTTTAATTTTATGTTTTCCATTGCATTTCTTACACAAAAGGAATGTGTTTCCAAATTAACAAGGAGAAACAATTTTATTGCGTGGAACGTCCCTTGGCGGTTCATGTTTTGTAAAGAAAAACAGGTCTTTCTTTCAAATGTAGCTCATCTTCTAGAAGATACACTGTGCGGCTTGGGAGTTCACACATGATTCAAAATATGTGAGTTCCTTTGTTTCTGTATGTAACTTTGATCCCATATGTGGTAGTGTACAGTCCCGTTCTAGTCCATGTCAAATAACCCAAAATTTCTAATAATAAGATAATTATGATGAAGAAAGGAAAAGGACAAAAATTAATGTTACGAGTTATGACAAACTGTCCACCAACGTAACCAGATCTTTCTTATACAGTCAGCGAGTGCGACAAAATGGTACAAAACTGACAAGGACTACTGAGACATTTGTGTCATAATATGGCCCAATATCTGAGAAAATCGACCTTCGGGGCTGTTTTGGTGAAATTGATTTTTTTGTTGCAAATTGATGTCTAGCCTTTGTTGAGTATTGTCACTTCGTTTCACGGCCATCAGACCAATATTGACCATGTAGAAATCCATTTTACAGTCAGGAGTCATGTTAATGAATTGTTCTTTTTTTTACAATTTTGAAAGATCAGTGTGTTTGGAGCCACCAAAAATTGTTTCCGTGTGATATCAATAGCCAACTAATATAGTAAAGTGTTTTGACTGTTCAGGTACATCATTTCCAGCATTCCGTGACTTTATTGAGGTTGTGTAGTTTCAACAGCAGCAATAGCAGCATTAGAAGGAGAGGTGATTTATCTGTTCTCCTGGTGATGGACATGCTTGACAGGATAGTCTGCAATAGATTTTGACGGAACACCATGATACATGTAACAGCATTCACATACTTATTGTGAAGGAGTCAAACAGAGCAAATGCGTCCAGATTCGCTTTGTCACCCTTTGTGGAGACTGACCATTTCCAAACATCAGTAACACAGCCTGACAAGCGTTTCACACCACCAACTCAAAAGTAACAGAATGTTACTAGTACTCGAGATTGCCCAGCCTCACGTGCTCCGTGATGGTCTGATTCGCCATTATTGGCTCGAGTATCGAGCTTGCCATCCAAAACATTTTAGGATCATCGTCGCAAAGAAAACTCGCATCATTTCGTGCTGTTTTAGCAGGTCTGGCGTGACACTCAGGAAACAGTTCTGCCACCCGCGCAAGGGCGGCCAGCGACCTTGCAAGCGGCGTACCCTCAGGAATTCACTTGGTTGTCCTTGCCTGGAGCTGTAGCAGCTATCGCTGAGGCAGACTGTGGTTGGCCTTGATCATACTCACCCAGGCCAAGTCCTCATCATCGTCGCCCCCGACAGGTAAGTACCGCGTGTCACTTGCGATCGATTCGACTGACATGCGCTCTCAGAACTAGAAGCGCTGTCGCCGCTTGACAGGATATCCACAAAGAACGATGCATCACCGTCCATGGGATCGCGGCTGCTGTGCTCCGTGAGCCCAATAACCAACTGACACAAGAATCGCCTTCCATCTCCTTCCGCCATTGTCGTCTCTGCACTTTGCTTCGACAGATTCGATTTTTTTGCGAACAAATTTGTTTTTAGTGTTTTCTCAAAAAAACCGCGTAGCCCCGAAGGTCGAAAGTCTCAGATATCGGGCCATATTATGTAAGCACATTTGCTTTGCCCCTACAAGAGGCTTGTTTACTTAGACATTCATGGTCCTGACACCTAGCTCCAATACTTCTCCAAGGTGCAAACCAACACCCTTCCAACTTGGAAAGCTCAGGTTCGGAAAGGTCCACGAGGGGAAGGACAGAGTTTATTACATAAACTTGAGCCGCCCAAGTTGGGTGGTCTGTTGCTTTGCGTCGTGGAGTTGTAGTGAAGTCCAATAGTATTACTAGTTTCGTCATCATCCAGTAACTTTTGGCATTCTTAGTTGCCGTGACACGTAGCTCGTGCTCTTCTTCGTTGCGCTTTCCTTCCCCTCTTGGAACTTTCCGAACCTGAGCCTTCCAAGTTGGAAGGTTGTTGGTTTGCACGTTGGAGAAGTGTTGGAGCTAGGTGTCAGGTCGCCGAATGTCTCAGTACTTCTTGTCAGTGTTGTGCCATTTTGTCGCACTCGCTGCCTGTATAAGATCTGGTTACGTCGGTGGACAGTGTGTCATAACTCGTAACATTTTGTCCTTTTCCTTTTTTCATCATAACTATATTGGCTCACCATCTGAGTTTGATCCTTCAAGGGTGGTGGCGTTCCTACGGATGCGAAAAAGAACCGTGAACTTTTTCTATTGCCTTTGTGCTCCGTCCATTCAACACCACAAACAAAAACAGAGCTGCATAGCCAGTGGCTGAAAATGGTGAAGTCTAGTCTAGACACTAATGCTGTTCTATTACGTAAGGGATGTAGGGCCACCAACTACACTTTCACAACTCTACATCTCATCGTATCACATCTCTTCACACCTCATCTCTTCATACCACATCTTTTCATACCTCATCTCTTCATACCTCATCTCTTCACACTTCATCCCTTCACACCTCATCTCTTCTTACCTCATCTGTTCATACCTCATCTCTTCTAGCCTCATGTATTCACACCTCATATCTTCATGCCTCATCTCCCCACATACTTGTCCCTAGTCGGCCTAGACTCACACCATCGCCTCATCCTATCCCTTTCCTCATCTGCATGACATATAATTATTATTATGTTTCAAATTGTGTGATTCCAAATCAGAATTGGGTGTGAAGACTACATAAGAGAGATGGGCGTGGGTTGGGTTTTTGTATTTTAGAAAAGCGATCCTGTCAGCTTTTCTATTATCCTTTGTATGAGATTGAGTGTATGCGCGTGATTTCACGAGATATATTATTGTGGAAAGTATGATTTTAGTGCCAGAAATAGATGTGAACTGTGTTGATGTGCAGATTTTGCGCATCGTTCTTCCAATTACTAAAGAGAAATACCAGCTGTTTACTAATTACAAAACTATTGAATTCAACTAGGGAGTGTTGTCTTCCTATTTGAACTGACTTCTTGTTACTTCCAAGCATTTTCTTTGTTGTTTTGATTAGGAAACCTTGCCGTGCTAGGAAGAAGAATTACGGTTTTGAGAATTGTTCGAATCATGGACGACTGTGACTGGACTTCGGGGGAGAGTGACGACTCTGATGCACTCTCACCCCTGCAGCCATTAGTGATATGGTCAAGCAGAAGGTCAACCGCGTGTCCTCCACCGCCAACTGCACTATCTTATAGTACACCGTACTCAGCTCTTCACCACGTATACCCCAATAGTGGTAATCAAGTAGCCACATCAGAATTCTCCTCTTCCCAGTTTTCTCTTCAGAATACCGCATTCAACCCCTGGAAATCACGAACATCTTGCGCCGGTGTTCCTCAAGATCATGTACCCAAGGACATGGTGACAGATAAAATCAGGGACCCCCGACCAGAAATCCAGAGGAACAAGGATACAAAGACCAGTGATGCTTCAAATACAGCTGTCGAAAACCCATGTTTGGATTCCTTGACATCGGCAATGGACAAGGATCAAATTTCGCAAGGTAACAGTACCCCAACCGTTAACTGCTATCGCGAACCCGTTTCAGATCATTACACAGGCTACGAGGAAGTAGCGTTTCACAATAAATATGGCAAGAACTACAGCAAATCTGCTGGTATGAACGTTCACGCAGGGCTTGTACACAACTTTGGCCATTTTCCAGTGTCTTCTCCAGTGGCTAGCTTACCCGCGGATTCCGATCATTACGATCTTGAAAAAATCAACACTCATCACAACTCTGAGCTGTTTTCTGAGATAGTTTGTCAACTTCAATCTGACTTTCCCGACCCAGAAGAAACACTCTGCGAAGAAACCGAAAAGTCCCTTGATCGCCAGCTCGATAGGCTTGATCGCGAACATTCACATCCTGGAGAAAAGCAATATAAATGTAAGCATTGCGATACATCTGTTTCTACTCCGTCTTGCCTAAGTTCTCATGAATGTACACATCCAGAAGAGAAATCGTTCAAGTGTAAAGTGTGTGACGAAATGTTCACTACGCAACATAATCTTACCCGTCATGCACGACTTCACTCAGTAGGCAAAGCGTTTCCGTGCAAGTACTGCGGAAACCCGTTCGGTGACAAATACGGCCTACATGTTCATGAACGTATCCATACCGGGGAGAAGCCGTTCAGGTGTGGTTGCTGTGATCAAATGTTTCGCCGTAAAACCCATCTTAGAGTTCATGAACGTACCCATACCGGAGAGAGACCATACAAGTGTAAATCGTGCGAGAAGTCATTCACGGTGAAAGCAAATCTCACCGTGCACCGACGCATCCATACTGGAGAGAGACCATACAAGTGTAAATCGTGCGAGAAGTCATTCACGGTGAAAGCAAATCTCACCGTGCACCGACGCATCCATACTGGAGAGAGACCACACAAGTGTAAATCGTGCGAGAAGTCATTCACGACGAAATCAGATCTCACCCGGCATCGACGCATCCATACTGGAGAGAGACCATACAAGTGTAACCTGTGTAACAAGTCATTCAAGACGAAATCAAATCTCACCGTGCATCAACGCATCCATACTGGAGAGAAACCATACAAGTGTAAAGTATGTGGCATGGCATTTCGGGAAATGTCATCTCTCAAATATCATCAACGAATCCATACTTGAGAGTAACCATTTTCGTGTAAGGACTGTGGAAAGTCTTTCACTAAGAAATCAAGCCTAACACGTCATGAGTGGATCCATCCCTGAGAGAACCTGATCATGTACAAGCGATTGTGACGAGATTTCAATGCGAAAAGAAACATGGAAGACCATGGACATACAAAACACAGAAAACAGCAGTATCGTTTCAAGATTATGGGAAATGCTTTTAACCTATCAAAGAGCGTTTAAAACATTATTCCTTGTTTATGCTTCAAACGCTTCAAACTCTCTAACTCGTTTTCTTATAGGCATTTTTTGGTAACTGTTCAGTTTTAGTTATTGCTCTGCGTGCACCGTCTTATCCTGAATTATCAGCAAACACATGTACTATGATTCGGTTTGCGCTTTTCATGTATCGTTCAACGTAATACATATTTGTTGAAATATACAATTTTTCCTAGTACTTTCCTGTTGTCGTCTTCTTTTTTCTTGCATTATCGTTGTCAACCAAACACGCTCGGTGGTGTGCTAGTAATTTCCTTCTGGTCATATTCATTCAGTCAATGGGTTAGGAGAATGTACAGAATGGAGTTGGACGTCTGTAGAATTGCGACCTATGCTAAGCGCTGAAATCTTCGTAGTGCGTTCAATCGGTTTCGTAAGCTGTACTTTTTATTATTTTAATTTTTTATTACTCAATCTGCGGACAGAACTGTTTCGTCCTTTGTGGACTCGTCAGCGCAGCACAGAGGAAATGAGGCCGAACCTGATAGCAATGGAAATAAAAATTTCCAATCAGGCCCGAACGTACCTTGCCAGAGTGCTCAAACTGACAAGTCAGTGAGCTCTGCATAACGCAAACAGCAAAGGCACTACCCCACGCAAGAGTGCTCAACTGCTACAAGAGCAGGAGCGAAATACTCAATCTGCGGACAGAACTGTTTCGTCCTTTGTGGACTCGTCAGCGCAGCACAGAGGAAATGAGGCCGAACCTGATAGCAATGGAAATAAAAATTTCCAATCAGGCCCGAACGTACCTTGCCAGAGTGCTCAAACTGACAAGTCAGTGAGCTCTGCATAACGCAAACAGCAAAGGCACTACCCCACGCAAGAGTGCTCAACTGCTACAAGAGCAGGAGCGAAATACTCAATCTGCGGACAGAACTGTTTCGTCCTTTGTGGACTCGTCAGCGCAGCACAGAGGAAATGAGGCCGAACCTGATAGCAATGGAAATAAAAATTTCCAATCAGGCCCGAACGTACCTTGCCAGAGTGCTCAAACTGACAAGTCAGTGAGCTCTGCATAACGCAAACAGCAAAGGCACTACCCCACGCAAGAGTGCTCAACTGCTACAAGAGCAGGAGCGAAATACTCAATCTGCGGACAGAACTGTTTCGTCCTTTGTGGACTCGTCAGCGCAGCACAGAGGAAATGAGGCCGAACCTGATAGCAATGGAAATAAAAATTTCCAATCAGGCCCGAACGTACCTTGCCAGAGTGCTCAAACTGACAAGTCAGTGAGCTCTGCATAACGCAAACAGCAAAGGCACTACCCCACGCAAGAGTGCTCAACTGCTACAAGAGCAGGAGCGAAATACTCAATCTGCGGACAGAACTGTTTCGTCCTTTGTGGACTCGTCAGCGCAGCACAGAGGAAATGAGGCCGAACCTGATAGCAATGGAAATAAAAATTTCCAATCAGGCCCGAACGTACCTTGCCAGAGTGCTCAAACTGACAAGTCAGTGAGCTCTGCATAACGCAAACAGCAAAGGCACTACCCCACGCAAGAGTGCTCAACTGCTACAAGAGCAGGAGCGAAATACTCAATCTGCGGACAGAACTGTTTCGTCCTTTGTGGACTCGTCAGCGCAGCACAGAGGAAATGAGGCCGAACCTGATAGCAATGGAAATAAAAATTTCCAATCAGGCCCGAACGTACCTTGCCAGAGTGCTCAAACTGACAAGTCAGTGAGCTCTGCATAACGCAAACAGCAAAGGCACTACCCCACGCAAGAGTGCTCAACTGCTACAAGAGCAGGAGCGAAATACTCAATCTGCGGACAGAACTGTTTCGTCCTTTGTGGACTCGTCAGCGCAGCACAGAGGAAATGAGGCCGAACCTGATAGCAATGGAAATAAAAATTTCCAATCAGGCCCGAACGTACCTTGCCAGAGTGCTCAAACTGACAAGTCAGTGAGCTCTGCATAACGCAAACAGCAAAGGCACTACCCCACGCAAGAGTGCTCAACTGCTACAAGAGCAGGAGCGAAATACTCAATCTGCGGACAGAACTGTTTCGTCCTTTGTGGACTCGTCAGCGCAGCACAGAGGAAATGAGGCCGAACCTGATAGCAATGGAAATAAAAATTTCCAATCAGGCCCGAACGTACCTTGCCAGAGTGCTCAAACTGACAAGTCAGTGAGCTCTGCATAACGCAAACAGCAAAGGCACTACCCCACGCAAGAGTGCTCAACTGCTACAAGAGCAGGAGCGAAATACTCAATCTGCGGACAGAACTGTTTCGTCCTTTGTGGACTCGTCAGCGCAGCACAGAGGAAATGAGGCCGAACCTGATAGCAATGGAAATAAAAATTTCCAATCAGGCCCGAACGTACCTTGCCAGAGTGCTCAAACTGACAAGTCAGTGAGCTCTGCATAACGCAAACAGCAAAGGCACTACCCCACGCAAGAGTGCTCAACTGCTACAAGAGCAGGAGCGAAATACTCAATCTGCGGACAGAACTGTTTCGTCCTTTGTGGACTCGTCAGCGCAGCACAGAGGAAATGAGGCCGAACCTGATAGCAATGGAAATAAAAATTTCCAATCAGGCCCGAACGTACCTTGCCAGAGTGCTCAAACTGACAAGTCAGTGAGCTCTGCATAACGCAAACAGCAAAAGCACTACCCCACGCAAGAGTGCTCAACTGCTACAAGAGCAGGAGCGAAATACTCAATCTGCGGACAGAACTGTTTCGTCCTTTGTGGACTCGTCAGCGCAGCACAGAGGAAATGAGGCCGAACCTGATAGCAATGGAAATAAAAATTTCCAATCAGGCCCGAACGTACCTTGCCAGAGTGCTCAAACTGACAAGTCAGTGAGCTCTGCATAACGCAAACAGCAAAGGCACTACCCCACGCAAGAGTGCTCAACTGCTACAAGAGCAGGAGCGAAATACTCAATCTGCGGACAGAACTGTTTCGTCCTTTGTGGACTCGTCAGCGCAGCACAGAGGAAATGAGGCCGAACCTGATAGCAATGGAAATAAAAATTTCCAATCAGGCCCGAACGTACCTTGCCAGAGTGCTCAAACTGACAAGTCAGTGAGCTCTGCATAACGCAAACAGCAAAGGCACTACCCCACGCAAGAGTGCTCAACTGCTACAAGAGCAGGAGCGAAATACTCAATCTGCGGACAGAACTGTTTCGTCCTTTGTGGACTCGTCAGCGCAGCACAGAGGAAATGAGGCCGAACCTGATAGCAATGGAAATAAAAATTTCCAATCAGGCCCGAACGTACCTTGCCAGAGTGCTCAAACTGACAAGTCAGTGAGCTCTGCATAACGCAAACAGCAAAGGCACTACCCCACGCAAGAGTGCTCAACTGCTACAAGAGCAGGAGCGAAATACTCAATCTGCGGACAGAACTGTTTCGTCCTTTGTGGACTCGTCAGCGCAGCACAGAGGAAATGAGGCCGAACCTGATAGCAATGGAAATAAAAATTTCCAATCAGGCCCGAACGTACCTTGCCAGAGTGCTCAAACTGACAAGTCAGTGAGCTCTGCATAACGCAAACAGCAAAGGCACTACCCCACGCAAGAGTGCTCAACTGCTACAAGAGCAGGAGCGAAATACTCAATCTGCGGACAGAACTGTTTCGTCCTTTGTGGACTCGTCAGCGCAGCACAGAGGAAATGAGGCCGAACCTGATAGCAATGGAAATAAAAATTTCCAATCAGGCCCGAACGTACCTTGCCAGAGTGCTCAAACTGACAAGTCAGTGAGCTCTGCATAACGCAAACAGCAAAGGCACTACCCCACGCAAGAGTGCTCAACTGCTACAAGAGCAGGAGCGAAATACTCAATCTGCGGACAGAACTGTTTCGTCCTTTGTGGACTCGTCAGCGCAGCACAGAGGAAATGAGGCCGAACCTGATAGCAATGGAAATAAAAATTTCCAATCAGGCCCGAACGTACCTTGCCAGAGTGCTCAAACTGACAAGTCAGTGAGCTCTGCATAACGCAAACAGCAAAGGCACTACCCCACGCAAGAGTGCTCAACTGCTACAAGACTAATTTTTTATTATAATATTATCGCGATAATTGATGGAATATATGGTAGTTTAGTAGGTGTGTTGCGGTGATGTTTTGACCTGACATGCGAGCCGATAATTCTTAGATGTGTTCATTTCTTGCTCTACTTTCGTTGTGTTTGCATGTGTGTGTGCGCTTGTCCGTTTGTGTGTATGATTTTCGCTGTGAATGTCGGTTTATTGTTCCATTGTATCCGGATACTATGACGTCTTTCAAAGTAGAGCTGCTGTTAGCTCATCGTAGAGCTGCAATGCTAATGGATGTAATATAGCTCAAGGCAGAGCCGCAGAAAATGGCCAGATAACACCAGTTGTGAGAGTGTTTGCTCAAAGTAGAGATGCTAATAGCTAAACGTAGAGCTGCTGTAAGCTCAAAGTAGAGCTGCTGTTAGCTCAAATTAGAGCTGCTGTTAGCTCAAAGTAGAGCTGCTGTTAGCTCATCGTAGAGCTGTAATGCTAATGGATGTAATATAGCTCGAGGCAGAGCCGCAGAAAAGGCCAGATAACACCAGTTGTGAGTGTGTTTGGTCAAACTAGAGATGCTAATAGCTAAACGTAGAGCTGCTGTAAGCTCAAATTAGGGCTTCTGTTAGCTCAAAGTAGAGCTGCTGTTAGCTCGTCGTAGAGCTGCAATGCTAATGGATGTAATATAGCTCAAGGCAGAGCCGCAGGAAATGGCCAGATTACACCAGTTGTGAGAGTGTTTGCTCAAAGTAGAGATGCTAATAGCTAAACGTAGAGCTGCTGTAAGCTCAAATTAGAGCTGCTGGTAGCTCAAAGTAGAGCTGCTGTTAGCTCGTCGTAGAACTGCAATGCTAATGGATGTAATATAGCTCAAGGCAGAGCCGCGGGAAATGGCTAGATAACACCAGTTGTGAAAGTGGACCCAATCAGTTCCTAGCATTATTATAATGATGGTCTGAATACGTTGGATAGGGAGGGATGGGGGGAAAAGAAACACTGCAGAAGCACGATCTGTTGTCTGGAAGAACACAACAGGGCAAGCAAGATTTGTTTTTTTCATCAAAACGAGTTTGGTGCCATAATTTTGTGATTATGCAGCAAAACATAGCGCATGACGTCATTCTTGAAGGCAGTATAGAGCCATGCAGTGCAGCTAGTGAGCTGGTTCGGACGAGTACTAGCACAGCTAGCACCCCAAATTTGGTGTCGATGGGATCTTTCAAAGAAGATACTGTGTCCTAACTGCCCTTTCTGACAAATGGAGAGGTGAATCCGTTGTTATAATTATGTTTTGAGCTAACCAGGCTTTAATGGTGTTGGGGCGGCGGTTCAATCCTGTGACCTGTGACAATCGCTTATGCCCAGAGATGCCCTACAGCTAAGCACTCTACCACTAGTGGTCATCCGATCAGTGACCGTTCAATATTTCCGCAGATGTAGAAACTCACGCCTCCTGTGAATCCACACAAGCTCGTGGGATGCAAGGAGCGTACAAGACGTTTTCTGTTTTAATGGTGCTGTTTGTACATAGCGCGGAACTCACGATATTCATTTCGCTTATATCTTTCTTAACACTTAGATCCACCGACATGGTCAACAGTTATACCGTGACGAGTTAGCAAGAGCACCACATCTATGTTTAGAACAGGGCGTACTTTAATCGATTGTGTAACATATGCCTGGTACTACATAGACCATATCACAGGATACCATGTAAACCATGAATCTATTCATAGCAGACACTTTGTGTTCTTCGATTCTAACAACAAAGTGTCTCAGATTGCATCACCTCTTGTCACGTGTTGCAGACTCCACACGAAGCTTGGCTGATCCCATGTCAAGCGTTTAGGTGAAGAAAAATATGGAAATAGAGATAGTGTGTGTGTGTGTTTGTGTGTGTGGAGGGGGGGGGGATGGGTGTTTGTTTGTGTGAGTATGCATGTGTGTGTTTCCGGGCGTGAGCGCATGATGTGAAAATATCATGATGTGTCACTTAAATGTAAGGATGGACTCGGATGAAGAAGCAAGGATTAATTTATAGAAAAGAAAAAAGACCAAGGAAGTACTAGTAACGCTATAACGTCGGTAAACGTCGGTAAACGTCGGTCAACGTCGGTAAACGTCGGTCAACTTCTGTCAACGTCGGTAAATGTCTTGCAAATTTATCGCATGAGCTGATTGTTAAGACATTGGTCGTGTTAGTGATAATTATAGAGCAGCTCGTTAATGTATTGGCCTAGAAATAGACATCAACGTGACAAATTATCTCAAAGTGTTCATGTACATATTCGGGACACACAGTTGCTACTGATTACAATACTAACCTCCTAGTATGAGTTGTTTCTGCTCTATGGATAATTGGTATTGAATTCGGATACTTTGCCCTACATGGCAAGAGAATTGAGTTTGGAAGAATTGTTGAAGTAAGTGGATCATGGATGATTGTGACTGGACTTCGGAGGGGAGTGCCGACTCTGATGCACTCTCACCACTTCCACCATTGGTTATATGGACCAGCAGAAGGTCAACTGGGTATCCCCCACAGCGAAATATACCATTTTACGGTACGATTTACACGGCTCATCACCACGCAAACCCCAATAGCGGTAACCCAGAGACGACCTCAGAAGGCTCCTTTGCGAATTATGCACTTCAGCATTCCTTATTCACCTCTTGGAACACACCAACATCTACCTCCAGAGTGCTCCAAGATCATCCTTGGCTGGACACTGCAGCAGACAACTTCAGGCCACCTCGACCAGAGTTCCAGAGAAACAAGGATACACGCGCTAATGATCCTTCAACAGCAACTGACGATAACCCATGCTCTAATCCCATGACATCAGCAATGGACAATGGCCAAAGATCGCAAAGCAACCGTAACCAAACTGCTAACCATCCCGTTTCTGTTTCAGATCACTACACAGACCATGCACACGTTGGGTATGAGTCGGAAGATGGCGAATACTCAGGCAAATCTGCCGACCTGGAGGTTCACAATATCGAACATGTTCCAGTGGATCTTAGGATGTCTAGCTTATCGCACAAAAATCAGCATGTCTCCGAGTCTAGTTCTGAGGCAGATTTTCAACTTCAAGCTGACTTCCCTCAACCTGAAACTTCGCTTTACAAGGAAACTGGGCCATTGCTTGAACGCCAGCATGATATGCTTGATGGCAGACATTCACGTCCCGTAGAAAAGCCGTATGAATGTAAGTTTTGCGATAAATCATTTTCTACTCAGTCCAGTCTAACATCTCATGAACGTACGCACCGAGAAGAGAAACCTTTCAAGTGTAAAGTGTGCGATAAAGTCTTCGATTGGCGATCTCTTCTTCTCCGCCATGTTCGAGTTCACTCAGGAGACAAACCCTTCACGTGCAAGTTCTGCGCTAAATCATTCAGTGATAAATCCAATCACACTACTCATGAACGGTACCATACCGGAGCGATGCGGTTTAATTGTGATCACTGTGATCAAGGTTTTCACTCCCGTTCCAATCTTAAGATTCATTTACGCATCCACACTGGGGAGAGACCATACAAGTGTAAAGAATGTAAAAAGGCATTCAGACAACCTTCACATCTCACAGATCATCAACGCGTCCATACAGGAGAGAAACCTTTCAAATGTAACGTTTGTGAGGAGGCGTTCAGAAGTGTATCAAATCTCGCAGGTCATCAACGCATCCATACTGGAGAGAAACCGTTCAAGTGTAAAATATGTGAAAAGTCTTTCTCTCGGAAATCTAATCTAAAAGTACATGAAGGAATCCACCTCTGAGAGAAACAATAAAAGTCTGTCAATGATTAAAAAAACACTTGGAAGACTATCAAAATGTTAACATTAACAAATAAGGCTTCTTTTCCAAATTATGGAAAATGTTCATTATACATGTACTTGTAGGCCCTTTTTGAAATGTAAGTAGCCAAATCTGAACGCCACGCAAAGGCCACTGCTTACATGCTGACTTCCATATTTGTAGCATTACAATGATTTTCATTATCATTGTTTTAGAGTTGATATATTGTACAGTTTCTAGCCATGTTACTCAATGCACTTCGTACACGTATTTCCATATCTACCATTCACAAAAAAACAGTTGAGCTGATCATGTGGCTCGTGGTTTATAAAATCTGTACTTTTTCGCGCATCTTTCCTCTTCTGCACGCATGCTGGGTATGGATCCTTTCCCTAGAAGAGACGCAGTGCTGTTTTGAAGTAGGCACATGATGCTAAATATGTGAGATACTTTATTCCTGTATGTAGATGTCTACCTCTGGTCTCATTTGTATAGACCCATTCAAGTCCCCGTCAAAACATTTAAAATCTTCTAATAAAAAGATTGTCTCAATGTTCATGTGCTGGAGGGAAATGTGGAAAGGGGGAAATGACTGTGATCACCAAGACTCCAATCTGATACAATCGATTATGCCCAGCCATACTTTACCCATAATCACTCTACCACTACTAGTCATCCAAGCAGCGTCTGCTCAACATTTTCCTCAGACTTACATGTAGCAACTCTCGCTTCCTATGAATGCACAAAATCTAGTGGGGTTCAAGGAACGTACATGACGTTTAGCATTTAAATGTGGTGTTTGTACATCGTGCGAAACTCAGGATATTCATGATACAAGTGCACGACGATGAAGGTTGACACTTCGTTCAGTGGCTTCTCAACTTTGGTTACGTAGTCTTGTTACCTTTTTGCGTTTCCTCTTGTGGTTGTATTGCATTTGTATCATGATTTTATGTGGCATTTCTAACACCTCAGGATATGCATTCCGCTTATATCAGATTCTTTCTTAAAATTTAGCTCCACCGAAATTGTCGACAGTTATAACGTGTGGAGGTAGCAAGAGGACCATACCAATGCTTAGAACTGGGCATAGTGTAATAGATCATGTCGCGTATACCCGGCACTACCTATATTATAATTATCACAAAAGCCGATATACACCATGCATCTATTCATAGCAGACACCTTTTTGTAATATTCTAACAGCAAAGTGTCTTTGATTGCATCGCCTCTTGTCAGGTGTTACAGAGTCAGCATGAAGCTTGATTGATCCCATGTCTCGCGCTAAGGTGAAGAGAAAATTAATATGGAAATAGAGAGAGTGTTTAAGTGTGTTTGTGTGGGGGGGTTGTGTGTGTGAGTATGTATGTGTGTGTTTCCGGGCGTGAGCTCATGATGTGAAACTATCATAATGTGTCAGTCAAATGTAAGGGCCTAGAAAGTTAATAGACATGAACTTAAAAACGTGACACATTATCAGAGTGTTCATGTACTTATTCGGTAAACACAGTTGCTACTGATTATAATACTTACATGTACCTCTTAACATGAATTGTTTCTGCTCTTTGGATTATTGATATTGAATTCGGATACTTTGCCCTTCATGGCAAGATAACTGCGTTTGGAAGTTTAGTTGAAGTACGTGAATCATGGATGATTGCGATTGGACTTCCGAGGGGAGTGTCGACTCTGACCCACGCTCACCACTGCAACCATTAGTGATATGGACCAGTAGAAGATCAACTGTGTGTCCTCCTAACATACCATATTATGGTACGACTTATACAGCTCATCACCACGCATACGGCAATAGCGGTAATACACAGACGACCTCAGAAGGCTCTTTTGCGAATTATGCACTTCAGCATTCCTCATTCCCCTTCTCGAACACACCAACATCTACCTCCAGTGTGCTTCAAGATAATCCTTGGCTGGACTATGCAGCAGATAACTTCAGACACCCTCGTCCAGAGTTCCAGAGGAACAAAGACACACGCGCCAATGAGCCTTCAACAGCAGCTGACGAAAACCCAAGCCTGAATCTCATGACATCAGCAATGGACATTGACCAAAGATCGCACAACAACAGTCGCCAAACTGTTAACTACCTCGTCTCCGTTTCAGATCACTACACAAGCCACGGGCACGTTGGGTATGACTCCGAGGATTGCGATTACTCAAGCAAATATACCGATGTGGACGATTACAATATCGGACATATTCCAATGGATCTTAGGGTATCTAATTTATCTGAGGATCCCAAGCGTCACAATTATCGAACGCACAACATTCAGTATACTTCCGGTTCGAGTTCTGAGGAAGATATTCAACTTCAAGCTGACCACCTTCAACCCGAAACTTCTCTTTGCAAGGAAACCGGGCCTTCGCTTGATCGCCAGCATGATGTGCTTGATCGCGCACTTTCACATCCAGTAGAAAAGCCGTATAAATGTAAGTTTTGCGATAAAACATTTCCAACTCACTACTGTCTAACATCTCATGAACATGTGCACCGAGAAGAAAAACGTTTCAAGTGTAAAGAGTGCGATAAAGTCTTTGATAGGCGACACAATCTTGTCCGTCATGGTCGAGTTCACTCAGAATACAAACCCTTCACGTGCAAGTTCTGCGCTAAATCATTCAGTGATAAATCCAATCATACTGCTCATGAACGGTACCATACCGGGGAGAAGCGGTTTGCCTGTGATCACTGTGATCGAGGATTTCACTCCCGTTCCAATCTTAAAATTCATGTACGCATCCATACTGGGGAGAGACCATACAAGTGTAAAGAATGTGGCAAAGAATTCACACAACGATCACATCTCACAGTTCATCAACGCATCCATGCCGGAGAGAAACCTTTCAAGTGTACCGTTTGTGACAAAGCGTTTGGGACTCCATCAAATCTTTCAAAACATAAACGCATCCATACTGCATGAAAACCCTTCAAATGTAACGTTTGTGGCGAATCATTCAGGAATACTTCACATCTTGCAAGTCATCAACGCATCCATTCTGGCACGACGCCATTTTCGTGTAAAGTATGTGGAAAGCCTTTCTCTCGGAAATCCAATCTAACGGTACACGAAGGAATCCATCCCTGAGAGAAACTTATCAGCGACTGTGACAAGTATTTCAATCGTACAAAACAACACCTGGAAGACCATGCAAACTACTAACACCGTTGAACAAAAGGTTTCTTTCCCAGATTAAGAAAAATGTTCATTATAAGTGCGTTTTGAAATGCAAGTAGCCCAATCTGAACTCCATGCAAAAATCAATTCTTACATGCTGACTTCCATATATGAAACATCACAAACATTATCATTATCATTGTTTTAGAGTTGATATATTGTTCGGTTTCTAGCCATATTACTCAATGCACTTCGTACACGTGTTTCCATATCTACCATTCACAAAAAAAAACAGTTGAGCTGATCATGTGGCTCGTGTTTTATAAAATCTGTATTTTTTCGCGCATCTTTACTCTTCTGCACGCATGCCGAGGTATAGATCTTTTCCTCAGAAGAGACGCTGTGCTGTTTTGAAGTTGGCACATGATGCTAAATATGTGAGATAGTTTATTCCTGTATGAAGATGTCTACCTCTGGTCTCATTTGTATAGACCCGTTCAAGTCCCCGTCAAAACGTTAAAAATCTTCTAATAAAAAGATTACCTAAATGTTCCGATGATTTGCTGGAGGGAAATGTGGAAAGGGGGAAATGACTGTGACCACGAGGACTCCAACCTGATACAATCGATTATGCCCAGCCATACTCTACCACTAATCACTCTACCACTACTAGTCGTCCAAGCACCGACTGCTCAACATTTTCCTCAGACTTACATGTAGCAACTCTCGCTTCCTATGAATGCACAAAATCTAGTGGCGTTCAAGACGTTTAGGATTTAAATGTGGTGTTTTTACATCGTGAGAAACTCAGGATATTCATGATACAAGTGCACGACCACGAAGGTTGACACTTCGTTCAGTGGCTTGTCAACTTTGGTTACGTAATCTTGTTGCCCTAGTGTTTTATTGCACTCCTATCATGATTTTATGTGGCATTTCTAACACCTCATTCCGGATATATCAGATTCTTTCTTAAAAATTAGCTCTACAGAAATTGTCAACAGTAATAACGTGTGGAGTTAGCAAGTGGACCATACCAATGCTTAGAACTGGGCAGAGTGTAATAGATCATGTACCGTATACCCGGCACTACCTCAAATGTCAAAAAGAATGGTTCCACCAATTATTATACATACGTTGTAACGCTGCGTTTCATGCACGTAGCTAAATGCTAAGGCAATCATCAGACAACTAATGCTATTGTCGCGGGATAGCTTGTTCTTAGTGTGGGGGATACGCATGGGCATGTGTGAGTTATCAATGCAGGGCATGCATGGGACGAGCGAGTGATAAGAAATATATCACTGGATGGGCATGCGAAGTAGGCGCGAACTATGCATTGAGCGTGCAGAGGCGGAGAAACCACCAGGCAGGGCAAGGGTAAGCCATGGGGGCACTGGGAAGGGGTGTGATGTGTGGCGGAGGAAGCCCACTGTGGTGTCCACATTCAACAGCCGCGGGTATTCAGAGGATTTGGCGGTGATAATGGTAGCACGCGGTGGCTATGTCACGGCAGAGTAGGTGGAGAGGTAGAACTTGTTTTGGTGTCTGCACTTTGATACCAACTCTGATCTCTTTTTGAGCAGAGTGTGAGGCATCTTGAAGGTGATGATGAGCAACGTTTCTGCTAAACACAAGCAGCACCTTTTGGATATGTTGCTGTAGGACTTGGCCCGATCTATGACTGCCCGTTTGATTCTGTATTCCTCACCTTGGTCAACTAGCGCCCATGTGTGCTTGGATAGCTCGGTCTTGGTACGGTACTTTTCATGCCGCATGCTGGTTAGGTGGTTGCCATAGCTCACCTTGAAGGGCGCCTCGCACAGGCCGATGTATTGCCTTTCCTCGCCGGTACTTGGGGTTGTGACGGAAGCCTGGTACTCCGCTTCCCCCTCCAAGCATCCGCCGCCCAAAGGGCATGATGGCTTGGCTCGGCAGTTGCACCCTGCCGCAGATCTCTCTTAACCAGGCGTTAGTACCTTTTGGTTATGTCCCTTCATCAGGTAGGACATGTTGGGCATGCAGGAGTAGCTCAACTTCAATGTCTTTCTGTCTAAGATCTTGTGTAGTGGCGACGCGGCAGGGAAATCCGCTGGCACATGCTGCGCTATCATAGCACAGCCCTGTATGCTTGTGCCGCGTTGGTGAATGCCTCCTCGTCGCACGAGATGTCGGACACCCGGCTATTGATCATTTCAGGTAGATTCCGGAGTATATTGGGCGGGTGATTCGACTTGGTGTGTATGTAGCTGGGTGCGTCATTCGGTTTGCGATATGGGTAGTAGCGGCCGCTGGCTAGATCAAAGGTGACGTCGAGGAAGTCCACTGTCCTCTGGTTGGTACTGATGGTTACTCTTAGGCCAACGTCTTTGAGTAGCTTCGTGATTGCCTTGCGGATGGAATCTCCCTCGTGTCCTGTAGTAGTCCTGAGCACGGCCAGTCCCGGCGCTACCTCTTTTATCATTTATCACAAGAGCCGATATAAACCATGCATCTACTCTTAGCAGACACTTTGTTGTAATATTCTAACAGCAAAGTGTCTTTGATTGCATAACCCCTTGTCAGGTGCTGCAGAGTCAGGATGAAGCTTGAGTGATCCCATGTCTCGCGCTAAGGTGAAGAGAAATATGGAAATAGAGAGACTGTTTTAAAAGTGTGTTTGTGGAAGGGGGGGGGGGGGTGTGAGTATGTATGTGTTTGTTTCCGCGCGAGAGCTCTTGATGGCGAACGATCAAAATGTGTCAGTTAAATGTAAGGAATAAAGAGAACAAATTCAGCAGTCATCGCCACACTACAACGAATCATTGAATGTATATTTAATCATTGTTCAGCATGGT
Organism: Sycon ciliatum; assembly: GCF_964019385.1. Classification (NCBI taxonomy): domain Eukaryota; kingdom Metazoa; phylum Porifera; class Calcarea; order Leucosolenida; family Sycettidae; genus Sycon; species Sycon ciliatum. The sequence goes on along the minus strand of NC_088652.1, from coordinate 26,896,930 downwards.
TACTCTTCAGTCACGACTTTCCACTGATGAATGTGACAAGAAAATTAATTCTGGCAAACTTTCATGACTTCGTTGTAGCTTGGCGATGACTGCAGAATTTGTTCTCTTTATTGCTATTATTAAATGTAAGGGCCTAGAAATAGACATCAACCTAAAATTGTGAAAAATTAGCCGAGTGTTCATGTACTTATTCGGTAAACACAGCTGCTACTGATTTCAATACTTACCTTCTAACACGAATTGTTCCTGCTCTTTGGATTATTGGTATTGAAATCGGATACTTTGCCCTGTATGGCAGGAGAACTGGGCTTGGAAGAATTACTCATTGAATCATGGATGATTGTTGCAGGACTTCGGAGGGGAGTGTCGACTCTGATGCACTCTCACCACTGCCACCATTAGTGATATGGCCCAGCAGAAGTTCAACTGCGTGTCCTCCACCGCCAAATATACCATATTATGGTACATGTTATGGAGCTCATCACCACGCCAACGCTGATAGCGGTAATCCAAAGACGACCTCAGAAGGCTCTTTTGCGAATTATGGACTTCAGCATTCCTCAATCACCTCTTGGAACACACCAATATCTACCTCCTGTGTTCTTCAAGATCATCCTAGGCTGGACATTGCAGCAGACAACTTCAGGCACCCGAGACCAGAGTTCCAGAGGAACAAAGATACACGCGCTAATGATCCTTCAACAGCAACTGACGATAACCCATGCTCTAATCCCATGACATCAGCAATGGACAATGGCCAAAAATCGCAAGACAACAGTAACCGAACTGCTAACCATCCCGTTACTGTTTCAGATCACTACACAGGCCGCGCCCACGTTGGGTATGAGTCGGAAGATGGCGATCACTCAGGCAAATCTGCCGACCTGGACGTTCACTATATCGAACATGTTCCAGTGGATCTTATGATGTCTAGCTTATCGCACAACAAAGAGAAAATCTCAGAGTCTAGGTCTGAGGAAGATATTCAACTTCAAGCTGACTTTCCTCAGCCCGAAACTTCGCTTTGCAAGGAAACTGGGCCATCGCTTGATCGCCAGAATGATATGCTTGATCGCAGTCATTCACCTCCCGTAGAAAAGCCGCATAAATGTAAGTTTTGCGAAAAATCATTTTCTTCTCGATCCAGTCTAACAAGTCTTTTTTTTTTACAATGATCACAGCTCACAGGCAAATGCGAGAAATTGCATAGTGGGAGCATAGTGATGGTGAGGCCTTTTGCCCTCAGCCGACCTGAGGTCTCGACGTCAAGGGGACATAAAACGCACCAAAAAAAAGAAGAAAAATGAAAGGAGTGACAGGTACAGGATACGAAATGTTAGGAGGAGAGACAGTACATTAGAAGGAGGGGAATGATAAGACAGACAGTGCTAGGAGGAGAAGGAGAGAAAAGAAGAACAGACGGTATTGGGAATAGTATTTGGAGCGGAATTTGGAAGTCATGGGGTGAGGCAGATATGATGCTGATGATCAGAGATGGTCATGTGCCCACGACCAGTCGTTGGTCTTCAAATAGCGGTTGGCTGCAACTTTGAAGTGTTGCAAGTTCTTGGTGCAGAAAGGACCAGAGAAGACTCCGGCGGGCAGCTGGTTCCAGCCGGGGACAACTGCGTGAGGGTAGGCTCGACACAGGTTGTTTCGGGAACGGACTGGAAGTTCATTGGCCAGTTGGTGTGCGTGAGTATTACATCTCTGGAATGTACTACGGGTGGAGTGGACTGTTCGGTGTTGGGGCTGCTGGGGTGGCAGCATCCTCTGTAGAAGGGGATGCGCATCCGGACAATGCATCTTGTACAGGAGGCAAAGTGCTGCAACCATCCGACGAAAAGCAAGACTCGGCAGCCAACACATTGGGGCGATGGCACGGATGGCCCGGGCTTGCACACGGTCGAGTCTTGCGAGATGGGATGGGGCCGCTCCCATCCAGACAATAGGGCAGTACTCCATCACTGGGCGCACAAAAGCATTGTAGGCTTGGGTGCGACTGGGCACGTCATGAACGTACGCACCGAGAAGGGAAACCTTTCAAGTGTAAAGTGTGCGATAAAATCTTCGATTGGCGATCTCATCTTGTCCGTCATGTTCGAGTTCACTCAGGAGACAAACCCTTCACGTGCAAGTTCTGCGCTAAATCATTCAGTGATAAATCCTATCATACTGCTCATGAACGGTACCATACCGGGGAGAAACGGTTTAGCTGTGATCACTGAGATAAAGGTTTTTACACCAGTTCCCAACTTAGAATTCATGTACGCATCCACACTGGACACAGACCATACAAGTGTAAAAAATGTGGCAAAGAATTCACAAAACGATCAAATCTCACAGGTCATCAACGCGTCCATACAGGAGAGAAACCTTTCAAGTGTAACGATTGTCACGAACGGTTCAGAACTAAATCAAATCTTGCACGTCATCAACGTATCCATACTGGAGAGAAACCGTTCAAGTGTAAAATATGTGGTAAAGTTTTCACTAGGAAATACAATCTAACAGTGCATGAAAGAATCCGACTCTGAGAGGAACAATAAAAGCCGGTCAATGGTAAAAGAAAACCCACTTGGAAGACTATCAACATGTTAAATTAACGTTAACCAAAAGGCTTCTTTTCCAGGTTATGGAAAATGTTCATTATACATGTAGGCCCTTTTGGAAATGCAAGTAGGCAAATCTGAACGCCACGCAAAGGCCACTGCTTACATGCTGACTTCCATATTTGTACATCACAAACATTATCATTATCATTGGTTTAGAGTTGATATATTGTACAGTTTCTAGCCATATTACTCAATGCACTTCGTACACGTATTTCCATATCCACCATTCACAGAAAAACTCAGTTGCGCTTAACATATGGCTCATGTTTTATTATAAAATCTGTACTTTTCCGCCTATCTTTACTCTTCTGCACGCATGCTGGGTATGGATCCTTCCCCTAGAAGAGACGCTGTGCTGTTTTGATGTAGGCACATGATGCTCAATATTTGAGATTGTTTATTCCTATAATATTATGTAGATGTCTACCTCTGGTCTCATTTGTATAGACCCGTTCAAGTCCCCGTCAAAATGTTTAAAATCTTCTAATAAAAAGATTATCTCAATGTTCATTTGCTGGAGGGAAATGTGGAAAGGGGGAAATGATTGTGACCACCAGGACTCCAACCTGATACAATCGATTATGCCCAGCTATACTCTACCACTAATCACTCTACCACTACTAGTCATCCAAGCAGCGACTGATCAACATTTTCCTCAGACTTAGAAACTCTCGCTTCCTGTGAAACCACAAAACCACAACAAAACCACAAAATCTAGTGGGATGCAAGGAACGTACATGACGTTTAGGATTTAAATGTGTTGTTTTTACATCTTGCAAAACTCAGGTTTTTCATGATATAAATGCACGACGCCGAAGATTAACACTTCGTTCAGTGGTTTCTCAACTTTGATTATATAATCTTGTTACCTTTCTGCGATTCCTCTTGTTGGTTTAGTGCATTTGAATCATGATATTATGTGGCATTTCTAACACCTCAGGATTTACATTCCGCTTATATCAGATTCTTTCTACGAAATAATCTAGCTCCACCGAAAGTGTCAACAGTTATAACGTGTCGAGGTGGCAAGAAGACCATATCAATGCTTAGAACTGGGCACAGTGTACTAGATCATACATAACATATAATCGGCACTGCCTATATGATCATAATACTCATAAAAAGGACACACTTAAGGCTCATTACAAACATCTTGAAAGTTTTTGTCTTCACACGTATACTTTCAAGCCTTCTCGTCAGGTGAAATTAAGGCAAGGGAAAGGAACAGGAACAGTGGATTAAAAACAGTAAGAAGGTGATAAAACAGCGAAAAAAAAAGATAGCTAAAGTAAACAGCGAAAGTTGCAATAATGACACAAAGATGCAAGTGCGAGAAAACTCAATACGCGTGACATGCAGTGCGACAACAAGAGACAACCACTGGACATACATGTAAATAACGAGGTTTTGACGACCTACCTAACCGCCTAAGTATTTCACCTGACGAGAAGGCTTGAAAGTATACTTGTGAAGACAAAAAATTTCAAGATGTTTGCAATGAGCCTGAAGTGTGTCCTTTTTATGAGTATTAACGCATTTTTGTCTCAGAGGAAACTGCTTATCTATATTAAGACTTATCACAGGAGACGATAATAAACCATGCATCTATTCATAGCAGACACTTTGTTGTCATCTTCGAACAGCAAAGTGTCTTTGATTGCATCACCTTTTGTCAGGTGTTGCAGAGTCAGCATGAAGCTTGGGTGATCTCATGTCTCGCGCTAAGGTGAAAATAATTATGGAAATAGATAGATTGTGCATGTGTGTTTGCGTTTGTGTTGGGGTTTGAGTGTGTATGTGTGTGTGTAAACTAATAATAATACTAATAATAATATAGCTTCAAAGACAACTAATTGCACAGTAAGCATTTCATTATGTCGATATGTATGTGTAAAATGTTGTACGATTATCGCAAGGCACACAACGAAAGGGAAAGCGAGATTTTGTTCAGAACTGTTTTCTTGTTACAATCATCAGTGAACCTACGTAACAATGGAATGGTGACTACTTGAAACTAATCTTATATGGACAGAAAAAAGTGAAAGAAGTGGAAAAAGAGCGAAACAAAAAGGTGATAATCGTACAACGTTTTACACATCCATGTCGGCATATATGAAATGTTTACGGTGCAATTAGTTGTCTTTGTAGCTAAATTAAAACCCCTGTCTCCGAAACGCTTGTTCTCTAATAATACTACAAAAAAATGTATTGGCTACGAATGCACCTGCGAATTAGGACATGTGTCAAAAAGTATTGAACGTTTTCGTTCCCTTCTTCTCAAAATACTACAGGGAATGATGAAAATATGCTAAGAGACTACAGCTATAACTAAAGGAATTTCCGAGATACATCATTCCAATAATTTGTAGAAGTGACAAGGGAAAAAATAGATGTGAATAGTCAAGAAAACAGCATGCATGATCCAATCAGTGACAAAAAACATATTGACAAGAAAAGAGAGAAAATATCAAGAGATTATGGGATCTATTTCGCATCTTCACGACGAACAGTGCCAAACAACTGCAAAGACAACACATTCTCCTTCTGAACACAAAGCTCAGGTCCTAACTAACATATGTACAAAGCTTCCAACATGGCAAGAACATATTCCCTCTTTTTATTACCACTACATTTTGGTCGTTGGCCTTGAAATGAAAATGTAATTTCTGATCAGTAGTTGTAACCCTCATGCTGAACAGAAATTATGCCAACCCAAATGGGTTGGCATAATTTCTCCCCGGTCAGATTGTTCCGATCGGAAAGGGTGGTGGAAGGTGTTTACATCTAGATACGTTCCAGCAGCATGCATGCCAGATATCTTTTACTAGTGGTGTTTGTGCATAGTGGACAAATCAATATATTCATTGGGTTGAAATCATCTGAGGAAAATCGGTTGCTCCCCACAACAGAGCTCGCGCTTTCCGCCGACTGACTTGATACCTGGCTAAAGAGTGGTGATATTTTGCAGGCTAGCTTGATTCGAAGTTTCGGTTGACTTCTTGTGTACTCTTGGTGGCAATCATGAGTTGATAAAATCAAGTCAGTAGGCGAATAGAGCAAGCCCCGGTGTGAGGAACAAAAACTTTCCATATGAAGTAATCGCCGAAGTTGCTAACAGTAATTGCCTGTTGGTATCTTCGTTACTTCTGTCTTCACCACAACTCGCTTCACCAACTATAGCAAGGCCAATAACACGGGAAATACATTAGCTGTAGTTTTAATTTTCATGTTTTTAGTGCGCACGCAACACACTCTTTTGTCTTTTCATTGCGTGAACAACTGTAACATGATAAAAGAACAATGATATTCAATGCATATCAGTGCCGAAAGCGGAGGTTAATGTTGAAGATCATGACATTGTCACATCTTGTAAACCCTTCCTATAATATCTCCCTCTACGCTAAAGAACCTCCATAAAACTGTGTCTCAATTCATATATATTTTTAGCAACAAAGACTCTCTGTTGCACTTTCTCAAGTCTGGTGCGTGCCATGCATGTTTAACATTTTTCGATTCCAAATGAGGTGTGAAGGTAAAGACGAAATTTGAGAGATAGTTCATGGTGGGGAATTTTGTATGTGTGTGTAAGTGTGTGTATATCTGCGCGCGTTACATGACAAGAATTACTTCGAAGTATACACATTGTGTCAGGTAAAGGGACAGTGCTAGAAATAGATGTGAACTGTATTAACGTGAGGACTTGGCACACTGTACATCTACTTACTAAGGGGGAACACCAGCTGCTACTAATTACAAAACTATTGGCTACCACCAGGAAGAGTTGTCTTCCTATTTCAATTGTTGATATTGAATTCGAATAACCAGCTGCTACTCATTACAAAACTTTTGGCTACGACCAGGAAGAGTTGTCTTTCTATTTGAATTGTTGATATTGAATTCGAATACCTTGCCGAATTTGGAAGGAGAATTAATTTGAAAAGGTGGTGAAAATTGGTCAAGGAAGTGAATCATGGACGATAGTGACTGCACTTCGGAGGGGTGTGTCGACTATGATGCACAATCACCATCGCCACCATTAGTGATATGGACAAGCAGAAGGGCAGTTCCACCGCCAGCTACATTACCTTACAATGCACCTTACACAGCTCTATACCCCGCAAACCACGATAGCGGTGAACAAATAGCGACCGCACAGGTCTCCTATAGTTCTATTCAGGGTTTCTCATTCAGTTCTTGGAACACACAAACGTCTTCCTTCGGTGTACTTCAAGATTATCGGCTGAAGAGCGTTGCTGACAACGTCATGGACCCCCGACCCGACATCCAGAGGGCGAAAGATACAAAGCCCAGTGAAGCTCCAACCACAGCTGTCTTAAACCCATGTTTGGATCCCATGACATTGGCAATGGACGACGATCACTGTACGCGAGACAACAGTAAAGCAACTGTAAACTATTCCGTTCCCGTTTCAGATCACTACACAGGCAGTGGGAACGTAACGTTAAACTCGGAGTATAGCAATTTCTCAAGCAATGCTGGCAATGTTAACGTTAACGGAGGCCGCAGAGTACATATTGCCGGATATGTGCCAGTGTCTTCCCAAGTGGCTAGCTTACCTGAGGATCCCAAGAATCACAATCGTGAAAGGATCAACAATCATCACACCTCAGAGCCGTTTTCTGAGGCAGTTTGTCAACTTCAAACTAACCATCGTCAACCGGAAAAGTCACTCTGCGAGGAAACCGGGAAGTCACCTGATCGCCGGCATGATCCGCTAGATCGTGGACATTCACATCCTGGAGAAAAAACGTATAAACGTAAGCATTGCGATAAATTCTTATCTACTCAGTCTTGCGTAACATCTCATGAATGTCCACATCCTGAAGAGAAATCGCTCGATTGTAACTTGTGTGATAAAACGTTCAATAAGCTACCTCATCTTACACGTCATGGACGAGTTCACTCTGTTGAGAAACCATTTCCGTGCAAATACTGCGCCAAGCCGTTCGGTGACAAATCCGCTCTAAATGTTCATGAACGTATCCATACCGGAGAGAAGCCGTTCAGGTGTGGTTACTGTGATCAAATGTTTCGCCGTAATACCCATCTTAGAGTTCATGAACGTACCCATACTGGAGAGAGACCATACAAGTGTAAATCGTGCGAGAAGTCATTCACGACGAAATCAGATCTCACCGTGCATCAACGCATCCATACTGGAGAGAGACCATACGAGTGTAAATCGTGCGACAAGTCATTCACGACGAAAGCAAAGCTCACCGTGCATCAACGCATCCATACTGGAGAGAGACCACAGAAGTGTAACTTGTGTGACAAGTCATTCACGACGAAATCAAATCTCACAGTGCATCAACGCATCCATACTGGTGAGAAACCATACAAGTGTACAGCATGTGGCAAAGACTTCCGAACAATATCAACTCTCGCAAATCATCAACGAATCCACACTCCTGAGAGAACCTGATCAAGTGTCAGCTATGGTGACAAGTCTTTCAATTTGAAAAACAACATGGAAGACCATGCAAATACAAACACCGTAAAACAGAAAGATTTTTTTCAAGATTTTTGAAAGTGCTACTCATAGGCCAGTTTCGAACCGCAAGTAGAATAAAATCAATGTCGCTTAAAGCCCGATCCGTTATGCATGGAAAGGTCTCTACTTACATGCTAACTTCAACATAATACGTAAGGTCCAAACCATTATCATTGCCATTTTACTCCGAGTGATATCCACTATTTCATTTCTTGCTTTCCATTGCACTTCTTACAGAAAAGGAACGTGTTTCCATATTTACCATGACACTCAATTGCGCTAACCGTTTTTTTTTGATACATCAGTCAAGCTATATAACCGAAACCTATTGCTGGAGCACGCATGCCTGGTACGGATCTTTTCGCTGGAAGAGGTACTCTACTGTTTGCATGTTCGGATATGATGCTAAAATCTTATTCATGTATGTACTCTTGGTCCCATGTGTCATCCTGTATAGTAACGATCTACTTCTTTTCAAAAATATTCGAATACTATCTCACTGTCCATTTGTTTGCTGAAAATGTGTAAACGAGAAATTTGACTGTCACCACCAGAACTCAAACTAGGGACCCATTCGTATGGCCAGCGATGCTCCCTCTTGATAGCTGAGAACGTAAAACATATCTTACTCCACTGCATCAGACCAGTGTGAGGTTGATAGGTTGACTACTAGAGTCACAGTTAGGATGCACCGCCAGTGCTGGATGTGCCAAATGCCAAATACAATAGAGAAGATGGTATTTGTGATGCTTATCATAGCGGGACAAAGCCAGCATGCTATGTTTCTTTGATCTAAGCAAGGCCTTCGACACAGCATGGACACGCGGCTCCTATACAAGCTGTCGCGCCATGGAATCCATTGTGCTTGCTTCACGTGGCTCAGTACTTACCTGATGGGCAGACAGCAAAGGGTGCGTGTCGGCTCTGCCCTGTCTGCCAAAGGGCATGTACGGTCTGGAGTTCCTCAGGGATCAATCCTGGGGCCTCTCCTCTTTCTTATGTATGTAAACGGTCTGGCAGAAATGGATCACACATCACTATATTATGCTGATGAGTCAGCAATACTTGTGACAGCACCCACTCTCCCCGAGGCTAGTGCCAAGTTACAGTCCAACATAGATGGCGTTATTCATTGGATGGAAAAATGGAAATTGCAGCCCAACTCTTCGAAAACTGCTGTAATGTGTATCCCCCCCCCAGTTGTTCCTGTGACCTATCTTCATTAGTAACCAGTCCCTTCACCTTTCCAGGCACCACAACCCCGCTCTGCATAGTTGAAAAACACAAGCATCTTGGCGTCATTATTGACCAACACTTAACCTGGAAATCCCAGATCGAAAATTTAGACAGCCGTGTTAGCTCAGTAATGGGATTTCTCTCATCACACATCACCCACCTCCACACCGACAGTCGCAATGTTATCTACACATCTTACATTCTGCCTATTTTTGATTACTGCTGCATAATTTGGGCTGGCATTTCTAAAACACTGATTGCTCGACTCGAAGTTATGCATAGGCGTCTTTTGAAAATATTATTTCGGCTTCCTCGCCTGACTCCAAGCACAGACTTAGACCGCCTTGCTTCTGCTGTGCCGCTCTCGGTCCGCGTGCGTTTTTTGGCATGCCAGACAATTCATAAAATTAAGCTGGGCATTGCTCCTCTTCATGCTCTCTCCTGCCTAAGCTGGTTTTCTCAATCTCAAGACATGCGCACCAGAAACTCTCTCCGCTTCCCTATTGCGCGGTCTGCCTCTATGCAAACATCTCCTCTCTTCCTTGCTTACCGCTATTGGTCTCTCCTCCCACAACATCTAAAATCCTGCCAATGTTACAATACATTCACACAGCTACTGCAGAATGCAACATACTAGTTGATATCCAGCACTGCCCTAGCTTCCCTTACTTTTCAGTTCCCCTTTCATCCTTTTTCTTTCTCTCCTCTAGCTCTATTACCGCCATGGCTGGCTATCGCCCACATCACCATTTCATTGCCTAGTGCCACGTGATTGTGAATAAATAATAATAAGCCAGGTCGTCGCAACTTAGGGTTTCTCGCTCTAGAATGAGTTTCATGATCATTAGTGTCCAAATTATGGTAGCCTATAATGGGCATTCTCACTCTCTTAGTATTGACTCCCATTGATTTTCGCTATACCTAAGCAGTCAAATATTCCTGCATATTTCACTCGTTAGGGCTATATTGACTGCTTATATTTGACTGCTTAGGGGTTGCGCAGTGGAACGGTGCCTAGTGCAGCATTGTTACTGCATGAGTAGGTGGTGGTGCAACGGTTGTGCAATCATGAAACCGGGATTCATGAGGTTATCGTTCTGAAATTTGAAGTACGGACTGTTTGTCGTGATAAATCTAATATTGACTTCGTACTTGGTCAGTATAGGAAATAAAGCCTTGTAAAAGACCTCTGCTTCGCATTGGTCTTTTACTCGCCTTTTATTTCCTATATTGACCTCGTACTCAGTCAATATTAGATACGTATAATTAACTTGTGGCAAGGAACTAGATTTTTTCCATTGCTAAACTTGGAATAAATTTGAGCTATTACGACACAAGAAATACAGGATATGATATACTTCAAGTATTTTCCACGAGGAGCTGACCTTCCCTTCTGTATGATTGGGTGCATTTCATTCCCTGCGAGGACACTGTTATTGAGTATAATTGGACTCATAGCTGTGCGATAGGAATACATTTTGGTTACTTTAACTGCAATGTAAGGTAAAAGAGAATCTCTTCAACAGTCCTTAAAATTGATTCGGTGAGACACATTCCTGACTGGCATTTCCAAGACCAGTTTTCACAGATCTAGGGCTGCACAACACGCAGATCCTACTTCAGTGACTGGATCGTCTACACAGAGTCATAGTGCCTACTCCTCCACACCTTTCGGTGAACTGAAGTGTCACTGAAGCCGAGGCAGAGCAAGAACGCATCCATACTGGAGATATGCCTATATTGGAGATCTGTCTTTTCAGTGTGCGGAATGTTCGAAATCTTTGGCTAAGCACTCCAACCTATTAGTCCAAGAAAGAATCCATCCCTTAGAGAAACTGATCAGGTGACAGCGCTGGTGACAAATCCATCAAAGCGAAAACAGAATTTGAAGACCATGCCAATACTAACAGCCAAAGGTTTGTTTTTCCAGATGTTTAATTTAGGTCTCCATGCAAATTTCACTGCTTACATACTGACGTCAACACATGTAAAATCAATAACATTATCATTGTATTGCAGTTGATATCTACAGTTAAATTTTATGTTTTCCATTGCAGTTCTTACACAAAAGGAATGTATTTCCAAATTAACAAGAAGAAACAATTTTATTGCGCGGAACGTCTTTCTTTCAAATGTCGCTCATCTTCTAGAAGATCCACTGTGCGGCTTGGGAGTTCACACATGATTCAAAATAATGTGAGTTCCTTTGTTTCAGTATGTAACTTTGATCCCATATGTGGTATTGTACAGTCCCGTTCTAGTCCATGTCAAATAACCCAAAATATCTAATAATAAAGTAATTATTAAGATGAAGAAAGGAAAAGGACAAAATGTTACGAGTTATGACAAACTGTCCACCAACTTAACCAGATCTTTCTTATACAGTCAGCGAGTGCGACAAAATGGTACAAAGCTGACAAGGAGTACCGAGACATTTGTGTCATAATAATTATTATGTAAGCACATTTGCTTTGCCCCTACAAGAGGCTTGTTTACTGAGACATTCGGGGTCCTGACACCTAGCTCCAATACTTCTCCAAGGTGCAAACCAACACCCTTCCAACTTGGAAAGCTCAGGTTCGGAAAGGTCCACGAGGGGAAGGACAGAGTTTATTACATAAACTTGAGCCGCCAAAGTTGGGTGGCCTGTTGCTTTGCGCCGTCGAGTTGTAGTGAAGCTAGTCCGTCCATTAGTCTTACTAGTTTCGTCATCATCCAGTAACTTTCGGCATTCTTAGTTGCCGTGACACGTAGCTCGTGCTCTTCTTCGTTGCGCTTTCCTTCCCCTCTTGGAACTTTCCGAACCTGAGCCTTCCAAGTTGGAAGGTTGTTGGTTTGCACCTTGGAGAAGTGTTGGAGCTAGGTGTCAGGTCGCCGAATTTCTCAGTACTCCTTGTCAGTTTTGTGCCATTTTGTCGCACTCGCTGCCTGTATAAGATCTGGTTACGTTGGTGGACAGTGTGTCATAACTCGTAACATTTTGTCCTTTTCCTTTTTTCATCATAACTATATTGCCTCACCATCCGAGTTCAAATAAAATAATTATTGCCTTTGATCCTTCAGGGGTGGTGGCGTTCCTACGGATGCGAAAAAGAACCGTGAACTTTTTCTATTGCCTTTGTGCTCCGTCCATTCAACACCACAAACAAAAACAGAGCTCCATAGCCAGTGGCTGAAAATGGTGAAGTCTAGTCTAGACACTAATGCTGTTCTATGACGTAAGGGGTGTAGGGCCACCAACTACACTTTCACAACTCTACATCTCATCGTATCACATCTCTTCACACCTCATGTCTTCATACCTCATCTCTTCACACTTCATCTCTTCACACCTCATCTGTTCATACCTCATCTGTTCATACCTCATCTCTTCATGCCTCATGTCTTCACACCTCATATATTAATGCCTGATCTCCCCACATACTTGTCTCTAGTCGGCCTAGACTCACACCATCGCCTCATCACATCCCTTTCCTCATCGGCATGACATAATTATATGTTTCAAATTGTGTGATTCCAAATCAGAATTGGGTGTGAAGACTACATAAGAGAGATGGGTGTGGGTTGGGTTTTTGTATTTTAGAAAAGCGATCCTGTGAGCTTTTCTATTATCCTTTGTATGTGATTGAGTGTATGCGCGTGATTTCACAAGATGTTAATAATTATTGTGAAAAGTATAATTTCAGTGCCAGAAATAGATGTGAACTGTGTTGATGTGCAGATTTTGCGCATTGTTCTTCCAATTACTAAAGAGAAACACCAGCTGTTTACTAATTACAAAACTATTGAATACAACTAGGGAGTGTTGTCTTCCATTTTGAACTGATTTCTTGTTACTTCCAAGCATTTGTTTGTTGTTTTGATTAGGAAACCTTGCAGTGCTGGAAGAAGAATTACGGTTGTGAGAATTGTTCGAAGTTGGTAAATCATGAACGACTGTGACTGGGCTTCGGGGGAGAGTGACGACTCTGATGCACTCTCACCACTGCAGCCATTAGTGATATGGTCAAGCAGAAGGTCACCCGCGTGTCCTCCACCGCCAACTGCACCATCTTATAGTACACCGTACTCAGCTCTTCACCACGTATACCCCAATAGTGGTAATCAAGTAGCCACATCAGAATTCTCCTCTTCCCATTTTTGTCTTCAGAATACCGCATTCAGCCCTTGGAAATCCCGAACATCTTGCGCCGGTGTTCCTCAAGATCATGTACCCAAGGACATGGTGACACATAACTTCAGGGACCCTCGACCAGAAATCCAGAGGAACAAGGATACAAAGACCAGTGATGCTTCAAATACAGCTGTCGAAAACCCATGTTTGGATTCCTTGACATCGGCAATGGACAAGGATCAAATTTCGCAAGGTAACAGTACCCCAACCGTTAACTGCTATCGTGAACCCGTTTCAGATCAGTACACAGGCTACGAGGAAGTAGCGTTTCACACTGAATATGGCAAGAACTACAGCAAATCTGCCGATATGAACGTTCACGCAGGGCATGTACAAAACGTCGGACATTTTCCAGTATCTTCTCCAGTGGCTAGTCTACCCGCGGATTCCGATCATCACGATCTTGAAATAAACAACACTCATCACACGTCTGAACCTTTTTCTGAGAAAGTTTGTCAACTTCAATCTGACCTTCTCCAAACAGATAATACACTCTGCGAAGAAGCCGGGAAGTCCCTTGATCGCCAGCCCGAAAGGCTTTATCGCGAACTTTCACATCTTGGAGAAAAGCAGTATAGATGTAAGCATTGCGATAAATCTGTTTCTACTCCGTCTTGCCTAAGTTCTCATGAATGTACACATCCAGAAGAGAAATCGTTAAAGTGTAAAGAGTGTGACAAAATGTTCACCACGCGACATAATCTTACCCGACATGCACGACTTCACTCAGTAGGCAAAGCGTTTCCGTGCAAGTACTGCGCAAAGCTATTCGGTGACAAATACGGCCTACATGTTCATGAACGTATCCATACCGGGGAGAAGCCGTTCAGGTGTGGTTACTGTGATCAAATGTTTCGCCGTAATACCCATCTTAGAGTTCATGAACGTAGCCATACTGGAGAGAGACCATATACGTGTAAATCGTGCGATAAGTCATTCACGGTGAACGAAAATCTCACGGTACATCAGCGCATCCATACTGGAGAAAGACCATACAAGTGTAAATCATGCGAGAAGTCATTCACGAAGAAATCAGATCTCACCCGGCATCGACGCATCCATACTGGAGAGAGACCATACAAGTGTAACCTGTGTAACAAGTCATTCAAGACGAAATCACATCTCACCGTGCATCAACGCATCCATACTGGAGAGAAACCATGCAAGTGTAAAGTATGTGGCATGGCATTTCGGGAAATGTCATCTCTCAAATATCATCAACGAATCCATACTTGAGAGTAACCATTTTCGTGTAAGGACTGTGGAAAGTCTTTCACTAATAAATCCAGCCTAACACGTTATGAGTGGATCCATCCCTGAGAGAACCTGATCATGTACAAGCGATTGTGATGTGATTTCAATGCGAAAAGAAACATGGAAGACCATGGAAATACAAAACACAGAAAACAGCAGTATCGTTTCAAGATTATGGGAAATGCTATTAACCTATTAAAGAGCGTTTAAAACATTATTCCTTGTTTATGCTTCAAACGCTTCAAACTCTATAACTCGTTTTCTTATAGGCATTTTTGGTAACTGTTCAGTTACAGTTATTGCTCTGCGTGCACCGTCTTATCCTGAATTATCTGCAAACACATGTACTATGATTCTGTTTGCGCTTTCATGTATCGTTCAACGTAATACATATTAATTTTGTTGAAATATACCATTTGTCCTCGTACTTTCCTGTTGTCGTCTTCTTTTTTCTTGCATTATCGTTGTCTACCATACACGCGGGGTGGTGTGCTAGTAATTTCCTTCTGGTCATATTCACTCAATGAGTTAGGAGAAATTACAGAATGGAGTTGGACGTCTGTATAATGGCGACCCATGCTAAGCACTGTAATCTTCTAGTCGTAGTGAATTCAACCGGTTTCGTAAACTGTATTTTTTATTATTGTGATTTGTTTATTATAATATTATCGCGATAATTGATGGAATATATGGTAGTTTAGTAGGTGTGTTGCGGTGATGTTTTGACCTGACATGCGAGCCGATAATTCTTAGATGTGTTCATTTCTTGCTCTACTTTCGTTGTGTTTGCATGTGTGTGTGCGCTTGTCCGTTTGTGTGTATGATTGTCGCTGTGAATGTCGGTTTATTGTTCTATTGTAGCCGGATACTATGACGTCTTTCAAAGTAGAGCTGCTGTTAGCTCATCGTAGAGCTGCAATGCTAATGGATGTAGTATAGCTCAAGGCAGAGCCGCAGAAAATGGCCAGATAACACCAGTTGTGAGAGTGTTTGCTCAAAGTAGAGATGCTAATAGCTAAACGTAGAGCTGCTGTAAGCTCAAATTAGAGCTGCTGTTAGCTCAAAGTAGAACTGCTGTTAGCTCGTCGTAGAGCTGCAATGCTAATGGATGTAATATAGCTCAAGGCAGAGCCGCAGGAAATGGCTAGATAACACCAGATGTGAAAGTGGACCCGATCAGTTCCTACCATTATTATCATGATGGTCTGAATACGTTGGATAGGGAGGGATGGTGGGGGGGGAAAGAAACACTGCAGAAGGACGATCTGTTGTCTGGAAGAACACAACAGGGCAAGCAAGATTTTTTTCTTTTCAGCAAAACGAGTTGGGTGCCATCATTTTGTGATTATGCAGCAAAACATAGCGCATGACGTCAGTCTTGAAGGCAGTATAGAGCCATGCAGTGCAGCGTGTGAGCTACATGTAGCTCGGACGAGTACTAGCACAGCTAGCACCCTAAATTTGGTGTCGATGGGATCTTTCAAAGACGATACTGTGTCCGAACTGGCTTTTCTGACAAATGGAGAGGTGAATCCGTTGTTATATGTTTTGAGCTAACCAGGCTTTAATGGTGTTGGGGCGGCGGTTCAATCCTGTGACCTGTGACAATCGCTTATGGCCAGAGATGCCCTACAACTCAGCACTCTACCACTAGTGGTTATCCGAGCAGTTACCGTTCAATATTTTCCGCAGACTTAGAAACTCACGTCTAGTGTGAATCCACACAAGCTGGTGGGATACAAGGAAGGTACAAGATGTTCAAAAAATTAACGTACATGACGTTTCCTGTTTTAATTGTGCTGTTTGTACATAGTGTGGAACTCACAATATTTTTTCGCTTATATCTTTCTTAACACTTAGCTCCACCGACATTGTCAACAGTTATAACGTGACGAGTTAGCAAGAGCACCACATCCATGCTTAGAACGGGGCGTACTTTAATCGATTGCGTAACAAATGCCCCGTACTACCTAGACCATATCACAGGAGACCATATAAACCATGCATCTATTCATAGCAGACACTTTGTGTTCTTCGATTCTAACAACAAAGTGTCTCAGATTGCATCACCTCTTGTCACGTGATGCAGACTCCACACGAAGCTTGGCTGATCCCATGTCAAGCGTTTAGGTGAAGAAAAATATGGAAATAGAGATAGTGTGTGTGTGTTTCTGTGTGTGGAGGGGGGGGGGGGGTGGGTGTTTGTTTGTGTGAGTGTGCATGTGTGTGTTTGCGGGCGTGAGAGCATGATGTGAAAAGATCATAATGTGTCACTAAAATGTAAGGATGGACTCGGATGAAGAAACAAGGATAAATTTATAGAAAAGAAAAAAGACCAAGGAACTACTAGTTACGCTATAATGTCGGTAAACGTCGGTCAACGTCGGTAAACGTCGGTAAACGTCGGTAAACGTAGGTCAACGTCGGTAAACGTCGGTCAACGTCGGTCAACGTCGGTAAACGTCGGTCAACGTCGGTAAATGTCGTGCAAATTTATCGCATGAGCTGATTGTTAAGTATTTGGTCGTGTTTGTGATAGTTATAGAGCAGGTCGTAGGTAAAAGTTAGTGGCTAGAAATAGACGTGCCAAATTATCAAAGTATTCATGTACTTATTCCGGAAACACAGTTGCTACTGTTCACAGTACTAATATCCTAGCACAAGTTGTTTCTGCTCTATGGATTATTGCTATTGAATTCGGATACTTTGCCCTACATGGCAAGAGAATTGCGTTTCGAAGAATTCTTGAAGTAAGTGGATCATGGATGATTGTGACTGGACTTCGGATGGAAGTGCCGACTCTGATGCACTCTCACCACTTCCACCATTAGTGCTATGGACCAGCACAAGGTCAACTGGGTATCCCCCACAGCGAAATATACCATTTTACGGTACGACTTACACGGCTCATCACCACGCAAAACCCAATAGCGGTAACCCAGACAAACATCACATCTCACACGTCATGAACGCATCCATTCTGGAACGACGCTGTTTTCGTGTAAAGTATGTGGAAAGTCTTTCTCTCGGAAATCCAATCTAACGGCACACGAAGGAATCCATCCCTGAGAGAAACTTACCAGCGACTGTGACAAGTCTTTCAATGGTAAAAAACACTTGGAAGACCATGCAAAAACACCGTTGAACAAAAGACTTCTTTCCCAGATTATGGAAAATGTTCATTATAAGTACGCTTTGAAATGCAAGTAGTCCAATCTGAACTCCATGCAAAAGTCACTCCTTACATGCTGACTTCCATATTTGAAACATCACAAACATTATCATTATCATTGTTTTAGAGGTGATATATTGTACAGTTTCTAGGAATGTTACTCAATGCACTTCGTACACGTATTTCCATATCTACCATTCACAACAAAAAACATTTGAGCTGATCATGTGGCTCGTGTTTTATAAAATCTCTACTTTTTCGCGCCTCTTTACTCTTCCGCACGCATGCTGGGTATGGATCCTTTCCCTAGAAGAGACGCTGTGCTGTTTTGAAGTAGGCACATGATGCTAAATATGTGAGATAGTTTATTCCTGTATGCAGATGTCTACCTCTGGTCTCATTTGTATAGAACCGTTCAAGTCCCCGTCAAAACATTTAAAATCTTCTAATAAAAAGATTATCTCAATGTTCATCTGCTCGAGGGAAATGTGTAAACGGGAAAAGGACAGTGACCACCAGGACTCCAACCTGATACAATCGATTATGGCCAGCGATGCTCTACCACTAAGCACTCTACCACTACTAGTCATCCAAGCAGCGTCTGCTCAACATTTTCCTCAGACTTAGAAACTCCCGCTTCCTGTGAATCCACAAAAATCTAGTGGGACGCAAGGAACGTACATGACGTTTCAGGTTTAAATATGGTTTGTTTACATCGTGCGAAACTCAGGATATTCATGATACAAGTGCACGACGACGAAGGTTGACACTTCGTTCAGTGGCTTCTCAACTTTTCTTACGTAGTCTCGTTACCTTTTTGCGTTTCCTCTTGTGGTTTTATTGCACTTGTATCATGATATTATGTGACATTTCTATCACCTTAGGATATGCATTCCGCTTATATCAGATTCTTTCTTCAAATTTAGCTCCACCGAAATTTTCAACAGTTCTAACGTGTCAAGGTTGCAAGAGGACCATACCAATGTTTAGAACAGGGCATAGTGTAATAGATCATGTCACGTATACCCGGCACTACCTATTATCACTACAAAGACAACTAATTGCACAGTAAGCTTTTCATTATGTCGACATGTATGTGTAAAATGTTGTACGATTATCGCAAGGCACACAACGAAAGGGAAAGCGAGGATTTGTTCAGAACTGTTTTCTTGTTTCAATCATCAGTGAATCTACGTAACAATGGAATGGGGACTACTTGAAACTAATCTTATATTGATAGATAAAAGTGAAAGAAGGGGAAAAAGAGCGAAACAAAAAAGGTGATAATCGTACAACATTTTACACATACATGTCGACATACATGTATATGAAATGCTTACGGTGAAATTAGTTGTCTTTGTAGCTATATTAAAACTCCTGTCTCCGAAACGCTTGTTCACTAATAATACTACAAAAAAATGTATTGGCTACGGATGCACCTGCGAATTAGGACATGTGTCAAAAAGTATTAAACGTTTTCTTTCCCTTCCTCTCAAAATACTACGGGAATGATGAAAATATGCTAAGAGACTACAGCTATAAAGAAAAGAATTTCCGAGATACATCACTCCAATAATTTGTAGAAGTGACAAGGGAAAAATTGATGTGAATAGTCAAGAAAACAGTATGCATAATCCAATCAGTGACAAAAACGTAGTGACAAGAAAAAGAGAGAAAATATCAAGAGATTATGGGATCTATTTCGCATCTTCACGAAGAACAGTGCCAAACAACTGCAAAGACAACACATTCTCCTTCTGAACACAAAGCTCAGGTCCTAACTAACATATGTACAAAGCTTCCAACACGGCAAGGACATTTTCTCTCCTTTTCTTGCCACTACGTTTTTGTCGTTGTCCTTGAAATGAAAATGTATTTTTTGATCAGTAGTTGTAACCCTCATGCTGAACAGTTGCTTTCTGTTTCGTAATTTTTTTCATATCTCTATATCTGATATTTGGGTTGGCATAACTTCTCCCCGGTCAGACTGTTCCGACCGGAAAGGGTGGTGGAAGGTGTTTACATCTAGATCGTTCAAGCAGCATGCATGCCAGATATCTTTTACTAGTGGTGTTTGGACATAGTGGACAAATCAATATATTCATTGGGTTGAAATCATCTGAGGAAAATTGGTTGCTCCCCACAACAGAGCTCCCGCTTTCCGCCGACCGACTTGATACCTGGCTAAAGAGTGGTGATATTTTGCAGGCTAGCTTGATTCGAAGTTTCGGTTTACTTCTTATGTGCTCTTGGTGGCAATCATGAGTCGATTAAAATCAAGGCAGTAGGCGTATAGAGCAAGCCCCGGTATGAGGAACAAAACCTTCCCATATGAAGTAATCGACGAAGTTGCTAACATTTATCCCCTGTTGGTATCTTCGTTACTTCTGTCTTCACCACAACGTGCATCACCAACTGTAGCAAGGACAATAACACGCGGGAAATACATTAGCTGTAGTTTTAATTTTCATGTTTTTAGTGCGCACGCAACACACTCTTTTGTCTTTTCATTGCGTGAACCACTGTAACGGGATAAAAGAACAATGATATTCAATGCATATCAGTGCCGAAAGCGGAAGCTAATGTTGAAGATCATGACATTGTCACATCTTGTAAACCCTTCCTATAATATCTCCCTCGAGGCTAAAGAACCTCCATAAAACTGGGAATCAATTCATATATACTTAGCAACAAAGACTCTCTGTTGCACTTTCTCAAGTCTGGTGCGTGCCATGCATGTTTCACATTTTTCGATTCCTAACGAGGTGTGAAGGTAAAGACGAAATTTGAGAGATAGTTCATGGTGGGGAATTCTGTATGTATGTGTAAGTGTGTGTGTGTCTGCGCGCGTTACATGAAAAGAATTGTACACATTGTGTCAGGTAAAGGGACAGTGCTAGAAATAGATGTGAACTGTATTAACGTGAGGACTTGGCACACTGTACATCTACTTACTAAGGGGGAACACCAGCTGTGACTAATTACAAATAATACTGGCTACGGCCAGGAAGAGTTGTCTCCTTATTTGAATTGTTGATATTGAATTCGAATACCTTGCCGAATTTGAAAGAAGAATTAATTTGAAAAGGTGGTGAAAATTGGTCAAGGAGGTGAATCATGGACGATAGTGACTGCACTTCGGAGGGGTGTGTCGACTATGATGCACAAACACGATCGCCACCATTAGTGATATGGACAAGCAGAAGGGCAGTTCCACCGCCAGCTACATTACCTTACAATGCACTTTACACAGCTCTATACCCCGCAAACCACGATAGTGGTGAACAAATAGCGACCGCAGAGGTATCCGATAGTTCTATTCAGGGTTCCTCATTCAGATCTTGGAACACACAAACGTCTTCCTTCGTTGTACTTCATGATTATCTGCTGAACAGCGTTGCTGACAACGTCAAAGACCCCCGACCAGAAATCCAGAGGGCGAAAGATACAAAGCCCAGTGAAGTCCCAACCACAGCTGTCTTAAACCCATGTTTGGATCTCATGACATTGGCAATGGACGACGATCACTGTACGCGAGACAACAGTAAAGCAACTGTAAACTATTCCGTTCCCGTTTCCGATCACTACACAGGCAGTGGGAACGTAACGTTAAACTCGGAGTATAGCAATTTCTCAAGCAATGCTGGCAATGTTAACGTTAACGGAGGCCACAGTGTACATATTACCGGATATGTGCCAGTGTCTTCCCAAGTGACTAGCTTACCTGAGGATCCCAAGAATCACAATCGTGAAAGGATCAACAATCATCACACCTCTGAGCCGTTTTCTGAGGCAGTTTGTCAACTTCACACTAACCATCGTCAACCAGAAACGTCACTCTGCGAGGAAACCGGGAAGTCACCTGATCGCCAGCATGATCCACTAGATCGTGGACGTTCACATCCTGGAGAAAAACGTATAAACGTAAGCATTGCGATAAATTCTTATCTACTCAGTCTAGCGTCACATCTCATGAATGTCCACATCCTGAAGAGAAATCGCTCGATTGTAACTTGTGTGATAAAACGTTCAATAGGCCATCTCATCTTACCCGTCATGGACGAGTTCACTCTGGAGAGAAACCGTTTCCGTGTAAATACTGCGCCAAGCCGTTCTGTGACAAATCCGATCGAAATGTTCATGAACGTATACATACCGGGGAGAAGCCGTTCAGGTGTGGTTACTGTGATGAAATGTTTCCCCGTCATACCCAACTTAGAGTTCATGTACGTAGCCATACTGGAGAGAGACCATATCAGTGTAAATCGTGCGAGAAGTCATTCACGACGAAATCAAAGCTCACCGTGCATCGACGCATCCATACTGGAGAGAGACCACGCAAGTGTAACTTGTGTGACAAGTCATTCACGACGAAATCAAATCTCACAGTGCATGAACGCATCCATACTGGGGAGAAACCATACAAGTGTAAAGTATGTGGCAAAGACTTCCGAGCAGCGTCAACTCTCACAAATCATCAACGAACACACACTTCTGAGAGAACCTGATCAAGTGTCAGCTATCGTGACAAGTCTTTCAATGTGAAAAACAACATGGAAGACCATGTAATTACAAGTACAAACACCGTAAAACAGAAAGATTGTTTTCAAGATTGTTGAAAGTGCTACTCAAAGGCCCGTTTCGAACCGCAAGTAGAATAAAATCAATGTCGCTTAAAGCCCGATCCGTTATCCATGCAAAGGTCTCTACCTACATGCTAACTTCAACATAATTATGTTCCGTCCAAACCATTATCATTGCCATTATACTCCGAGTGATATCCACTATTTCATTTCTTGTTTTCCATTGCACTTCTTACGAGAAAGGAACTTGTTTCCATATTTACCTTGACACTCAATTGCGCTAAACGTTACTGTATTTTTTTTGTTGCATAAATTAGTCATGCTATATAACCGAAACGTACTGCTGCAGTACGCATGACTGGTACGGATCTTTTCGCTGGAAGAGGCACTCTACTGTTTGCATGTTCGGACATGATGCTAAAATTTTATTCATGTATGTACTCTTGGTCCCATGTGTCGTTCTGTATAGTAACGATCTACTACTTATCAAAACTATTCGAATACTATCTCACTGTCCATTTGTTTGCTGAAAATGTGTAAACGGGAAATTTGACTGTCACCACCAGAACTCAAGCTAGGGACCCATTCATATAGCCAGCGATGCTCCCTCTTGATATCTGAAAACGTAAAACATATCTTACTCCACTGCATCAGACCAGTGTGAGGTTGATAGGTTGACTACTAGAGTCACAGTTAGGATGCACCCCCAGTGCTGGATGTGCCAAATGCCAAATACAATAGAGAAGATGGTATTTGAGATGCTTATCATAGCAGGACAAAGCCAGGTCGTCGCAACTCAGGGTTTCTCGCTCTAGAATGAGTTTCAAGATCATTAGTGTGCAAATTATGGTAACCTATAATGGGCATTATCACTCTCTTAGTATTGACTCCCATTGATTTTCGCTATACCTAAGCAGTCAAATATTTCTGCATATTTCACTCCTTAGGGCTATATTGACTGCTGATATTTGACCGCTTAGGCGTGCTTACGGACAGAGAAAGACCTTAAAAACCCTATAAAGCAGACAGAGGTACATGCCGCAGCTAAGCGCTTGAATAATGGCCGAGCTTCGGGACCAGATGGGATACCTGCTGAACATATCAAATATGGAAAACCAGCACTGTTCTCGATCATTGCCACTACATTTAACAATTGTGCCAAAGACAAATCGCTCAAGCCAGGCGATGGGCTACTGATGCCGATACCAAAGCCGGGAAAGAAAAGAGGTCCTCCTGGAAATGTAAGGCCAGATACGCTGCTGAACACCCTACGGAAACTTCTTTCATTGGTCATCCTGACGCGGATCAAGCCAGCTATCAACGGGTACTTGTCACTGAACCAGAGCGGGTTCCGGTCAGGGAGAAGTACTGGAGACGTGGTATATAGCTATCGGTGGTTATCAGCAAGATGCCAACGGGTTGCGTCGAAGATCTCAATCTTAGGCATTGATATGTCAAAGGCATTTGACACTATATCGAGGGTCAAGCTGATCGATATACTGTCATCAGTCATTGATCATGATGAGCTGCACATCATCCGGTGCCTTCTGACAGACACCACAATAAAAGTAAAGCTGAATAACATTCACAGCCAACCATTAGTCACACATAATGGAACCCCGCAAGGTGATTCTCTATCGCCAGTCCTTTTTACTGTCTACCTCGAGGCTGCATTGAGGTTGATTCGAGAGCGACTCTCACCGCGACCAGCATTGGATAATCAGCTTCAATTGCCCAATGAAACAGCATATGCGGATGACGTGGACACCAGCCTACAATATTTGCACGACAATCAACCCATACTATCATCCTCGTTAGCGGAATACAATTTAAAAATGAATGAAGCCAAAACCAAATATACTACAATTGAAAGAGAAAAGGACAGAGTAGACGAGCGATGGCGGACACGGTCAAACTGGGATCGATGCTTGGCGTGGAGGAAGATATCAGTCGGAGAAAACGTCTAGGAACATGTGCCTTACATCAGCTGTGGGTGATATGGCTAAGAGGTAACCATGCCCGTGAACCCCTTCGGATTAGGTTATACAGCAGCTTTATTCTCCCAATACTTCTTTATAACTGCGGAACATGGAGCCTGACAGAGACTCAAGAAAAGAAACTTGACTCGTTCCACCGCCAGCAGTTACGAGCAGTCATAAGGGTCAAATATCCCCGTATAATACGCAATGAAGCACTGTACAAGCGCACTGGCTCCAAGCCGCTCAGCAGAATCATCCAGTCTGCTAGGTGGAGAATGCTTGGCCACATGCTTCGACTAGACACCTCATCCCCGGTCCAGCAGGCTATGTCAGCATTCTTTCAACCAGGAAGCTCAGGGTTCCGAGGCCGCCCGAGTACAACCCTCCCGCGATCTATCAACAACCACCTGAAAAATTCCAGATCCACAAACTCCCTCACATCATACGAGGATCTAGTTGCACTGAGGCAGCTCGCCCAGGATCGTCGAAAGTGGAAGGAACTAATGTGTGCTGTGTGTAGTGGCTGAAGTTATACAATTACACTAGATACTCTAACAATAATATCCGATACAATTACACAAGATACTCTAGATACTAGATACTCTAGATACTCTAACAATTTTATCACTAATTATGATAATAATTACCACATCAAATGCTGCAGAGACCTATCCAGAATCGGCAATATGCTGGCCCTGGCCTCGAGATCTGCAACTGCAATCGGTTTCTACTTTGCAATATTAACGGATTAGTCCCCTTTGTCGATTGATGAATCAATCGGAACCAACGCATTCGTCACTCCGATTAGTAACTTCGGCTCTGCTCTGTTTTGTTTTGAACTGTATACGTATGTTTAACTCATTGTATTTCTTTGTATTCTGTATCTCGTTATCGTTATCTTTTCCTCTAGCCCTCTCGCGTAGGAGGAGCTTTCTTTTTTTATGGCAGCTTAAGCGAAGGCTATATACCGGCTTTATGCAGGTTGATGCCAACGCAAACAAGCAAAATAATAATAATAATAATAATAATAATAATAATATCCACGCAAACACACATCCAGTCATAATAAGGCACTTGTCATAAGTATCCGAACGTTTTCGGTCCCTTCTCATCAAGGATTATACAGGGAATGGCTCAAACTGGAAAGACTAAAACTTATATAGCGTAAAGATAATTAGATAACAACACTCGTGACAAGGTGGAAACGTGGTAGATGTGCGTTACATTTGGCTGTGTTAGAAGCTTTGTATATCCGTAAGTTAGATCCTGAACTTTGCGTACAGAAAGAAAATGTGTTGTCGCTACAATTGTTTGGTGTTACTCCTCGTCGAGGTGGTAACAATGTAACTTAATTTGCTCCCTATGTTGTTGTCACTATTATTATTTTCCTTCGAGTTTTGTGTCGTGCTAAACTTGATAATTTTCCACCTTGTCACGAGTGTTGTTATCTAATTATCTTTACGCTATATAAGTTTTAGTCTTTCCAGCTTGAGCCATTCCCTGTATAATCCTTGATGAGAAGGGACCGAAAACGTTCGGATACTTATGACAAGTGCCTTATTATGACTGGATTTGTGTTTGCGTGGATATTTGCGACCCATAACTTACCTTCGTTTTAAAGTATTATCCGCCTCCGACCTCTTTTAAAAAAAAATAATAATAATAATAATAATTTGAAAGTAGGACGGAGGCAGAAAATATTACAAAAAATGTATTATCTACGCATGCATCTACGCAAGAGTCACCACCAGCCAATTAGGACATGTGTCAAAGTATTGAACGTTTTCGTTCCCTTCTTGTCAAAATACTACAGGGAATGATGGAAATAAGCTAAAAGACTACAACTATAAGGAAAAGAAGTTCAGAAATATATCACTCCAATTATGTGTAGAAGTGACAATAAAAAATAGATGTGAAGAATCAAGAAAACAGCATGCAAATCCAATAAGTGACAAAACGTAGTGACAAGAAAAAGAGAGAAATAACAAGAGATCTATTTCGCACCTTCACGACGAACAGTGCCAAACAACTGCAAAGACAACACATTCTCCTTCTGAACACAAAGCTCAGGGTCTAACTTACGTATGTACAAAGCTTCCAACACGGCAAGATGTAACAAAGACCTACCACGCGACAAAACAGAGAATACATCATCGGAATACCACTCACGACAACTAGCACTGCCCGACAGGTGACACTTGATTGCCGAGGTACCGTTTCCCTGACCCGACGACTTGGCCGTTGTCACCTCCGATATTGCCGCTTGCGAATCTCTCCCATTGCGCCCTGCGTCCCTGCAACTCCGACTGCCTCGGTCGAGATCAGTGTGCTGCTCCACGTCCAGTCTGTCCTGCTTCCGTGGTCTACCTCGTTTCTTCACATTAACCGTTGTTGTCACTTCCAGTATTGGTTCTTTTGATTCGTCATCAATTCGTCTCCTCGATTGACTTCTGGTGACTCGTCCGGGGCTCGATTGTCCAGATGTCAGTTTCGGTGGTTTCCGTATCGGTCTCTTCTTCTTGTTGACTGTTGTTTGGGTTGGCTCCAGCCCTCCGCCCGACGAAAAGGAGGAGGCGTCGGCAAACGTATCCACAGCGGACTTGGACAAGTCCACCTCAGACACAGACTGCACTGGACACTTCGGTGGACGACCACGCCGAGGTCGAGAACCACGTGCAGCTACAGGGACAAGATTCAACGGTACATGTTGACGAATCCGTGCGCCCAGGTGCTGAAAGGTTCTACCTACGTACCGATTTCCACAATTTCGGCACTGAAAGAAATAGATTAAATTACTTTTGCTTAGGGTAGGTAGAACGTCCTTCTTCACGCTGAACGCACGGGTCGTCCCAAAGATGACATACAATTTGACACACGGATAAGAGGAACAAACAATATTCCGCACCTCCTTCTCGACGCGCGAAGAACCGGCACCATTGACCAACCCATGGCAAACGTAGTACCACAGGGCATCTCTCTGGTCCAAAAGTGATCGTCTTTTCCAAGGTCGGTTTCTGGTTGATGAGTTTCATTAAAAGTGTCTTTGGATAGCCATTCTTTGTCATTATGGTTAAGAGTCGTTCTAGTTCCTCGTCCAGCAGATGAGGGGAACATATCCTATGTGCACGGTAGACAAGGGCCTTGACGAGGTGTGTTTTGGACTTAGTTGGAGTAAAACTTGACCATGGGATATACAAGCCTGTGAAAGTGGGCTTTCTATAAATGGTCGTGTCCATGTTGTGCGTATCCATGTTACGAGAAATACTAACATCCAGGAAAGAAAGGGTACCATTGTTTTCACCATCTGATGTGAATTTTAATGCTGGATGTAAGGAGTTGAGAGTTTCCATAAACCTATCACAGGTTTCCTTGTCGTCGTCGTGACAATACACATCATCAACAAAACGACAGTACATTGATGGCCAAAGTGAAGGGTCAATAGACGACTCGCAGAAGCCAACAAATATGTTCGCCAAGACTGGTCCCAAAGGCGATCCCATGGCGACTCCATCATTCTGTTTGTACATTATATTGTCGAATGAAAACTCCACACCAGACGTGACCATGAACATAAGTTTCACGAACTCTGTTTCATTCAAATCTGGGGGAGTGATAGACCTGTTATGGTATAACGCCATGGCGCAAATGTCTATTGTTTCTCGTAAAGGAACGTTGGTAAACAAGCTCACTACGTCATAGGAGCACATGTAACCATTTGATTCAAATTTCGAATCTCTAAGTTTTTCGACAAACTCAAACGTGTCTTTAACGCAACGTGTGTTGTACAAGGCAAGAACCGGTTCCAGAAAATTGCATAACCACTTCGAAACCTTGTATTGCGGAGATCCAGACATGCTTAAGATCGGGCGTAATGGAATATGTTTTTTATGAATTTTTGGGAGCCCATACATCCTAGGTCTTGTCGAGCCTGTGGGAGCTAGATGATCATACTCATATTTGGTGATCTGATGCGTTCTAGAAAGAAAAAGCAGGTACTTACTCAGCTTGGTATCAATGTTTTCGGTATGGTCACACACATCGCAAGGCCCAAGTCTGCTGAATTTACTAATGTCATTGAGTATGACCAACATTTTCTCCCGGTAATTATCCGCAGACAAGATGACTGTTGCACGGCCTTTGTCTGGTCGAGAGATAACGATTGCTGGATTCTTTCGAAGCTCTTTGATCACTTTCATGTGTTCCCGTGATAGCGTGAATGATCGAGTGTCCGGAGGCGATTGTGCGAACCGAAAGGCTTCAGCGGCCAGTGAAGCCCGACAAGATCCCGTTGCTATATCCGTCTTTGCCGGGATGTTAGATAGCTGTTGTTGAAGTAGTTCGAACTCGGCCAGGATATCAGTTTTCCTAAACCTCGGGGGAATACCGAAGTCCATTCCACCGCACAAAACATCCTTTTGAAGCTGGGTTAAGGTAATATCAGAGAGATTGATGATTGTCTCATAATTTTCACTGCAGGTTCCAAACCGGTCCTTCCTCAAAGCGAAAATAATGCCTGTGTGTTTCTTTTCAAGTCTAGAACGCTGCCTACAGTCACATTCGGATAATAGCCAAGAGAACCTAATGAAGTCGAATGTATTGAGATGTGTTCGGCTTCTTTGGTAGGAAGACACAAACTTGGATCGTATGCTTTGAAGGTGGGCCTTGGCCTTGTTATGGTCATCTTGTAGCAAGACCTTTTCAATAGAGATGGAATCATAGAGTTTTAATTTGTGAACTCGCTGTTGGAGATACTTAGGCGCGATAGAGTAATGAAGGCAGTCACGAAGCAGTCGCACATGGTAGATGGCTGTGTTAAGGCGTCCCCGAAGAGAAAGGACGTCATTCAGAAGACCGATATGTTCGGTTTGGAGACGTCGCTTGAAGTAGTTAAAGCAGTGGCGCGGAGAAAGAAAGAACAGCAGTGCTACTGGTGCTGTGATAGGCATCAGCATGGGCTGTCGCCTAGGGCGCTATGCCACTGGAGCACCAGAGCCCAACCCTCAACAAAAGCCGGTAAGTGTTGCATGGAAGGTCAAAGGAAAAAGACCATGCATGAAGTTATTAGCTGGTGTACGTAACCAATTTTACTAATTCAAACAACCGAAGCAGCAATCGGAGACGCAACCCGGCAGCAGCGAGTTGGTTGCGCTATACGGTCACAGGCGGAACGAAGCAGCACCTAAGCAGCGGCGAGATAGCACTACATGCATGGGAAAACCGAAAGAAAAATAATAATAATATCAGGTTTCAGCATCACAGCAGAAGCAGGCAAAGTCCACCGTGACGAAAGCAATATGCACTTATACAGGACTAGACTGTGCGACTAGGAATGTAACAAATTATAGATGGATCGAACTACCGAGCCACGGCGGCTCGGTATATTGTGTGCCTCCACGATTAATAATTTGAAAGTAGGACGGAGGCAGAAAATATTACAAAAAATGTATTATCTACGCATGCATCTACGCAAGAGTCACCACCAGCCAATTAGGACATGTGTCAAAGTATTGAACGTTTTCGTTCCCTTCTTGTCAAAATACTACAGGGAATGATGGAAATAAGCTAAAAGACTACAACTATAAGGAAAAGAAGTTCAGAAATATATCACTTCAATTATGTGTAGAAGTGACACGAAAAAATAGATGTGAAGAATCAAGAAAACAGCATGCAAATCCAATAAGTGACAAAAACGTAGTGACAAGAAAAAGAGAGAAATAACAAGAGATCTATTTCGCACCTTCACGACGAACAGTGCCAAACACCTGCAAAGACAACACATTCTCCTTCTGAACACAAAGCTCAGGGTCTAACTTAACTATTTTTTCGTGTCACTTCTACACATAATTGGAGTGATATATTTCTGAACTTCTTTTCCTTATAGTTGTAGTCTTTTAGCTTATTTCCATCATTCCCTGTAGTATTTTGACAAGAAGGGAACGAAAACGTTCAATACTTTGACACATGTCCTAATTGGCTGGTGGTGACTCTTGCGTAGATGCATGCGTAGATAATACATTTTTTGTAAGGGGCCGTCCGGGGTTACCGATTGTTTTTACAAAACGAAAAGTTTTAGTATTTTTCAGCCCCCACCCACCCACCCACCTTTTCTGCAGGTAAAACGAATTCCAATAAAATATTGATGTCAATTTTCGACACCCAGAAGTAACTGGGCATTCTCCATCAGCATTCAATAATTATTTTCGAAACGAAACTCCATCAAACCCACCCACCCACAAACGAAAACATTTCGTTTTGAAAATATGATTGGTAACCTTGGACGGCCCCTAATAATAATAATAATAATAATAATAATAATAATAGTACGAAGTAGTGGTTGCGACTTCGGGGATAATTTGTAAGAAAGGGTTTGCTCCCCACACCGGAGCTCGCGCTATTCCGCCGACTTTACTTGACACTTGACTGACTCACGACTGCCATCCAGAGCACACGAGAAGTCCATCGAACCTTCGACTCGGCAAGCCTGCAAGAAAGCACCACTCCCTGCTCAATACACAGTGTTCGGGGAATTCACCCCTCATCTGTTGAGCTTGAGTAGGCTGAGGAAGATTGTGCCTGAAGAGCATCACTTATATAGTGCTCTCCAGGCACAAACATCACCAGGGATACAAACTTACAGAGACGCTCCGTTTCCAGCGCGACAAACACCTCGTGAACACCAGATAGCAGCGTGAGTCAGTGTCGCTCCTGGACGGTGAGACAGACGTCGAGGACCCTCGGTCATTCGCAACGCTGTCACCTCCAAACCAACTAGTCGCAAGCCCGCGCTGGGCACAACAGTACGAAGTAGTGGTTGCGACTTCGGCGATAATTTGTAAGAAAGGGTTTGCTCCCCACACCGGAGCTCGCGCTATTCCGCCGACTTTACTTGACACTTGACTGACTCACGACTGCCATCCAGAGCACACGAGAAGTCCATCGAACCTTCGACTCGGCAAGCCTGCAAGAAAGCACCACTCCCTGCTCAATACACAGTGTTTCGGGGAATTCACCCCTCATCAGTTGAGCTTGAGTAGGCTGAGGAAGATTGTGCCTGAAGAGCACCACTTATATAGTGCTCTCCAGGCACAAACATCACCAGGGATACAAACTTACAGAGACGCTCCGTTTCCAGCGCGACAAACACCTCGTGAACACCAGATAGCAGCGTGAGTCAGTGTCGCTCCTGGACGGTGAGACAAACGTCGAGGACCCTCGGTCATTCGCAACGCTGTCACCTCCAAACCAACTAGTCGCAAGCCCGCGCTGGGCACAACAGTACGAAGTAGTGGTTGCGACTTCGGCCTTTCTTACAAATTATCGCCGAAGTCGCAACCACTACTTCGTACTGTTGTGCCCAGCGCGGGCTTGCGACTTGTTGGTTTGGAGGTGACAGCGTTGACCGAGGGTCCTCGACGTCTGTCTCACCGTCCAGGAGCGACACTGACTCACGCTGCTATCTGGTGTTCACGAGGTGTTTGTCGCGCTGGAAACGGAGCGTCTCTGTAAGTTTGTATCCCTGGTGATGTTTGTGCCTGGGGAGCACTATATAAGTGGTGCTCTTCAGGCACAATCTTCCTCAGCCTACTCAAGCTCAACTGATGAGGGAAGAATTCCCCGAAACACTGTGTATTGAGCAGGGAGTGGTGCTTTCTTGCAGGCTTGCCGAGTCGAAGGTTCGATGGACTTCTCGTGTGCTCTGGATGGCAGTCGTGAGTCAGTCAAGTGTCAAGTAAAGTCGGCGGAATAGCGCGAGCTCCGGTGTGGGGAGCAAACCCTTTCTTAATAATAATAATAATTAGGGGTTGCGAAGTTGAACGGTGCCTAGTGCAGCATTGTCACTGCATGAGTAGGCGATGGTGCAACGGTTTTGCAATCATAAAACCGGGATTCATGAGGTTATCGTTCTGGAATTTGAAATACGGACTATTTGTCGTGATAAATCTAATATTGACTGAGTACGAGGTCAATATAGGAAATAAAAGCTGTAAAAGTCCGAGGCATATAATAACCATTTGGCAAGGAACTAGATTTTTTCCATTACTATACTTGGAATACATTTGAGCTCGTACGACACAAGAATTACAGGATATGATAATTTCCACGGGGAGCTGACCTTCCCTTCTGTATGATTGGGTGCATTTCATTCCCTGCAAGGACACTGTTATTGACTATATTTGGACTCATAGCTGTGCGATAGGAATAAATTTCGTTACTTTAACTGCAATGTAAGGTAAAAGAGGATCTCTTCAACAGTCCTTAAAATTGATTCGGTGAGGCACATTCCTGACTGGCGTTTCCAAGACCATTGCTCACAGATCTAGGGCTGCACAACACGCAGATCCTACTTCAGTGACTGGATCGTCTACACAGAGTCATAGTGCCTACTCCTCCACACCTTTCCGTGCACTGAAGTGTCACTGAAGCCGGGACAGAACAAGAACGCATCCATACTAGAGATATGCCTATATTGGAGATATGCCTTTTCAGTGTGCGGAATGTTCGAAATCTTTGGCCAAGCACTCCAACCTAATAGTCCAAGAAAGAATCCATCCTCTTAGAGTAACTCATCAGGTAACAGCGCTGGTGACAAATCCATCAAAGCGAAAACAGAATTTGAAGACCATGCAAATACTAACAGCCAAAGGTTTTTCCAGATGTTTTATTTAGGTCTCCATGCAAATTTCACTGCTTACATGCTGACGTCAACACATGTAACATCAATAACATTATCATAATCATTGTATTCCAGTTGATATCTACAGTTTCGTTCCTTGTTATTCATTGCACTTCTTACACAGTAGGAGTGTGTTTACAAATTAACTATGCAAAAAAACAATTAATTAATTGCGATACGCTGGGCTGTTTGGGATTTCACACGTGATGCAAATATTTTAGTTCCTTTGTTACTCTATGTAACTTTGACCTATTATTCATTTTAACATTGTATAGTCTCGTTCTAGTCCTTGTGAATCTTGTCACATTATACCAGGCTCTTCAAAGACCCTACATAATTATTATTATTATTATCATTATATTCACATGAGGTGAAAACGCTTCGATACAACGATGTCCCATTCAATATCTAACGCCAAAGTGTCTCACATTGACACCATCCCACGTCAGGAGTTGAAGAGTCAGCATGAAGTGTAAGTCTCAGCTTTCGTGATACCAACACAAGCTCTAAGGTGAAGAGAACATAACAAGGATAACGTGTATGTGTGTGTGTGTGTGTGTGAGTGTGTGTGTGTGTGTGTGTGTGTGAGTGTGTGAGTGTGTGTGTGTCAGCCTGTGTATGTAAACCTGTATGCGTGTAGGTGATTATGAGTATGCTCAGGATATGATAAGATTGCCATGTGTCAGTTGATTATAGAGTTCATAAATAGATGTTTGACGTGACGAATTAGCAGAATGTTCCTCGGGAAACACAAATGCTACTGATTATAAAACCTACATCCTAGGGCGAGTTCTTGCTATTTGAATTATTGGCACTGACGTCGGACACGTTTTGTGCTTGGAAGGAAAATTACAGTTTTGAGACTTTGTGTTGTACGTGAATCATGGATAATTGTGAATGGAATTCGGCGAGTAGCGTGGACTCTGATGCACTCTCATCACTGCCACCACTAGTCATATGGACCAGCAGAAGGTCTACTGCGTGTCCTCCACCGCCAAATATAGCAGCATCCTACGGCGCATCTTATGGAGCACATAACCACCCAAATGCTGAAAGCGGCAATCAAGTAGCGACCTCTGAATTCTCCTACGGATATAATCCTCCTCTGCGTTCCTCATTCAGCTCTTGCAACACTCCAATATCTACCTCCGATGCCCTTCAAGATCATCGTTTGATTGAGGATGTGGCAGACAAGTTCAGGGAGCAACTACCAGAGTTCCAGAGTAACAACAAAACAAACGCTACTATTGTTTCGACAACAGCTATCGTAAACCCAAGCTCAAATCCCATGACACCGGCAGTGGACACTGACAAAAGATCGCAAGACAACGGTAACCAAACTGTTAACCATCCCGTCTCCGTTTCATATCACTACACAGGCCATGGGCACGTAGCGTATGACTCGAAAGGTGGCAATTACTCAAGCAAGTCTGCCGATGTGGACGTTCACATTATCGGACGTATTCCAGTATCTCCTCTTTCGTCCAGCTTATCTGAAGATCCCAAACATCACGATCGTAAAACGTTCAACAATATGCACACCTCTGAGTTGTTTTCGAAGGAAGTTTGTCAACTTCAAATTGACATTACTCAGCCTGAACCGTTGCTCAGCAAGGAAACAGATACGTCACTCGATCGCCAGAGTGACACACTGGATCGTTCGCATTCACAACCTGGAGAAAAGCCGCTTAAATGTAAGCAATGCGATAAATCATTTTCTGCTCAATCTTGTTTAATAACATCTGATGAATGTACACATCCAGAAGAAAAATTGTTAAAGTGTAAAGTGTGCGATAAAACCTTCAATAGGCGAGCTAAGCTTACCAGTCATGGACGTGTTCACTCAGGAGAGAAACCCTTTACGTGCAAGCACTGCGATAAGTCATTCAGTGACAAATCCAATCGTACTGCTCACGAACGTATCCATACAGGGGAGAAACGGTTTCAGTGTCATTACTGTGGTCAAGGTTTTTCCGCCTGTTCCAGCCTTAGATCTCATTTACGTACACATACTGGAGAGAAGCCATTTCAGTGTAAATTATGTGGCAAGGCATTTAGACAATTACCACATCTCACAAGTCATCAACGCATCCATTCTGGAGAGAAACCATTTCAGTGTAAATTATGTGGCAAGGCATTCAGACAATTACCACATCTCACAAGTCATCAACGCATCCATTCTGGAGAGAAACCATTTTCGTGTAATGTATGTGGAAAGTCATTCAATCGGAAATCCAGCAAAACAGCTCATGCACGAATCCATTCCTAACAGCAAGGGATCATGTGTGAACGATCGGGACAAGTCTTTCATTGCCAAACCACACTTTTCAAGACCTTGAAAATACAAACACCCTCTAAACAAAAGCTTTTCCAAAATGATCTTACATCTGACTTCTAATACCGGTTTTAACCGGGGTAAATTCAATGCCAATGACAGACAGATCTGAACTCCACTCCTTGGTAACTGCTTACTTACACGCTGATTTCACCCATACTAACAACTACCATCACAAACAATATCTTGTATCATTGTCTTCCCGTTGATATTGTACTGTTTCATTCCATGTTGTCCTTTGCACGTCTCACACAGACGGAACGCATTTTCCATTGTTGATAAACCTGTCCTTTTGAATGTCGCAAACAAGTATAATACTTCTAGAGCACGTACGCATTGCTCTGCTGTTTTCAAGGCCGCGTATAAAGCTATAATTATATTCGGTCTGTATGTATCTTTGCTCCCATGTATAATATTGTTTTGTCTTGTTCTAGTCTTTGTCAAAACTCCTCAAATCTTCTAATACTATCTCAAAGTTCATGTGCTTAGTGGAAATGGACGAAAGGTAAAATTGACTTTCACCACCAGGACTCGAACCCTGACACTGATAATAAGCAGCAATGCTCTAACACTAAGCTATGGCTTACTGGTCATCCAAGCAGCGACCATTCAACACTTTCTTCTGACTTTCACCCTCAAGCTTCCTGTGAATTCGCACTGGCTGGTGGGACGGAGTTCTCACTGCAACCCACACACTTCCCGCACTATGTAGCACGAGGGAAGCCCCAACATACAAAGTATTCATTCGTTCGAGGGGAAGGTGACAAGGGGAAAGGCCTGACGAACAAAATTGACTGTCACCACCATGAATCGCAACAGGGAGCCTCTCTAAAGACGTGAGACAAATCTTACTCTACAGCATGAAATCAGTGTGAGGTTCAGCAATCGACTATTTGAGTCACAGGAAGTGATGCGCCTTCGCAGCCATTTTGACGCATTTATCACAACTACCACAGAGCCAGATACTCGACCCGGCAGATCTGTCTTACACACAACAAAGTGTACCGTGTAGTCAGTTGAAACTCGGAGTACAGGAAAAAGATCCTGTCAAAAACGATCGTCAGTGCCTAGAGCGTGTTCGCACTGTACACATATCGCGGTTTTTAGCACAAAACTTGAAATATCATGAAATTCCCACGAAACCTGGCAAGTCCGACATGATTATCCCACCTGCGAGGTATTACCACAAATTAAGTTCTTCAAATACCAGCACAGGTGCCCAAATCAGAGGTGACTACCTTTCCCAAGAGGTGTTTTAATACAGTACATGAGAACAATATTTATTTGAAGAAATCCAATTTTTCATCACCCATAGAGTTTACAATCATTATACAGCATGCTTGAAGATATCGCCCATTTCTGTTGAGTAAAACTTATAATCTCACTGGTACCCGAATTTCCACACACTGGCACAAGTCCGTCATTAATATCTCACCTGTGAGGGGTAAGCAAACTTTGCGCAGCTAATATTCCATCCCATGTACCCAAATAGGACGTGATCATCCTTCCTCACATTCTGTTACCACAGTATTAAAGTGAGAACTGTATTTATGTGAACAGATCCAGCTTGTCATCACTCATAGAGCTTGCACTCATTATTCAGCAAGCTTGAAGATATCGTCTGTTGCTAACTTTGGCCGTGCTCTTGACTGTTCAATTGGTCACCATAGAAGACGGTCGAGTTCCGTTAAGAATGGAGCATGATGCGGACTGGACGTCTGAGAGCAGTTTGGATTCAGATGAATTATCAGTGTTGCCACCATTAGTGATATGGACAAGTAAAACGCAATTGCCATTGTCATGTTTCGTATCACCATGGTGTGCCAAGTGTCGCGCGTCACCACACTGAGATCGGTCATGGAAATAACATAGTGACCTCTGAAACGTCTTCTGTGGATTATCCACAACGGCATAGCTCGATATCCAGGCTGGACAATTCACAGCACCGCTATTCTCCAGTAGATTTCTTTCTGCTTCCTGAGCCAGTCGTCATCGCCACACCACGTAGCGAAGTCCAGAGCAAGAACCAAAAAGATGCTGAAGCTTCAGCATCAGCTTCTTGCAACACTGACTTGGAGCCGCCAACGTCAACAGGCAGAATGCTAAAACGATATCTCCCCACATCTATTCCACAAGTCAGCTCTTCCCTAACTGGTCCAGACCACTACGCCGCTCCAGAAGGGACACGTGACTCGCCTAATGACGAATCGTCCATCCATTCTGATGACTTTGACCTGAATCAACAGAGTATAGGTAATATTAGCGATAATTCGGTATCTCCCCAATGCACTGGTGAACTTGTATCTGAAAAACCACACAAACCAACTGGAGGAAACTTGGTGAAATGTAAGCTGTGTGGAAGGGCATTCTCTAACCAGTCTAGTCTTACTAGACATGAACGCACGCATCACAACCAGAAACGTTTCAAGTGCAAGAAGTGTGAAAAGTCATTCAGTTACAATTGGAGACTAAAACTTCATGAACGTACGCACTCTGGAGAGAAACCATACAAGTGTAAGGTTTGCGCAAAGTCGTTCAGCCAAAGTTCCAATCTTTTGCGTCATCAACGCATCCACACTGGATAGGCCTTGACGGATTATGCTAGCATAATTTTTCGCATAATTTCTACCAAAATCGAATAATCGCATAATTCGAGGCAAATTGCATACGAATCGCATAAAATTGTAATAATCCGCCTGTTTGCATCAAATTCCATACAGTTGTACATGTTCTACAAGTACAAGTACAAGTAGATGCACTAGGAAGTTGTAGGTTTACGACTCCCTTGATAACATGTCCAGTCCACTACAATCAGTGATGGTCGTAGCTAGGTCGGACGGTGCGTTGACCCCGTTGAACTTTTTGCTACTACAGTACTACGCCCTCTACAAAAAAATTCCCCTGCACAGAACCATTATGCATTAGCAGCATATGTGAACATAATGCGGCATAATATGATAACTTTCAGCATAAAAATAGCATAATTCTGCAATTTTTTCAGCAATGCGAAAAGCATACTTTCACGAAAATATTAACATAATCCGTCAAGGCCTAACACTGGAGAGAAGCCATTCAAATGTGCACACTGCTGCAAGTCTTTCGCGGAGTTAAAAAACCTTCATGACGACCAGATTCGTCACACGGGACATAGGCGGAATGTATGTAACGGGTGTGCCTGTGAATTTTATTCTGCATCCAGTTTGAGACGTCATAAGCTTAATCGAGTTTGTAAACGATAACACCCTAATCCTTCTGCATCTCTCCTTTTCTCTACTATTCTCAAATCCTTATCTTCTTTTGTAACTGCTCCTACTCGCTTTCTTATAGCCATATGTTGGTAACTGTTTTGTTATAGATTATAGCTCTGCGTTATACGTCTTATCCGAACTTTATTTTCAAATTTTTAATAGGATTGCGTTGCCTCTTTTCGCGTATAATAATAATAATAATAACAGCTCGCATGTACTCCATGGGTGAGATCACCCATGGGGCTAACGCATCTTTCGGCAAAAGAGTTAGAGAAAACGAGAAACACATGACATACACACCTTCTTCATTCTGTTATTGCAGGGAAAAACTACCTCGATTCCACCATGAGCCTAGGCATGAGGAGTATAATATTAAGTACAGAATGTTATTTACCAAAAGGATATTCAAGTAAGCGCAGATATTTTTTTAGCATGATAAGTTAGTACATTGATTCACAATGCCGAGCCAAGCTTCCCTGTCTTGGGAAATAGCTTCCGCTTCGGCAATGGAAACGTTTATTGTCTTTAAGTCATTCTTGATGTTGTCGATCCATGTGGTGACGGGGCGTCCCCTGGGCTTCTTGATGTCTTTGGTGTCGATTGAAAGTCTTAGAGCTTTGTAGGATGTCGAGTCACTGCCTTCTCTGATTACATGGCCGAACCATAACAAGCGCCGTTCCCTGCATGTTCTGCGTATTGTTCAAGTTAAAAACATAATTGCTGAACTGAACAGTCTTTGAGTATGCTTCATTTCCTCGTTCTCTCCTGTAGTCGTCTTCTTGTTTTCTTGCATTATCGTTGGCTTTCGTCCACAC
Source organism: Sycon ciliatum (assembly GCF_964019385.1). Lineage (NCBI taxonomy): Eukaryota > Metazoa > Porifera > Calcarea > Leucosolenida > Sycettidae > Sycon > Sycon ciliatum. The sequence continues at coordinate 26,857,330 of NC_088652.1, read as the reverse complement.
TGTTTCTGGAATTAAATTCTGGTCCTCATGTGTCCATGACTTATGAAATTGTGCACAATTGACCTAGGCTTCTGTACATTTGCGATTTGTGCTAAGCGCTGAAATTTTCCGAGTGAATTTACATTGGAATTGTTTTCGTAAAATGTATTTATTATATATCGCATTAGAATGTCTTCACAGCCATTTTAGCTCCCTCCTTATTGGACTGTTTTCACATCCATTGTAGCTTCCTCCGTATAAGACTGTTTTCACAGCCATTTCAGCTCATTTTCTCTTGGTACTAAGCTGTTGACCTTGCACTTGTGTTTATTTTGCCCGTACAAGAGGCTTTTTAAATTTTTTTTTATTATATATCGTGATAATTGATGAAAATGTAAGACACATTATTTAAGGTGGCAGACTACCCAAACATTCGCTGAAAATCGAATTTGTAAATTCAAATTGAGTGCTATGTCAGTTAAAAGAGCATGAATAGCTGCAAATTCTCTGAAAATTGTGTCCCAATCTGACCAGCCGTTCAAGAGTTATGGCCAAAATGTGCCCTTGCAAGGAAAGATTTTTTTTGTTGCACACTGTCATTTGTTGGCAGCACTGTGTTTGAATGTGAGCAGACCGTGCGCAACTTGTCGTATCATGGAAACACGCGAAAGTGTGCAGAATTTTGCTCCAAGTCCAAACAATCACGTTAAAAATCACGTATTGGGCTGCATGGCGGCGGGCGAAGCCGCCCGCCGTGCAGCAGAACCTTTGCCAGCACCCTCGTGACGTTGCAGATATGTGGCTTGATTATTGTAGTTGACGTTGATTTAGTGACTTTGGCAAGTTTGAGTCGTGTTAAGAAGTCAGGTAGGATTCAGTACTAGGCAGTAGTGAAACGTGACTTACGTGAGTGGTAGTCTATGCCGGTTTCTGAGGGCATCCTGGATTTGGTGTGCAGCGCTGTGGAAATGGCTTGCTGTGGACATCCCAGCACTGGATGTTGTATCAAAGGTAGGACCTCGTAGCACGTGCTAAACCTAAAAAAAATCAAAATTTGACTTGGGTCTGTGGGAGTCCTACCCCACCACCCATGGCTGCTTCTGGACTTGTTTTAGGTTTGGGTCCCGTGCACGGACAGAATGGGGACGAAAACGTGAAAAAAATGTAAATGCATTTGTTTGGCTCCTGAGTGGCTCGCACACTGTGGCACTATGCCAGAAATTTGAGTTTTCCGGCCCGGAAAGCCTGTCAGGGAGGCGCAAGAACTTGTAAATCATGTCCTGAGGGCCGGGATACTGGCAGCAGTGTGTGGTCACAATGGCACTCAAATCCATTGAGAAACACCAACGTTACGGTCAATTGAATGCCATATGAAATTTATGGGTAGGCTGCGCCCTTAAGGTAATTAGTCGTGTTCAGTTGTTTTTCGTCTACAATGCTCAGATGTTAGCTTTTAATTTTAAACAGCTGAGAGAAAAATGATTGTGCAATAACAACATCTCATATATTGTCCTCTGCTTGTCTGAATGCAGTATGTAAAGACTGCTCCAGAGTGCCTATATATTCACGCGCGGGTTCGCAGCAAATGCCACCTAAATACGCTACATTCTATTTACGTACAATATACTGCGAGAAATTGGAAACGGTATTTCATTGGTAACATAATGAGGAGTCAATGGTTGACAATGGAGGTACGAGTTCTGCCCGCATCACTTCCAAGTAGATGGCCCCATTCAAAAGTAATCTAAATCCGCAGGCTAGCCCCTTTTCCCCTTCCAACCAGTCTCACCCAGTACCCGTAAATGTTAATTTCTCCCCCACTTCCTACCCACAGGGACTCACAATTCGCAGTGGACATAATTATTATTATTTGTAGTTTGAGGCATAAAACACATAATATTGAAGAGCTCATGGAGCAGGATACACTAGACAACTTGGCAGTTACAGACACGTGGCTCGACAACAGTATCTCCGACGCTGTGATATCAATACAATGCATGACATTGTTCCGAAGACATAGAGCATGCCAACGAAACTGCTTCTGCCTAACCACCTGCAACCCGTGCAGAAAGGGTGGAGGTGTATGCATATACGTGGGGAACACAGTGAGTGCTTCTGCAGAAACGAACTATACAAACCCCCTCCTGGAATTATCTTGGGTGAGGATCCAAATCTGCCGCCGTGATAATATCCTCGTCGAATGTCTTTACTGCCCCCCCCCCCCATCTGAACACGTAGCCTATTGGGATCTGCTTGCCGAAACTATTGAATAAGCTGATGCAGAACAAGTAATGATTGAGGAGACTTGAACACCGACTTCATGGATCATACCAAACTTCAGTTGCACCATCTTCGAACGAGTTATCGTATGACACTCTTCAGGAATCTGCGTTGTCCAGCTTGCCCTAGAGAACGAAGGAGAACAAAGGAAGTAATATAGCAATCAAGGTAGGGTAAGCATGCGATACGTTTCACATTTCAAGTTGTGATTTACTACCAAAATGCGTGCACAAAACAAGGGTATGAGAAAACGCGTGGCATATGTATTGGTCTAGCATCAACACAAAGAGAGAGTATGAATGAGAATTATTTATAAGAAGAAAAATGGACCAAAGAGCTACAAGTGACGCTATCATTATTCTCTAGCACCACCAGTTACTTTACAATCAGCTCATGCATAACCATTGCACGACACTGACCAACGGTACTGACAGTCTACACCTAACTGGCAACCTGCTCTAGTACATCTTGGATGCGCACTCCAATAGCCTTCCAGTTTGGAAGGATCTAAGCTATAGAAATAACGTAAGGAGGGGGAAGGTGAGGAGCTGACTGTAAAGTAACTGGTGTGGTTAGTGGATAATTATAGCGTAACCTGCAGCTCTTTGGTCCTTTTTGTCTTCTCATAAAGTAATCATTGTCTGCCCACCCGAAGCTAAATGAATAATAACAAAAGAAAAAGCTGTTAGAAATAACATCATGATACAAGTGCAATAACACCACTAGAGGATACGCAAAAAGGTAACACGATAACGTAACTAAAGGTGAGAAGGCACTGAATGAAGTGTCAACCTACGAATACAACCTCAGTGCAACATCGCGCTCTTTCTGCTTACACAAAACAAACTTATGAATACGTATACAAACTGCCTCAAGGACTTTCAACTGTTGGACATAACGCGCACGACACAGTACAGAAAAATGAGAGTCATCATACACACCAAGACAGTTAGGACGAGATAACAAGTGTAGATACACAGCTGACTTCTTACGTTCAACACCAAAACAAAAACAGAGCTGCATAGCCAGTGATTAGAAATGGTGAAGTCTAGTCTAGACACGAATGCTGTTCTATGACGTAAGGGGTGTAAAGTCACCAACTACACTTCCACAACTCTACATCTCATAGTATTACATCTCTTCATACCTCATCTCTTCACACCTCATATCTTCATACCTCATCTCTTCATACCTCATCTCTTCACACCTCATATCTTCATACCTCACCTCTTCATACCTCATCTCTTCATACCTCATCTCTTCATACCTCGTCTCTTCATACCTCATCTCTTCATACCTCCTATTAATCCTATTATCATTTGTATGTGATTGAGCGTATGAGCGTGATTTCACAAGATTATAATATTGCTTAAAGTAAAATGTCAGTGCCAGAAATAGATGTGAACTGTGTTGATGTGCAGAGTTTGCACATTGTTCTTTCAATTACTAAAGAGAAACACCAGCTGATACTATTTACAAAACTATTGACTACAACTAGGGAGTGTTGTCTTCCTATTTGAACTGACTTCTTGCTACTTCCAAGCATTTTATTTGTTGTTTTAATTAGGATACCTTGCAGTGCTTGGAAGGAGAATTACGGTTGTGAGAATTGTTCGAAGTAGGTGAATCATGGACGACTATGACTGGACTTCGGAGGAGAGCAACGACTCTGATCCACTCTCACCTCTGCCGCGATTAGTGATATGGACAAGCAGAAGGTCAACCGCGTGTTCTCCACAGCCAACTGCACCATCTTATAGTACTCGTTATCCAGCCCTTCACCACGTATACCCCAATAGTGGTAATGAAGTGAGGAAAATGTTATCAACTCCAAAGCACGAAAAAGGCCAAAAACTAAACCAAGAACATATGCAATAAGGCCAAACTAAAGAAGGTGTGTGGTTCGACTAGCATGGACACTTTTTTTTACGGGCGGGCGGGCGGATTTTTTTTTTTTTATATTTTTTAGTACATGTATTGTATTGTATTGTATTGTATTTATTTAAAAGGATTCTCCAAAAGCAAATGGATGCTTATCACGGAAGTCTCCCACATAAATATCGCAAGAAAAATGGGGAAATGGGGAGAGGAGAGTGGAAGATGAAGCATGGGAAGAAGGGAAACAAGTACCTAAATATCGAGGTATAAAAGCAGGAAAGAAATCGACGAGGGAAGAAATCACCTCTGCAGATAATAGCGGGACATTTAGATGAAAAAACCCAGCAAGGATTAATTTCAAGGAAAAAAATTCTCAAACGGAAAAGTTCGGAATTCCAGTCAGAGAATATCTATGCTGAGAGTAATGAGCCTTTAGAGCAATGCGAAAATTGACAGAGGACTGAACGCAGCGGATGTGTTCTGGAAGTTTGTTCCATTCCACAGATAAACTGAAGAGAGGGGATTTAAGGAAATGGGCGCCAGAACGAGGTAAAACTATAGAGGACGGGTGACGACAACTAAGGGATACATTGAATTTGAAACGAATTAGCAAAGACGGAAACTGGTAAAAGACATGATGAAAATACAGCAAGGACAGAATCTGACGACGCCACTTCAGGGATGACCAGTCACAAGTACGATTAAGAATCTGCTTCGGGGTTTCCCACTCAGGAGGGTGCCGGGTCTTACAAAGCAGATATGAACGAGCAGCAACGGCTTGCAGTCGGTCTAACGTAAGCGAATCTGAATGGGATACGGCGAATGACCAGACAGGGACTGCGTATTCTAACAGTGGTCGTACGTATCACTTGTAGAGCAAATTCACGGTTGAAGCAGAAAGGAAATGGGCCATATGGCGCAACAGAAAAACACGACTGCGAAACTTATGGGTGATAGATTTTATATGGTCAGAAAAATTTAGTGAAGGAGTGATAGTCACGCCGAGATGACAGTGGCTATCACCTTTCTGAATTGGCACACCGTTCATTGTCAAGGGGGATGACGGGCCGGGGGTTAATGCATATTTTTGAAAGGGTAGGTGGACGCATTTACTGGTGTTAAACGTCATGGCAGTAGCTGATGACCATTGACAACACTTATCAATGTCAGTCTGGAGCAATGCATGATGGATAGGAAGTGAGGTGTTTGCTGGAGAAACAAGAATTAAATTAGAGTCATCAGCAAAAAGGGATAGGGTACTAGAAGCAGGGGCATCAGGAAAGGAGTTGATGCACAGGTTAAAAAGAAGCGGGCCGAGATGGGAACTGTACTGCCTTTAGACACGCAGTACATCGGCATTCAATGATTACGCAGTGTTATGCCATGCATGTTGTATAAAGGGATCACTGGCTAATACTTTGAAACATTGTGTAGCTCTGGAACGAGAATAGAATAACTTCAAGCGGTGACTCTGACTGTCCAAATCATCAAGCAAATGAAGAACGATGCGAGTTGAAAGTAAGTTCGGGAACTACTTCGAAGTACAAATTGTACAATGTACCGGTACATGTATTGCTAGTTTGGTGTCGGCGTGCACGAATACATGGGCTTTTTCCATCGACGCTTCCTGTGCTTGCACACATGGAGCAGCAACTTACCGGTACAGGTGAAATATCGTTCCCAGGAGGAAAGTGCAATCTCGTCTGTCCTTCATCCCAAAACAGAAGGCCGTCCTTAATCTGGAACGAGGCAATCACTCTCAACCGGACGGTCACTTCAAAATACGTCTCGCCAGTCTGCCGGTGGTCGTATCGAGTAGACTCTACTACCAGCACAAGGCAGCAGTCGTACCACTCACTGCACTGCACTGCAGTACAACTACAAGTCAAGTCCAAAAGGAGCCGCCTGCGTCCGCAGACTCACGCTGCACAGCACGTAGACGTACGTGGACGTGTTCAGTCCACGTAGATCTACGTCAGTCACACGACAGCCCGCCGAAAAAAAGTTATGGTCGGGCTGAAAAATGTCGGTCGGTCGGGTGAGTCGAACCACAGACCTTCTTCAGTGTGGCCTAACATGTTATTTATAAAGACAGGACAAGTGAATAATTAGTCAGTCCATTGTTCATGATGATCTCCGACGGTTACGTCGGCAAGCGAGCCTCCGCCACTGCCAAAGCAGCGTGGGCTCCGCAGGAGGGTGCAAATTTCAAACCAAAATTTAAACGCCTACAACCGCGAATGCACATGATACAGGATTTCAGAAGGCTGAAGGAAATCCTGCATCTAACAAATGCCATAACATGAGAGTAATGCTCACCCCTCTTCTCTGCCAACAGATGAGCAATTCGTTTGTACAGTGCTGTTGATGCTGGACCCATTCCGCCACTGGCTGACATGACCGCCGGAACAAAGGAGGCATGCTCAACCTGCCTCACCCGCTCCTCATAGTGCCTTCTCTTTTCGTTTTCATGTCGCTGATACACAATAGTATGTGGTGCAGATCGATTTAAGCGTGAGTGAGGATTAAAAACCCGTATATCAATAAGTGTACGCTCAAAACGACTGCCCCACAAACCATTGGCAGCGACATCCAACCGGGCACGGTCTTCCACATTTGCGGTCCGGTAGCGAAGACGCTCCCCCGTCAGCGGTTGCAGCAAGGGCTCGATGGACACACTGGTGCACACCTCGTCCAGCAGCCGGGCCGTGACGTCCCGAATACCATTGTGTCTAATGGAGGGAAACCCTCCATAGGGGCACGACAAGGAATGCGCGACAGTTGCCTCTTGGCCGCAAGAGCAGTGTGACGGTACCCTGGCCGGTGTCCATCCGTAACGGAGGCAGAGTCCGTCCCAATACTCTCCCTTTGTTAAATTAAATTGATATTTCTTAAGTGAACGGCACGTCAGCCAGCTCGACGACCCTTTCCTCTTCGCGACGTCTATGACATGTCGTAGCGACTCCGACGCACTGCCCGATATCGCGTCGAATTCCAGTTTCTGATGACGTCGAGAAGATGCCTTGGCGTCTCTCTTGGCCGATCTGATTGTGGTAATGAAGTAGCCATATCAGAAGTCCCCTGTTCCCAGCAATTTCTTCAAAGCACCTCATTCAACCCTTGGAAAGCACGAACATCTTGCTCCCGAGTTCTTCACGATCATGGTCTCATGGACATGGTGGAAGATAACTTCAGGGACACTCGATCAGAAATCCAGAGGAACAAGGATATAAAGACCAGTGTTGCTTCAACCACAACTATGAGAAACCCATGTTTGGATTCCTTGACATCGGCAATGGACAAGGATCAAATTTCGCAAGGTAAAAGCACACCAAGTGTTAACTGCTATCCCGAACCCGTTTCAGATCACTACACTGACTACGAGGAAGTAGCGTTTCACTCTGAATATGGCAAAAACTACAGCAAATCTGCCGATATGAACGTTCACGCAGGTCTTGTGCACAACTTCGAACATTTTCCAGTGTCTTCTCCAGTGGCTAGCCTACCCGCGGATTCCGATCATCACGATCTTGAAATAAACAACACTCATCACACGTCTGAACCTTTTTCTGAGAAAGTTTGTCAACTTCAATCTGACCTTTTCCAACCAGAAAATACACTCTGCGAAGAAACCGGAAAGTCCCTTGATCGCCAGCCCGCTAGGCTTGATCGCGGACATTTACATCCTGGAGAAACGCAATATAAATGTAAGCATTGTGATAAATTATTTTCGACTCAATCTTGTCTAACTTCTCATGAATGTACACATCCAGAAGAGAAATCTTTCAAGTGTAAAGTGTGTGATAAAAATTTCACTTCAAGATCTAATCTTACCAGTCATGCACGACTACACTCAGGACACGCGTTTCCGTGCAAGTACTGCGCAAAGCCATTCAGAGACAAATGCAGCTTACACCTTCATGAACGTAGCCATACTGGAGAGAGACCATATAAGTGTATATCGTGCGATAAATCATTCACGGCGAAAGCAAATCTCACGGTGCATCGACGCATCCATACTGGAGAGAGACCATACAAGTGTAAAGTGTGTGGCAAAGCTTTCGGGGCAATGTCAACTTTCATACGTCATCAACGAATCCATACTGGAGAGAGGCCATACAAGTGTAACTTGTGTGACAAGACATTCTTGACGAAATCAAATCTCACAGTGCATCAACGCATCCATACTGGAGAGAAACCATTTTCGTGTAAGGAATGTGGAAAGTCTTTCACCACGAAATCCGGCCGAACACGTCATGAGCGAATCCATCCCGAGAGAACCTGATCCAGTGTCAGCGATCGTGACGAGTCTTTCAATGTGAAACAAAACATGGAAGACTATGCAAATACAAACACAGCCCGTTTTGAACCGCATGTAGCGGAAATGTCGTTTACAATCCAATCCGATAGCAAAAAGGTCACTTTTTACATGTGCAACAACCAAAACATTATCATTGTCATTGTATTCCTTGCTTCCATTTCAGTTCTACCATAGACGGAACTTTTTTTCTATATTTGCCATGCATTAAAAGGCTCAATTGCGCTACACATGTCTGTATGGTTCTTTTTTGACAAATCAGTCCTGCTATATATCGCTTATCCCATTTCTGGGGCACGCATGCCGGGTACGGATCTTTTCGCTTCAAGAGGCGCTGTGCTGCTTTCAAGTTCGCACATGCTGAAACAATATTATGCATGTATGTACGAATGATCCCAAGTGTCATCTTGTATAGTCATGTTTTACTGCTTATCAAAACTCTTACTGTCCATTTGTTGGATGAAAATGTGTAAACGGGAATTATCACTGTCAATACCAGAACTCAAACCTGGTAAACCAGATTATGACCAGCAAATTCCTTTCTTTTCTCACCTATTGTTGAACATGAATGTGGTATCAAGCAATGCACTAAAACTACGAGATGGGGTAGCGGTCATCAAAGTAGCTACCGTCCAACGTTTTCTGCTGACTTCGGAACTCTCGCTTCCTGTGATTCCCACACAGGCTGGTGGTTCGCAGCCCTCACTGTAACTCACACACTTCCCAAGAGATGTAGATAGCGGTTAGGCCCAACAAACAAAGCATTCATTCTTTTGAGAACACGGTGCAAAGGGGAAAACGTTGAAGACAATATTGACTGTCACCACCAGGATTCGAACCAGGCACCTTTTCTTTTGTCCTGCGATGCCCTATTTGATACCATAATTATTACGTAAACATGTCTTACTCGACTGCATCAGACCAGTGTGAGGTTGACAAGCTGACTACTAGATTCACTTTAGGATGTACAGCCAATGTGCTGAATATGTCAACTACAATAGAGAAACGGGTATCAACTTTGTGATGCTTACCATAGCGGGACAAAGCCAGGTCGTCCTAACTCAGGGTTTCTCGCTCTAGAACGAGTTGCATAATCATTATGCATATATGGTTCAATCATAAGGTACCCAAAATGAGTATAGTAATAACTATGGGGCAAGGAAGTAGACTTTTTTCCATTTGTCTACTCAGAATAATGAAGTATATTTGAGCTCGTTCGTCACAATTAAGACAGAATAACAGTATGATATATTTCCATGAGGAGCTGATATTCCCTTCTGCATAATTGGGTGTATTTCATTCCGTGCAAGGACACTGTGAGTGACGAAATTAGCAGTCATGGCGTTGCGTCCGTTTTTAATATAAATATAATTATCTCGTTTCTTTAACTGTAATGTGAGGTAAACGAGAATCTCGTCTAAAGTCCTGAGCTTCGATTCGGTGAGGCACATTCGTGACTGGTATTTCGAAGACAAGTGCTCACAGATCTAGGGGTGCACAACCCTCAGCTCTTACTTGAGTGACTGGATTGTTTACATAGAGTCATAGTGCCTACTCCTACCAATGTTCTGTGCACTGAAGTGTAGCTGAATCCGAGACAGTACATGAACGCATCCATACCCGAGATACACAATTTCAGTGGAAGGAATGTTGAAAGTCTTTCGCCAATGAATCCAGCCTAACAGGCCAAGAAAGAATCCATACCTGAGAAAAAACTGATCAAATGTCATCGTTTGTGTTAAGTCAATCAATGCTTGAACAAGCTTTGAAGTCCTTGCAAATGCTAACAGCCGAAAGGATGTGTTTCTAGGTGTGTATTTTAGGTGCCTATACCAATTTCACTGCTTACATGCTGACGGCAACACATGCAACATCAATACCATTATCATAATCATTGTATTCCAGTTGATATTCAGTTTCATTCCTTGTTATTTATTGCACTTCTTACACAGAAGGAATGTTTTTACAAATTAACCATGCAAAAAACAATCAATTAATTGCGATGAAACTCCCTGTGCGGTTAATTGTTGGTAATAAACAGTCCTTTTTAAAATTGTCGCTCATCTTGAACGAGCATGCCGGATATTGATCTCTTCGCTAGCCTATACGCTGGGCTGTTTGGGGTTTCACACGTGATGCAAAATATTTTAGTTCCTTTGCTCCTCTATGTAACTTTGATCCCATATGTAACATTGTATAGTCCCGTTCTAGTCCTTGTGAATCTTGTCACATTGTACCAGGCTCTTCAAAGGCCCTACACAATAATAATAATTATTATTATTATACTCACATGAGGTGAAAACGCTTCGATACATCGATGTCCCATTCAATATCTGACGCCGACGTGTCTCACATTTTCACCATCCCACGTCAGGAGTTGAAGAGTCAGCATGAAGTGTAAGTCTCAGCTTTCGTGATACCAACACAAGCTCTAAGGTGAAGAGAACATTAGAAGGATAACGTCTATGTGTATGTGAGTGTGTGTGTGTGTGTGTGTGAGTGTGTGTGTCAGCTTGTGTATGAAGACCTGTATGCGTGTAGGTGCTTATGGGTATGCTCAGGATATGATAAGATTGCCATGTGTCAGTTGATTATAGAATTCACATATAGATGTTTGACGTGACGAATTAGCAGAATGTGCCTCCACTTATTTAGGGAAACATAAATGCTACTGATTATAAAACTTACCTCCTACGGCAAGTTCTTGCTATTTGAATTATTGGCATTGACGTTGGACACTTTGTGTGCTTGGAAGGAAAATTACAGTTTTGAGACTTCGTGTTGTAAGTGAATCATGGATGACTGTGAATGGAATTCGGAGAGTAGCGTGGCCTCTGATGCACTCTCACCTTTGGCACCATTAGTCATATGGACCAGCAGAAGGTCTACTGCGTGTCCTTCACCGCCAAATATAGCAGCATCATACGGCACATCTTATGGAGCACATCACCACGCAAATGCTGAAAGCGGCAATCAAGGAGCGACCTCTGAATTCTCCTACGCATATTATCCTCCTCAGCGTTCCTCATTCAGCTCTTGCAACACATCAATATCTACCTCCGATGCCCTTCAAGATCATCCTTTGATGGGGGACGTGGCAGACAAGTTCAGGGAGCAACTACCAGAGTTCCAGAGAAATACAAATGCAAACGCTACTGAAATTTCAACAACAGTTGTAGAAAACCCATGCTCTTATCCCATGACGTCGGCAGTGGACACTGACAACAGATCGCAGGACAACAGTCACCAAACTACTACCTATCCCGTCTCAGTTTCAGATCACTACACAGGCCATGGTCAAGTAGCTTATGACTTGGAAGATGTGAATTGCTCAAGCAAGTCTGCCGATGTGGACTTTCACATCTACGGACGTATTCCAGTATCTCCTCTGTCGTCTAGCTTTTCTGAGGATCCTAAACATCACGATCTCCAAGCGTTCAACAATATTCCCACCTCTGAGTCCTTTTCGGAGGAAGATTGTCAACTTCAAATTGACCTTTCTCTACCTGAAACGTTGCTCAGCAAGGAAATAGATAAGTCACGCGATCGCCAGCATGATAATTCGTTCACTTGTAAAGTGTGCGATAAAACCTTCAGTAGGCGATATAATCTGACCCGACATGAAACGGTTCACTCAGGTGTGAAACCTTTTACGTGCAAGTACTGCGCTAAGTCATTCCGTGATAAATCCGGTCTTACCCGTCATGCACGTGTCCATACCGGGGACAAGTCGTTTAAGTGTGATCACTGTGATCAAATGTTCACCGAAAATTACAGCCTACGAGTTCATGAACGTACGCATACCGGAGAGAAGCCTTTTCAGTGTAAATTATGCGGCAAGGCATTCACGCAAACATCACATCTCAGAGATCATGAACGCATCCATACTGGAGAAAAACCGTTCAAGTGTAAAGTATGTAACAAGGCATTCAGACAAAAATCAAATCTCACACGTCATCAACCCATACATTCTGGAGAGAAATAATGTTTGTGCAAGGAAAGTGGAGAGCCTGTCCATAGAAAATCCAGCCTCGCAGCACATGCACGAACCCATTCCTAAGAGATAGGGATCATGTGTCAACGATCGTGGCAAATCTTTCGTTGCGAAAAACTCTCTTTGAAAGATTAAGAACGGACAAACACTCTTAAACAGAGGCTTTTTGAAAATCATAGGAAATCACGAATTTTATGTCCGTTTTGAATCGTTAGTAAACTCAATGCCGATGAGAGGCTGATCTGATCTGCATTTTAATACCCGCTTGCTTACACGCTGAATTCACCAATAATAATAATGTGTAACATCAAAAACATTATTTTGTGCCATTGTATTTAAGCTGATATGTACTATTTTATTCCATGTTGTCCTTTGCACATCTTACACAGACGGAGCGTATTTCCATTGTAACTAAGAAGCCCTTTCGAATGTCGAATGCTAGTATACTACTTCAAGAGCACGTACGCCTGGTATGGATATTTGCGGTTGCGGAGGAGATCTGCTGTGTTCAAGTTCGCGTCTAACGCTACAATTTTTCGGTCTGTATATATCTTTTTGGTCCCATGTGTAATATTGTATAGTCCTGTTCTAGTCTTCGCCCGTCAAATTTTCTAATACTATCTCAATGTTCATTTGCTTGATGAAAATATACGAAAGGTATAATTGACTATCACCACCAGGACTCCAACCCAGACACTGGATGATACCCAGCAATGCTCTAACACTGAGCAATGGTGTAGTGGTCATCCAAGCAGCAACCATTCAACACTTTCTTCTGACTTCGAACTTCACGCTTCCTGTGAATTCGCACTGGCTGGTGGGACGGAGTTCTCACTGCAACCCACACACTCACAAGTGTCAGCTTTTGTGATCCCAAAACAAGCGCTAAGGTGAAGAGAAAAATGGAAGGATAGTGCGCGCGCGTGTGTGTGTGTGTGTCAGCTTGTGTATGAAGACCTGTATGCATGTACATGTAGGTGTTTGTGCGCATGCGCAGGATATGATACCATGTGTCAGTTGAATATAGACAAGTAGCATACATATCGTGTATTGTTGTACTAATTGTTTTTTTTACATAGGATTGAACTCATAATACTCATTGGGTTGATATCTTCGCAGGAAAAGTGTTGGTTCCCCACAAGGGGACTCGCACTTTCCGCCGACTGACTTGATACGTGACTGGGAAGTGGTGATATCTTGCAGGTTTGCTGGGTGGAATGTTCGATTCACGTCTCGTGTGCTCTTGGTGGCAGTCGTGAGTCAATCAAGTGTCAAGTCAGTGTTTCGCTATGAATTCATGACCTAAATGCCAACACTATCTCGTGTTGGTATATTCCTCACTTCTATCTCCACCAAACTTTGCTTCAAAACAATAATTATAAAAATGACAGCTAGAAGAGAAATATGTGACGCGTGGTAACACCTTTGGGTCTTGCACTGCGCTCGCAGTTCATTCTTTTTTCTTTTTTTTCATTGAGTTCAATAGAACAAGAATACTACATGTACAGTTGAACATCGATTATCCGACCACCTCTGGGCAGACAACTGTCAGGCGGTGTTCAGATAAGGCAAATGTTCCGGATAAGAAAAAAACTGTCACTCACACACTTTCAGTGGTTATTACTAGCCGCACGACCTTTTTACTTTTTACTTTTCAAAATTTTCGTATTTTTTGAATGGCTCACTACAGGCACAGTGCGTACTCTACGGCACGTGCGCCCAAAAAAACTGTTACGGATAATCGAATGGTCGGATAGTCGATGTGCGGATAATCGATGTTCAACTGTATATCAGTGCTAAGAACTGAGACTAATGTTGAAGATCATGTCACATTTTCCAAAGCCTAACTATGATATTTCACAGAAGGCGAGAGAACCTCAATAAAACGATGCTTCAATTGATACCTAACAACAAAGAGTCTCATATTGCACAATCTCAAGTCTGGTGTTGAAGAGTTGGCATGATTATGAATGTTCCAAATGTTGTGATTCCAAGTTAAAAGTTGCGGTGAAGACGAAATTTGAGCGAGAGTGTGTGGGTTGGGTGTTGTATTGTATGTGATTGAGTGTTTGCGCATGATATCACAGGATTTTGTTATTATCATAGCGTGTTACGTAAGAGGAGAGTACTACAAATGGATGTGAATGGTTTTGACGGGACACTGTTCGACTGTACTTAGTAAGGGGGACCACCAGCTGCTACTAATTACAAAACCGTTGGCTACAACTAGGGAGAGTTGCCTCCTATGGTACCTGCGCTCCTGCTACTTCCAAGTCTTTCTATTTGTTGTTTTGAAATAGGATATTTCGCATTGTTAGAAAGGATAATTACGGTGGTGAGGATTGTTGAAGTACGTAAATCATGGACGATTGTAACTGGACTTCTGAGGACAGTGTTGACTCTGATGCTTTTTCAGCACTGCCTCCATTAGTGATATGGACCAGCAGAAGCGCAGTTGCGTGTCCTCCACCGCCAACTGCATCAGCTGATAGTATACCTCACTCAGCTCTTCAAAACGCAGGGATCGATTTATCCTGGTTCGCATCGCAGTTTGCGAATCAAAATTCACTGGCTGCGATTCGCTTTTCGTTTTTTATCGCCCAAAACTGCGATGCACTACAAAGACCAGTTGTGTGCAGTCTACATGCGACTGATGTACACACTGCTGACTAGGGAGTAGTATTTTACTACTCCAACCAACTGGCCTGTCCTGCTCAGTCCGCGCGGGTCGCGGACTCGCGGATCGCGCTCTTTCGATTTTGGACACTGCACTAGCACTGGTCGTACATGACTGCAGTCTTCTGAAGTTTTGTACACGGCGGTGACTTTTCCTGATGTTCTTCTTTCACTGTCAAGCTCAGTTTGTTTCTGTTCGACAAGGCACAGTTGAAGTAGATGGTTCTTAGTCTCATGTAGCCAACATGTCAGTGAATCTGATCAGTGATTCACTGCCCAGAAGAGGGACAAAGAACTGGACGCGCCAGGAATGTCGATTCGTTTCGATGAAGAAAAGCGAAATTCGATGCGCTTTGCACGAAATGTCCCGATCGTTTGAGCGCTTTCCTGAGGTTTCTTTGTCGAAGGAATCAGTGGAACTGCCCTGTTGAAAGACATTGTGTTGTGAAGAACTCGAAGACGGATGGACGCTGAACATGTAACGTGCCCAAGCGAAAACTCTAACGTAAATATTCAGGTTGAACATTCGCTTGGAAAAGCAAATAGCAACTGCAGCTATTGTCCTCTTCTTTACGAAATCCTGCTATTGTACAGCTATACATGTAAACTTTTGATGAAGGAAAATTGCTAATCAATACTGGGAGTTGCTAGTCAATTGTAAAACTGTGTAGCAGTGACTGCTATGCAAAAAAATCAAAGTAAATCGATCCCTGTAAACGTATACTTCAATAGTGGCAATCAAGTAGCCACATCAGAAGTCTTCTCTCTGCATTATTCTCTTCAAAGCACCTCATTCAGCCCTTGGAATACACAACCATCTTCCTCCGGTGTTCTTCAAGATCATGCACCCATGGACATGGTGGCACACAACTCCAGGGACCCTCGACCAGAAATCCAGAGGAACAAAGATACAAAGCCCAGTGATGCTTCAACCACAGCAGTCTAAAACCCTTGCTCGGATCTCTTGACATCGGCAATGGACAAACATCAAACTAATACCAGTTACCCAACTGTTAACTGCCAGCTCGAAATCGTTTCAGATCACTACACAGGCTATGGGGAAGCACCGCTTCACTCGGAATATAGCAAATACTCCAGAAAGGATGCCAATGTGGACGTCCATGCAGGGCATGTACACAATTTCGCACATTTTCCAATATCTTCCCAAGCGGCTAGCTCATCTGAGGATCCCTGGAGTCAGGACCGTGAAAAGATCAACAATCATCACACCTCTTAGCTGTTTTCTCTTTCAGTTTATCAACTTCAAGCTGCCGCTCGTCAACCAGAAATTACACTCTGCCAAGAAGCCGACAAAGCGCTTGATCGGCATCCCGATAGGCTTGATCGTGGACATTCACATCCAGGAGAAAACCCATTCAAATGTAAGCAATGCGATAAATCACTTTCTACTCAATCTTGTCTAACTTCTCATGAATGTACACATCCAGAAGAGAAATATTTCAAGTGTAAAGTGTGCGATACAAATTTCACTAATGTACGTAATCTTACCCGTCATGCACGTGTCCATACCGGGGAGAAGTCGTCTAAGTGTGATCACTGTGATCAAATGTTTACCCAAAATTACAGCCTACGAGTTCATGAACGTACGCACACTGGAGAGAAGCCTTTTCAGTGTAAATTATGCGGCAAGGCATTCAGACAATCACAGCATCTCACAGATCCTCAACCCATCCATACTGGAGAGAAGCCATACAAGTGTAAAGCATGTGGCAGGGCATTCCGCACAATATCCCATAAATATTACTGTAGTACAAATCATCAACTAATCCATACTGGAGAGAAGCCATTTTCGTGTGCGGCATGTGGAAAGTCCTTCACTCAGAAATCCAGCCTAACACGTCATGAGCGGATCCATCCCTGAGAGAACCTCATCAAGGGTCAACGATCGTGACAAGTCTCTTGATGCGAAAAACAGCATGGAAGACCATGCAAATGCTAACACCGCAGGGATCGATTTATCCTGGTTCGCATCGCAGTTTGCGAATCAAAATTCACTGGCTGCGATTCGCTTTTCGTTTTTTATCGCCCAAAACTGCGATGCACTACAAAGACCAGTTGTGTGCAGTCTACATGCGACTGATGTACACACTGCTGACTAGGGAGTAGTATTTTACTACTCCAACCAACTGGCCTGTCCTGCTCAGTCCGCGCGGGTCGCGGACTCGCGGATCGCGCTCTTTCGATTTTGGACACTGCACTAGCACTGGTCGTACATGACTGCAGTCTTCTGAAGTTTTGTACACGGCGGTGACTTTTCCTGATGTTCTTCTTTCACTGTCAAGCTCAGTTTGTTTCTGTTCGACAAGGCACAGTTGAAGTAGATGGTTCTTAGTCTCATGTAGCCAACATGTCAGTGAATCTGATCAGTGATTCACTGCCCAGAAGAGGGACAAAGAACTGGACGCGCCAGGAATGTCGATTCGTTTCGATGAAGAAAAGCGAAATTCGATGCGCTTTGCACGAAATGTCCCGATCGTTTGAGCGCTTTCCTGAGGTTTCTTTGTCGAAGGAATCAGTGGAACTGCCCTGTTGAAAGACATTGTGTTGTGAAGAACTCGAAGACGGATGGACGCTGAACATGTAACGTGCCCAAGCGAAAACTCTAACGTAAATATTCAGGTTGAACATTCGCTTGGAAAAGCAAATAGCAACTGCAGCTATTGTCCTCTTCTTTACGAAATCCTGCTATTGTACAGCTATACATGTAAACTTTTGATGAAGGAAAATTGCTAATCAATACTGGGAGTTGCTAGTCAATTGTAAAACTGTGTAGCAGTGACTGCTATGCAAAAAAATCAAAGTAAATCGATCCCTGCACCGTAAACAGAAGGCGACCTGTTTCGAATGTTATGGCAAATGCTACTGATAGGTCCGTTTCGAACCGCAAGTAGCGTAACGATCTTTTACAGCCCAATCTGATATCGATGCAAAGTGCACTGCTTCTAGGCCAACTTCCACATATGTGTTGTGAACCCTCTAAGATTCTCTAAATTGTCAGGATCGTACGACCACACGGCACGAGGACAACTCTTTTCTTCTCAACAGTATATTTCACTTCATCGAATAATTAACAATGAACACTAATAACACCAGCTATTTATAGCATGCAAAACAGCGTACAGGCAAAAACATACGCATTTTAAATGGGACATAACAGCTTTTGCAGTAAAAACGCACACAGCGCATATAGCGTATGCTATGCGCCATTAGCGGTACGGCGGAGTCGAAATACAACATTGCAATGAATACAATGCCATAAGCGCCAAGGCCTTTCCCACTTGAGAACTGGTGGTTTGCAACAATATGTAGCATTACAAACATTACCATTATCATTGTATTCCTGTTGATATTCACTGGTTCATTCCTTTTTATCCATTGCACTTCTTACACAGAAGGAAAATGTTTCCATATTTACCATGCATTAAAACCTCTATTTCGCTTAACAATCCTGTATGGTTTAATCAGTCCAGTTTTGTAGTCGGATACCCTACTTCTGGAGCAAGCATGCCGCTTATGGATGTTGTCGCTGGAAGAGGCGCTGTGTTGTTTTCAAGTTCGCACATGATACTAAAATGTTACGTATGTACATGTATGTACCCTTGGTACCCTGTTCAAAATTGTATGATAACATTTTTTTCCTTATCAATACTCGTGAATATCTATCTCACTGTTCAATTGTTTGATGGAAATATGTGAACGGGAAATTTCCGTTCACTACCAGGACTCAAACCTGCAGCACTAAGTTTTGACCAGCAAATTCTTTTCTCTATTCATATTTTGTTGAGCTTGAAGAAAGATATTGTATCAAGCAATGCTCTAACACAAAGGTATGTTGCAGTGGTCTTCAAAGCAGCTACTGGCCAACACTTGCCCCAAGTAGTTCAGTAGGGGTAGGTTGCACTTTTTGAAGCTCCCGTAATTCTTTTTTGGTAGAGCCCAGCCGGCATCAGGCCGGACTGGAGGTAGTTTCCGTAGGGTAGCAGTAAGGTTTTTTAGTAGTGCTCGTAGAAATTGGTGATCTCCGCCATGCCTGGGGCCACCACGAGAACAAACACTCGCGCGACTGCCCTGAGTGATGAAGAGCTGAGGCTGATGGCGTCGTTGCCGGGCATTGAGGTATCTGTAGTAGAAATCCTGAAAACATTGGCCGCATTTGTCTCGGAACCGGCTGATCGGGAGACGCGCCTAAACAAACGGGTTGACGAGCTGTCAAGGCAGCTCAAAGATGTGAATGAAGAGTTAGTGTCTCTCCGAGAATCCGCCATTGCCTTGCGAAAAGCTACCCCAAGGCCAGTTCAAACACAGCAGGGTACGGGTGCGGATCAACCTTCGCTTCGGCGTACCAAAGCAGGCAGTGCGGGTACTGGTACTCGAAAGCATGACACCACGATGTCCCGTAGCGTCCCCAGCAACATTTCCCGTAGCGGTGACGAGTGTGAAGAGGATGGCAGCGTCCCCTGCAACATCTCCCGTAGCAGTGACGAGTGTGAAGGGGATGGCGACCAAGATGCCATCCCCACCAAGTCCCAGACAGATGTGACAGAATCCAAGCCAATCTTCCATGTTATTGAGGATGACTCATGGAAGCTTGTCTCCTCAGAACGACCCAAAAACAAGCGTGCTGTGGTGTATGTGGGCAATATCGCCACAGATAGCACTGAGAGCCACTTCAGGCAATTTATCAAAACCAGGAGTGAGTTTCTGGGCGCCTCCATTCCTGTCCACACCTGCAGTGTATGGCTGTCAGAAAGTGGGCGTGCTTCCGCAAGAGTGACCATCGATGCCACTTCACTCTCCACAGTGACAGCGCCCAACTTCTGGCCAAGGCCCGTATACTGCAGGCCATGGAGGTTCTTAGAAACCAGCTCTGAGGGCAGCACCAGCAGTCGCAACCACAGCAGCAGAAACAGCACCTCTGCCAGTGTTCTGACTAAACAGCAACAGCAACAACAGCAGCCGGGCTCAACGTCCTCCTCCTCCCCGCCGCCCCCACCACCGCCGCCACCACCACCGGCAGACTTCATCTCCACTCCACTACACAGTGGCCAAAAACGGAGAAACTCCCACCTTTCCCCACCAGAGGCTGGAGACCTGAAGAGATCGAACGGATCTGCGCCACAACATGACCAGCATGATGCGCAGCCACCCCAGCAGGATGCCCAGTCCTCCCATGCCCAATGATGGATTCCAGACCTCTGCGACTGCTAGTGACTAATGCATTCAGCCTGAGCAACAAGATAGGTGCCCTGCAGCATGCAATCCTGCAGTATAATGTAGACGTGGCAATAGTAACAGAAACGAAGCTCTGCTCAGATAATTCCTCCCATGAGTTGACCATCCCAGGATACTCACCCCCTATAAGGAAGGATCGAGATGCCCATGGTGGCGGTGTGGCAGTGTGGGCTAGGAGTGAACTATCCATTACCCACCACGACGATATAGATTGCCGTGATCACGAGCTCTTATGGATTTCCCTGGCAATGCACTCCGGAACAAAGACTGTTCTGGGTGCGCTCTACCGGCTTGGCTCTTGTGCAGAGACAGACACCAGCCTGATGGACTACCTAGACAACACATTGGATGATGTCCGCCGTCTTGGCAGCAATGTGATAATTGCAGGGGACTTCAACGTGCATAATTCCATCTGGCTACAGAGTAGCAAGACTACCCGAGCCGGTGAAAGCCTGGAGGAAGTCTGCGCAGCACATCATCTTGTCCAGCATGTCACCCAGCCAACCCGCGGCAACAATACTCTCGATCTTATCATCTCCGATTTCTCACACCCCGTATGCACCACAGCCTATGCACCACTTGGACGATCTGATCATGCCGTTATCATTGCCGAGTTTCTCCAACAGCATCCACGACGCGAAGATCCTGCTGTTCGACAGGTTTGGAAATACGCCCTTGCTGACTGGCACCGCCTGAGAGCCTATCTCCGCAACATAGACTGGCCCGCCAAGATCCATGGGTGTGCGGAGCAGTCCTGTCAGCGCGTAACTGATGTCATCATGCATGGAATGAAACAGTTCATACCATCCAAAGAGCTTGTGGTGCACCAATCCAACCCTGTATGGTGGACACCGGACTGCTCTAATGCCAATCATGCCAAGGAGCGGGCATGGAAGCTGTGGAGACGCAATCCCCGCAACGATAACCACAAGGTCCAGTACATCACAACTGTTAACCACGAAGTGGAAGCGTGTCATGCAGCGCGATTAGCACATCAACGTAGAATTCGCAACAAGCTTACTGCAGGTTCCCTCCGGGACAAAGAGTGGTGGTCAACCATCAAGAGCGCAGCAGGCAAGGGACGTTGCTCTGACATCCCCCTGCTGACCAACTCTGCAGGACAAGAGTTCCACTCTTCTCGTGAGAAAGCCGAGTGCTTTGCAGCGCATTTTGCGAACAAGTGTAGCCTTGGCAATAACGACCTCTGTGCTGCTGACCTGCCTGACCTGCAACGACCTGCCTATGCCACGCTAAAGCACATTCACTTCCGCGCAGCAACGGTCAAACGGCACTTGGCGAACTTGGCTGTATCAAAAGCAACTGGACCGGATGGCATCTCTGCTCGTGTGCTCAAGATGTGCTCATCTGAACTTGCAGACCCACTGGCAAAGCTCTTCGCCCTCTGCTTCTTAGCCTGTGTGCAACCTGGGGCATGGAAACTTGCCCATGTAGTCCCAGTTCACAAACGGTCCTCCAGATCTTTGGCATCTAACTACCGACCAATATCACTGCTAACGATCATGTCGAAAGTCATGGAGGGCATTGTAAACACGCAACTGGTTAACTACCTAGAGAAGCATGAGGTGTTGCCAAACAGCCAGTTTGGATTCCGACGTGGTAGAGGAACCGCAGATATCTTAACGGCTCTCCAACATGAATGGGTCCACACCATAAGTACTGGCGGTTGTGTCCAGGTCCTCGCCGTGGATATTGCCGGTGCGTTTGACCGGGTATCGCACACAGGAGTGCTGTACAAAGCAAAGCAGGCCGGCGTCGACGGACGCCTGCTTGTATGGCTACAGGACTACCTCACCAACCGAAACATCCGCGTTGTGGTTGGAGGCCAGACGTCAGATGCTCAACCCATCCAGGCTGGTGTCCCCCAAGGCAGCATCCTAGGACCCAGCCTCTTCCTTCTATACACCTGTGACATTGAACAATGTTTAACTCCAGGAACGCAGCTGAGCAGCTTTGCAGACGACACCACACTCTACAGCTTAGTACAGCCAACTGACGATCTCCAACAGTCCACCGCCTCCCTCCAAGGGTCCCTCAACAGTCTTGAGGAGTGGGGCCGCAAGTGGCGTATCTGTTTTGAGCCAGCCAAGACACAGCGCATGACTCTACATCGCAAGCACGTTCCCCCCTGCACTCCACCAGTCACCTTTGGAGGTGAAGCACTCCAGGAGACCGATACCCTGAAGCTGCTGGGAGTCATGCTCGACCCTACTCTCTCCTACAGAGCGCACACTCGCAGTGTTGCACTGCGCGCCTCCCAAAGGCTGGGTTTCCTACGAAAGGCAGCACCCATCCTGGACGACCATGGTCGAGTGACGGTCTACAAGGGATTCGTGCGACCCCTACTTGAATATGCCCCACTGGCCTGGTCGAGCGCAGCCGCAACTAACATGGCCCAGCTGGACAAGGTTCAGCAACGTGCCCTGCATTTCCTGGGACCTGGAACCATCCTCCAAAGTCTTCAGCTTCGTCGGATGGTGGCAGCCCTGTCATACTTGTTCAAGCTGCACTCCATTCCAGGGCCTCCCCAGGTAAAGGCCATGCTGCCACCAACCAAGCCCCCTGCCGTAGCTAGCATGTGCACACGGCAAACACGTCAGACGCACCATGCCTTTCAGCTGAAGTGGACACCCCCTCGCACAGCCCCTGACTACCTCCTGCGATCCTTCCCCTTCTTCGCCATCACACCCTGGAACAACCTGCCTGCGGACCTCCTGCTTCACGAGCCTCATTCAAGACGCCTCCAAACCTTCAAGGTCAACGTATGTAAGGATCTAATCCGAAAGAGATGGCTGTGGTCCACACAGTACCTGTGACGATGATATTTAGATTTGAGACCCATTTAGTATTTACCTCTCTACTACTACTTGCTTGTTATGATTATTGTCCTCTTTCTTCATTTTCCCTTCTGGTTTAGTCATTACACGTATTAATTTTATATTATTTGGTGCAATACTAGCGCCCCTTTCTCGCACCAAATTATTATTATTGCTACCTGACCATGCAATGTTCCCTTTTTTCGATGCCAGGTTGCAACGCTAACGCCGAGACCCCTGGTCGGTCGAGTTGCTCCCTGTACATCGGCACGTCGTCCCTACATCCCCTGTGTCTTGTCTTGTGTTTGTCTCCACATGTCTCTATGTAGGGCTGTGTTCCCAATAAAAAAATAAAATAAAAAAAACTTTCTTCTTACTTCGAAACTCTCGATTACTTTGATTTGCCACAGGCTGGTGGTTCGCAGCCCTCGCCGTAACCAACACACTTCCAAAACAATGTAGAACGTCGTGCCACCCAACAAAACGAAGCATTCATTTTTCTGAGACCAAGGTACAGATGGTAAAGGTCTGAAAAAAATATTGACAATCACCACCAGGACTGGAACTAGAGACCCTTTCCTATGGCCAGCGATGCTCTATTTGATATCTCAGTTCGAAAAACATATCCTACCCCACGGCATCAGACCAGTGTGAGGTTGAAAAGTTGCCTGTTAAACATATCCTACCCCACGGCATCAGAAAAGTGTGAGGTTGAAAATTTGCCTACTAAAGTCACAATGTTGAATAATGCAGAGTTTTATACACCTACCTACAGATGCACCAGCCTACTTCAGGTTTCACGCCCATTTGAGGTTAAATTGAGAGTTATAATAATGTTCAACACAGTGTGATCACGTGACAATCTTATAATTACACTGTAATGAACCTGCGAGTTTAGAGTAACAACAAACTATACTAACTCAGGGTAACAACAAAATATACTTATCTTGTTCCACTGTAACACAGATTAATCAATAGATTCCGTACGTCACGTGACCATAATTTCGGATTCTTCGTTCAGGAAAAAACGTGTAATTTCCTGCCTTGCAGGTTGCGTTTTTGTTTAGAGATGACGTCAAGTGACACATACAGGACGTGATATTTTTAGTTATTTTGTTTGTGAGAATGAAATTGAAGACACCACTGCAGCTGTACTTATGGTTGATAAATATGGTGGTAAAGACACACCTGGCAATATGGCGGTAAGCACACGCCTGCCCACACACGCTCTCAAGGCTGCAAAGTTCTGGCAGAGATCTCTCCTTCTCACCACCACCACCATCAGTTCGCGCCTAGCGCCTGGTCGATGCATGGCTGGCGGTATCCGGCATAGCAAATTGGTACATCAAGTAGCGCATGGCACATAGATGATGACACAGCAACGACATAGCTCGATTGCGACGTACGTTTCGTCCCCGCTGGACTCATCAGGCAATCTTCTTCTTGGATGTCTTCATACGGAGCTTGACTCGGGAGAATGAAATTGAAGACACCACTGCAGCTGTACTTATGGTTGATAATTATGGTCTTCAATTTCATTCTCCCGAGTCAAGCTCCACCATATTTATCACCTATTTTGTTTGTCCACAGTGTAAAAGGTAGCAATAGCCTTTGCGTTAAAATCTTCTTTACTTCTATTGTCACCTTAATTTCATTCAAGCACAATAACGGGATGATACCACAAATCCAATATGAATGACTCGGATGGAGAGCCAAGAACGAATTGATAGAAAAGAAAGGGGCCAAGTAACTACAAGCTACGCTATTGTGTCCACTAACACCACCCGTAACTTGACGATCGGCTTAAGCTATAACAGCTTAAGCTATAACAGCTTAAGCTATAACAGCTTAAGCTATAACAGTGCTCGACACAGACCAACGGTTCTGACCTTCTGTACATCTAATTGCAAATCAACTCTGGCACGCATTTCATGTTGGAGTGCATATCCAAGACGTGCCAAAGTTGATTAGCAGTTGGTTTTAGAACGCCATTACCTCTCCCGTGTAATGTTATCGCATGAGCAAGGTCGTCACGTTACTAGTGGTGTTAACAGACATAGTAACGTAACTTGCAGTTCCTTAGTACTTTTCTTTTCTTGTAAACACTATGGTAATAGTGGAGATATGATCAGAGACAATTAATATTGTCATTTTATACCAGGCTCTTCCCAGTCCCTACATAAAATAATTAAACTCACAGTAGGCAAAAACACTTCCATTCAACGATGACTCAATACATACCTAACAACAAAGTGCCGCTCTTTTTCAACATTCCAAGTGCGGTACTGGAGAGTCCGAGTGAAGTAAAAATCTCAGCTTTCGATTCCCAAAACAAGAGCTGAGGTGAAGACAAAAATGGACGGATAGTGTTTGTGTGTGTGTGTGTGTGTGTGTGTGTGTGTGTGTGTGTGTGTGTGTGTGTGTGTGTGTGTGTCTAGTAGCAAGTATTACCTTCACTGGGGGCAGGGGTACCTGCAGTTGGATCCAGGGACGGATACCATGATGCCGTCAATTCTTTTTCTGCACCTTGTCCTCATCCACTTACTGAGGGTTTTTTTTTTTTTTTTACTACGTTCACATAACCAGCTCGAAACGAATAAGGAAAGACAATGGTACGGAGACTAGGACAAACGTGACAACTAATGAGCAGGCGCTGCACCGAGACGCAACAGTGATGGTGGGGCATTGATGACTCTGCCGACCTGAGGTCTCGGCGTCACGGCCAAAAACACGCACCAAAAACAATTAAAAAAGAAGAAGATAGAGCTGTACAGGTGAGAAAGATGCAAAACCCAAGGCTTAACACGAGCGATTGTGGGGGAGAAACTGTCTTATCGTCATACTATTCATAGGGAATCGACTGCCCAGAGCCTGTTTGTGCTGCGAAGATGGCGGTAAACATTCGGTTTGAATGATTGCATTCTCTTGCTGTGGGGAGGCTGGGATAGGAGAGCGGCAGGGAGGGAGTTCCAATCGCTGATGCTGCAGTGTGGGAACGAGCGCTTCAGTGCCAGCGGGGCAAATGCAGGCAGCTGGTGTTGGAGCTGGTGGTCATGGCCACTGACAGCACCGTGCTCGCTGCGAGTTCTGGGGTTGGTAGAGATGATGTGGCGCGGTGGCAACACAGAGAGCAGCCGCGGAGGACCAGGCAAGTAGTGCAGCTTGTACAGGCAGGCAAGCGAGGCAACAGTGTGGCGGATGGCCAGGCTGGGTAGGTGTGCCCCAGGGCCGATAGCATGAAGCGCGTGGCGCTGAACATTGTTCAGACGCTGGAGGTGACTCTGCGCAGCTCCCATCCATACAAGAGGCGCATACTACATGACTGGTCGTACGAACGCCTTGCATACGGTCGTCCGGCCGGCGGGGGTGAGTATGTGGGCGGCTCTGTTTAGGACCCCAAGCCGTTGGCGTACACGGGTGGCTACGGAGCGTGGGTGGTCGCTGAAGGTCAACTTGGCGTCCACCTTCACACCAAGGAGGGTGATGGTGGTTGTCTCGGGCACCAGTGTGCCACCAAACAGGAGTGGGGGGAGATCTAAGCCGGTGCGTCTGAGGGTGGCTGTCATGGCCTGGGATTTGGTCGGTTCAAACATCACTTTCCATGTACGACCCCACTCGTGCAGTCGGTCAACGGACACCTGCAGTGACTGCGCGGCGACTGTCGGGGTCTGCTGGGAGGTGACTAAGCTGTACAAAGTTGTATCATCAGCATAGGCTTCCAAGCTGGCGCCGTCAGCGAGAACATCTGGCGCGTCGTTGACGTAGGCCAGGAAAAGCGTTGGTCCAAGGATGCTTCCCTGGGGGACTCCAGCGGAGGTCGTATACCTAGATAACGTCTGCCCTCCAACAAGGCACTGTAGGGAACGGGTGTCCAGGTATGACGCCAGCCATCTCTGAAGCGGACCATCTATGCCTAGGCTACGTACCTTGTGGAGGAGGCCGACATGCGAGACACGATCAAACGCTCCTGCGATGTCCACAGCAAGGATACGAGCCGCCCCTCCACAGCCCACAGCGCTTGCCCAGGCAGTTTGGAGAGCTTGCAAAGCGTCCGATGTTCCGAGGCCTCTGCGAAATCCAAACTGGTGCGACGTGAGCAGATGATGGTCTTCAAAATAGTTTACGATGTGTCTGTTTACAAGAGTTTCCATTACTTTCGAGATTATGCACAGTAAGGATACGGGTTGAGCGGGAAGATCGCTTGTGGATCGGAACCACGTTGGCCGTCTTCCACATCCTAGGTTGCACTCCAGACCGGAAGCATAAAGCAAATAACTTGGACAGTGGCTCTGCGAGCTCATGAGCACATTCCTTAAGGACGCGAGCAGAAATACCGTCAGGCCCGGTAGCCTTGGAGACGTCGAGCCTTGCCAGGAGGCGGCGGACAGCCTGTGGGCGGAAGCGGATGGTGCGTTGAGGTGGAGCCTCTGAGGGAGCAGGGTCCGGTAGGTCAGCCTCCACAAGGTCCGGACCGGCAACGCTACATTTCTTCGAGAAGAAGCGAGCGAATGCCTCTGCTTTCTCTGAGCTCGTTGCCCACTCGCGGCCCTCAGAGTCGACAACTAGCGGAATTTCGGGCTGTGTGCGGTTGCCAGCAGCGTTCTTCAACTTCGTCCACCACTGTTTGTCTCTGAGGGTCCCAGTTGAGAGGCTGCGACGGAGGCTGTCCTCCTTCGCACGTCGTGATCGGAACTGGGTGGCGATCGCTACAGTCACGGAATCGGTGAATGCCTACTGAAGTGCTGGGTCATAAGGGTGTTTTCTCCAGTCGCGCCAGCGCTTCTCCTTCTCCCTCTCGGTCTGGGTGCATTCAGGCGTCCACCATACCGGATCGGAAGGCCCCGTTTCCAGGACTTTGGATGGGACAAACTGTGCAACAGCTGCAGTAATCGAAGCGGTAACCTGCTCACAGGAAGTTTCTGGGTCCTCCGTGATGATATCACCCCATTCCACGTTGCGAAGGTGCGCCCTGAGGCGATCCCAGTCTGCTCTGTTGTAGCGAAATACTGTTCGCTTAACCGAGGGGCGGAAGTATACGTGTAGTTACTGGGGACGTGAACGTTGACATTATGAGATCTAGCGGGTTGTCTCCATGCTGGACAAGAAGATGGGCAGCGCAGGTATCTTCGAGAGCCTCGCCTGCAGGCGTAGTTTTCGAGCTGTTCAGCCAAGCCCGGTTGTGCACGTTGAAATCGCCAGCTAGGATGATGTGGGAGCCCTGGTGTCTAGCTTCTGGGAGGATGTTGTCGAGATGATCGATTAAAGGGAAACTGAACGCCAAAAATAAGTATGGCTTATCCGAAGGAGAATTGGGCACTGATTCCGATGAGCTATGTCTCGAGCCGATCAGAGAAGAGGAACTGTGTCAAATTTCATAAATAACACCTCCCATATTTGGAAATTGGCCTTGATGACGTGCGTACTGCTTAGCTGTCACCATGCTGTGCATGTTCAGCAGTGTAATTGAATGGAAGAAAACAATTACTTTGGTGTTTTGCAGCTCTGTTTCGTTTCCTGACGGTAACCAAATCTAGATGTAGGAATCTGTTGAGCAGGAGAGGGACACATGTCTTCCCGAAGGCTGTCCAGGCTGCAGTGGTGATGAAGAAGACACGATCATCACCCCGAGATCGATCGTAGCGAATTGGAAAACTCATGGTGAATTTGCTTCCACTCCAAGGCAATGTCGAGGTATGAAGGGTGCTTGTACTGCCTTCCAAAGTGAAGAGGAGATGAACATGGCTTTGCATAGCTGTTGTTCTATGCCAACTTACCTACTCTTGCTGGTACCGTAGTGGCATATTGCAAATTTCGTGGACGAACAACTCTAGTCACTAGTGGCTAGTGAGCAACACTAACAGGTGAGATTTTTCAATTCGACAAAAATTGTTTTTGTTTGAGAACTGACAGTGGCAGTCATTAGACTCAGTAGGTGTCTCTCTGCTGCTTCTTTCCCTTCATCGGTAGGGTTGTGCTTGAAGTAAAAATAAATAGAAAATGTGGAACAAAAATCTGATCATGTAATTCGAATTTGAACTTCAAAGTATGTGTACATCAAATCACAAAAATGACTGTCAAGGTGGTGCTGTGCATTGAAAAAAACTGGGCGCTGGCAGCAATGGAAAGGGTAGAGACGAAACCAGTAATGCAGAGTATTCATAAGGTAGAGGGAGATGAAAACGGGAGAGGAGTAGTGAGCACTTCAGTTTGAAGTAGTGTCAATAGACAGCATCGTGTTGCATACGTTGTGAATATTGTGTGAATCTAATAATTGTCACGAAATTGATATCCAAAATGATTATCCCCAGAGTAGTATTATGGTGTTCTCCTGTGTTTACATGCAGAGCCTTGACGTTGCTGGACGAGCGACAATATAAATTACATAAACATGTAGCTCGTGATGTGGGATGACTGCCGTATCGCATTGCCAACGCAAACCCATCCTGTGTCAGTGCAGCCATCCAGCAACTTGAACTCCCCGGACCAGATGCCGCTGCAGCTGAACACCATGCCGATGGAAAGCCAGGAGTTGATAGCGAAGCATTCTGGTCTGCACAGTACAAGGCAAAGAAAAATTATGAATTATAATGCATTGTAATCTTTCCCACACTTCTTTGTAAAAACAAACAAACAGTGCCATTATCACAACACTTGATCAAGCATCTTGATGGAGGTATTTTCCATTGTGCTGGCTCAGCATCTGCACCAGGAAGACCATGTACACTTACACGTATCTTGTGTGTGTGTGTCCGTGCGTGTGTGTTTGTGTATCTGTATGTGCACACGTGTGTGTGGGGGGGGGGGGGACGCACATGTGTATGGGTAGGAATGTGTGTGTGTGTGGGGGGTACACGCACATGTGTATGGATGTGCGCGCTGCATGCGTGTGTCTGTGGGATGGGGTGGGGCTGCACGCACATGTGTACATGTGTGTGCGCAATACAGCATGTGTGTATGTGTTCGTTGAACACAGGGTGTACTCCTGATTACATAAACTTCGTGATCATTGCGATTTCATGTGCTTTGAAGTTGAAATTCGCAATACATGTACTGATGCTTGATTAGATTTATGTTCCACATGTTCTATTTATTTTATTTTACTTCAAGCACTTGTACTATTCAAGCACAACCCTACCAATGAAGGGAAAGAAGCAGCAAAGACACCTACTGAGTCTTATGACTGCCACTGCCAGTTCTCAAACAAAAACAATTTTTGTCGAATTGAAAAATCTCACCTGTTAGTGTTGCTCACTAGCCACTAGTGACTAGAGTTGTTCGTCCACGAAATTTGCAATATGCCACTACGGTACCAGCAAGAGTAGGTAAGTTGGCATAGAACAACAGCTATGCAAAGCCATGTTCATCTCCTCTTCACTTTGGAAGGCAGTACAAGCACCCTTCATACCTCGACATTGCCTTGGAGTGGAAGCAAATTCACCATGAGTTTTCCAATTCGCTACGATCGATCTCGGGGTGATGATCGTGTCTTCTTCATCACCATTGCAGCCTTGACAGCCTTCGGGAAGACATGTGTCCCTCTCCTGCTCAACAGATTCCTACATCTAGATTTGGTTACCGTCAGGGAACGAAACAGAGCTGCAAAACACCAAAGTAATTGTTTTCTTCCATTCAATTACACGGCTGAACATGCACAGCATGGTGACAGCTAAGCAGTACGCACGTCATCAAGGCCAATTTCCAAATATGGGAGGTGTTATTTATGAAATTTGACACAGTTCCTCTTCTCTGATCGGCTCGAGACATAGCTCATCGGAATCAGTGCCCAATTCTCCTTCGGATAAGCCATACTTATTTTTGGCGTTCAGTTTCCCTTTAAGGTAAGATCGCCAGGGGCACAGGACCCCGGCCGATACACTGCTCCCAAGACGGTGCGGAGACCTGGAGCTAGCTGGAGAGAAACCCAGATGATCTCATGTGGGGGGGACATGAGTTCAGGGATGAGCATGGAGGGGAGTGACGACTTCACCCAGATGGCTACCCTCCCCCATGTGCCGTTCTGTCCAACCGAAGTGGTGAGCTGTATCCAGGGAAGCTAATATCAGAGGGAAGCACTTTCTCCGCAGTGAACTTCGTTTCTGTCGCAATTGCTACGTCGGGCTGATGCTGCAGGAGTGCGTGCTGTAGGTCGGGAAGTTTGCTGGCTAGGCCGAAAGCGTTTGTGCAGAGAATGCGAAGATGCTTGCTACCCTTCATTGCAGGAGGAAGTAATTAAAAAAGGGGAGGGACATTTGGCGTAAGCGGGTGCGTAGTTACATGTATTGCTAAGGGTCCTAAAATCTAATGAAATACCTAAAAGGATCAAGCTAAAGATAAGAATGAGGAAGCTGGAGGAAGACACGAGGTTGAAGTAGGACAGGGAAAACCAGATTGTGTTTGTATACCTAGGGCTACACCGGGGGAGAAGATGTTATCTGCGCCAAGTTATCTGCTTATTGCTTGACGCAGTGATCTTTTTCGCCTTCTTCTTCCTCTGGTTATCACTAGAAACTACCAATGGGGAGGTCGACTCCCGCGGCCTCTTGTGGAAGCAGTCTGCCAATATCGCCAATGCTCTAGCCTCATCGCCCCCTGAGAGTTTCCCCTCAGGTGGACAGTCCGACTCCTCGGCCCAGCTGCTGTCAGGAGACAGAGTCAGGTCAAGTTCCACGTGGTTGCTTTGTTTATCATGCTCAGGTCGCATTTTGACAGTTACGGCAGAAGCTGAGTCTTGACTGCCATGTGTACCCGTGCCCTCCTCCAGGGGTCTCGAGTCGACCTGACCAGCTGGAGAAGCGCCCAGGCTCTCGTGTTGTGGCTGATCCTCGCGCGCTTTGTCTGAACCGATGACCTCCTGGGGTCCCGATTTGACTGCAGAGCTAGAGGCTAGGCTTTCAGGCAGTGGCAGATCCTCGCGCCCTTTCTGGGGTCCCGATTTGACCCTGTTAGCGTACGTTCCACGAGGGGTGCGTGGCCTTGTGGGGCAGTCCGCGGCCAGGTGACCTGGGGACTCGCATACCCTACAGGTGCGTGGTTGATCTTTATACCGTACGGCAAAGACGTGACCCCCTGCCGTTTGAACGTAAGATGGAATGGAGGGGCATTGTTTCCCTAGTTTGAAGCTTAAAAAGCGTACCCCGGTTGTAACATCGAAGCCATGCTTTGTGGTGACTTGACCGTATCGAACTGTTGAAGCGGGACTACTGTACGGTTTGAGAGCGTCCGTCAATGCAATGTCCGAGATCCAGACAGGGAGGTCAGATATATGCAGCTGGAGGATCGAATCCAGCACGTTTGAAACCAAAATAGTCTTATCCAATAGAGAAAAGCCCTCCCGAGCAACACGCTCTAGACGCGCAGTGGACATGAAGGTTAGAATGCACTCATGCTGTGAACTTATCTGAACAGATGTGAGGTGGTTGTATCCAGCATCTCCCAGTGCATTTAGTCAGGGAGCCGACCTTCAAAAAAGTGGCGCTCCAGGTCGGGCGAGATGGAGTACAAGATCTCTTCAGCAATGGGTTATGGGTCTATCAGAGAAGGGCTTTCGAGTTCTTGGCCATCCCAAAGCTGTGCACGGACATCGCGAGGACGCATTTTGTTCGACGATCAAATTCACAATTGTCAAGCATTTAGGCGCAAATGTTTTTCGTTCTCAGCCGACTTCTCGGTTTGAGAAGTAGGTGCGTACGCTCAAAATTCCAAATCAGTGACTATGCGCCTGTCCAGAAGATGACGACGCTGCAAGCTTACTTTCTCAAAGCGTGACATACATTTTCATTACGATTTTGGCTTTGAAAGTGAGAATAGTATTGCCATCGTCAGGTCCACTACAGTCACGAAGCATGGCGCTTCTGGACAAAAGCGCAACATAGAGTGTGTACCAGCAATAGTGCACAATAATACTCGCGCATACTCCGGCAATTCTGCAACGCGTGCAAGCAAAGTTTCAAAAGTATATTTCCAGGTCTGACTGAGGTCGAGTCGAGCGAAGATTCCGGCAGAGTAGGCGAGATGTTGCTTGCTGACAAGTCGGCCTCCGCGTCCCTGAGTCCTGACTGCCAGTGCCACAGCCGTATGCACCAGTGACCAGTCACCGGACGTGCAAGATCATCATCACCCATGTCGGTCAGTACTCTGCCTGGCCTATTTATCTGCTGGTGGTGTCAACTCCGTTGCAGTTTGCCAGCTTGTTTGTTCCGATACTCGTTCTTCACTGGTTCAGGTGAGCCTAGCTGCTTTTGCACAAAATACTTTGTGGATCCTGTGAGAGATCATGTAACTCGAAAACGAGACGTTGTTTGAAACAAAGGTAGAATGACAATCACTGCCAGGTCCACATGCACTTCTGACAGGAACTACGACAGACGTCTACGTAGCAGCACCAAAGGAGAGCATGGGATAGGCAACATAACAAGATAGAACATACATGCGCGCACGTGCATGTGTGCGAGCTTGTGTACACGCGCGCACGCCCACACACGCTTGCAAGCGTGTACTCACATGTGTGCGAGTGTGCATGAGTGCACACACACGCACACACATGTGACTCTCTGTTCGCACACACACACACATACATGTGTGCGAACATGCGCGCATTCATCACACACGCGTGCGCACATACATACAGGTGGATGCGCACATGCCAATGCTCACACACACATACACGCATACACATGTACATGTGCACGACACACGCGCGCGCGCACACACAGGTGGATGCGCGCACGTGCATGTGTGCGAGCTTGTGTACACGCGCGCACGCCCACACACGCGCGCAAGCGTGTACTCACATGTGTGCGAGTGTGCATGAGTGCACACACACGCACACACACACACACACACACACACACACACACACACACACACACATGTGACTCTCTGTTCGCACACACACACACATACATGTGTGCGAACATGCGCGCATTCATCACACACGCGTGCGCACATACACACAGGTGGATGCGTACATGCCAATGCTCACACACACACACACGCATACACGTGTACATGTGCACGCACACACACGCTTGCACGCACATACAAACAGGTGGATGCGCACATGCAAATGCTCACACACACACGCGCATACACGTGTACATGTGCACGACACACGCGCGCGCGCGCGCACACACACACACACGTGGATGCGCACATGCAGATGCTCACACGCATACATACATATAAACACACACACTCATGCACGCGCGCGTCATTATCTACGAATCTCAGAAACATGCAACACGCGGCCAGAAGTTAATCATCACCAGTGAACTTGCTGTGATTGTGGTACCAACAACATGCTGTGCAAGAACGTCACCATCATCGGCTGCTCTGAGGTAGCATTCCAGAATGGCAATTTACAAAGCCGCTGTCTAGTGCCCTACTATCATCTCCACGGAGCAGCAGTCGGAACCCAGGAGATAACTGCTCGGCATAGCTGCAAACATCGCAAAGGTTACAGCACTGGATGCTTCTAGTGCAACGGGTCACCCCAACCCTGTACTATACTTGCTGGTGCATGTCCGAATGTGACAACCCAATCATTAGCGCCCATGTTCTGGACCGTCACTAACGCTTCCGCCCAGGGCCTTATTACGGGCTTTTACGGTACTCGCCGATGCATGTCCGAATGTGGCAACCCGCTCAGCAGCACTACACATGTGAGCAACAAGTGGACGTCATTGGCAGCACAGAGCAGAGGATCGCAAACCGGATGAAGAATGGATACTGTTCTCCATGATGAAGGGATCAAAAACCGTTCAACACAGATATTGCGCTACATCGTCTTGCCTGGATGTATGCGGTGGTGCCGATGGTGGTGCCGATGCATATCGCGTCCATGACACTGTTTACATATCTGCATTCAGCCTCTGTTCACATAAATATGATGCACCGTAGCTGTAGTTTTAAAATGATTATATTCTACATGTTACCGCCACATTTACTGATTGCGTTTGCGGAAATTCCTAAAATATACTACGTCTACTACTACTCAATTTACCACACAAAGGACTGAATGAAGTAGGGAAATAATCATCCCATGATCTTCTACAATGTGAATGCTTCCACGTACGCGCATGTCATTGTGCAGCATCCGAAACTTCAACAAAACAATGATTCAAAGAGACGTTATTCAAGATAAGTCATGCATTTCTACGTTCACTGGTATAATCAAAGATTCCGTTCAAGGCAGCTGCCATGGTGTGTACCTTACCACCTTTAACACACGTTGTCAGTCCGCTCATTGACTAGCATGAAATCGTTTGTAGCAGGAGTACTCTTGTTTGTAGTGAGGATCAATCTACAAAACACTATTGGTAAAAACAATCCAGAGTCACCTCGATGGAGACGGACAGTTCCTACGAGACCTGCCTGTCGACATCAGGGTCAAGTGGCAAGTCATTTAGCCGTTACGCACGACAATCTCAGGAACACCAGTCATGTCCTCCTCCGACGAACCAGCTACTGTATGTTACTTCAGAACTCAGAACGACACAATTATACAAACAGAATGAAAAATGCTTCATCGACGGTGTGACTTTGCGTTTCGCTTCGTGTTTCTTTGTGTTTCTCTTGAAAATCTAGCAAAATTGAGTCATTCGCATGAAAATGTCTGGTTACGTCAGCGAAACCCGCTGATTTTCCCCATTTTTCAAGCGCTGAATGGCGCAAAAACTGTGAAATCACGGCAACGAAATAGTGTTCGACGAGCGAACAAACCTCCTTGCACCGGCATTGGTGCACAGCTTCGGGACGGCCAAGTTCTCAAATCGTCCTCTAGAGACCCTTACCTACCTCTGTGCGAAGTTTCAAGTCCTCCCTCTGAAGTGGCATACCCCGAAAATAAAAAGCATCCTACAGATTTCAGCTCCCGGACTAATTCGCGACATCCACCACTTTGGTCCCAGTGGGCAATCGAATTTCACGGACGTCTCTCGCATCTGCTCCGGGGTCAGTGCCATCCATCGGGGTCTCGAGTTACCAGTGCTCGCCATGATTGGTGGTAAGGTTATAAGGGCACGCCCTAGATATGCTTTATAAGGATCCAAAAACTACCACATTCACAAAAGGATGCAG
Source organism: Sycon ciliatum (assembly GCF_964019385.1). Lineage (NCBI taxonomy): Eukaryota > Metazoa > Porifera > Calcarea > Leucosolenida > Sycettidae > Sycon > Sycon ciliatum. Next base: position 26,821,041 of record NC_088652.1, on the reverse strand, counting down.
AGCTCTCAAAACTGCATCCGCTCTGTACGCTGTACAATATGTGTGTGGTGTGGTGAGCCCATAAGTGGGATCATTTCAAGTCCACCCTAGTTTGGGGATTTCAGGGGGTGTCGGCCGTTGGGTGGTTCAATGGCCAATTGAGTCATCTTTCCAAGATTCCTTTTGAGTCTCTCTCCACTCTCCCGGGGAGACCCACGTGACCAGTTTTGGCAGTGAGCAAGTACAAGTACAAGTGTGTGTGTGCGCGCGAGTGTGTGTGTGTGTGTGTGTGTGTGTGTGTGTGTGTGTGTGTGTGTGTGCCGTAGATGCCCAGCATCCCCCCTCCCGTCACCTGCTACACCTGCGACCTACAGTTTGCACGCCCCAGTGTGGAGAGTGTGGCCGTTGGCTGAAGTCCCGTGGGGGTCTGGCATGGCACAAGTGAACTTACCCCCAGTCAACAGTCGGTGCGCCCCTGCCGCTGCCGCTGCCTGCTTCTCCGCTGTGCTGCGTCGCTCACTGCCAGGCTTGTGCCCGCTGCTTTGCGTCTACACGTGGCCACGCCCGTGATCGCTGCTCACGGACTTGTATTCGTCCGACCGTTCAGGACCGTCAGGGTTTCGCATGTGTTTGCGCCTGCTCCCGCCGATTTCGCTTACCGTATTCCCTGGATCGTCACAGGGCTGTGTGCTCCTCCTCTCTCTCAGCTGCCCCTCCCGGGCCCACGTAACCTTCATGGCAGTGGCTCAACAAGACAGGACAGGTGTGTGTGTGTGTTTGTGAATGTGTGTGTGTGTGTGTGAATGTGCGTGAATGTGGGTGTGAATGTGGGTGTGTAGAATTTTTGATGCGTGTAGGTGTATATGCGTAGGCGAAGGATCTGATAAGATCTCCATGTGTCAGTTGGATATAAAGCTCAGAAATAGATGTTTGACGTGACGAATTAGCAGAATGTTCCTCCACTTATTTCGGGAAACACAGATGCTACCGATTATAAAGCTTACCTCCTAGGGCGAGTTCTTGCTAATTGAATTATTGGCATTCCCGTCGGACACTTTGTGTGCTTGGAAGGAAAATTACAGTTTTGAGACTTTGTGTAGTAAGTGAATCATGGATGATTGTGAATGGAGTTCGGAGAGTAGCGTGGACTCTGATGCACTCTCACCACTGCCACCATTAGTGATATGGACCAGCGAACGGTCTACTGCGTGTCCTCCACTGCCACATATAGCAGCATCCTACGGCGCATCTTATGGAGCACATCACCACGCAAATGCTGAAAGCGGCAATCAAGTAGCGACCTCTGACTTCTCCTACGCATATAATGCTCCCCAGCGAGCCATATTCAGCTCTTGGAACACATCACTATCTACCTCCGGCGCCCTTCAAGATCATCCTTTGCTGGAGAATGTGGCAGACTTCATGGAGCAAATACAAGAGTTCCAGAGGAGCAAAGATACAAACGCTACTGAAGTTTCAACAACAGCTGTTGAAAACCCATGCTCTAATCCCATTACACCGGCAGTGGACACTGAAAAAAGATCGCAAGACAAAAGTAACCAAACTGTGAACTATCCCCTTTCGGTTTCAGATCACTACACAGGCCACGGGCACATAGCGTACGACTCGGAAGATAGCACCTACTCAAGCAAGTCGGCCGATGTGGACGTTCACACAATCAGACGCTCTCCAGTATCTCCTCGACCGTCTAGCATATCTGAGGATCCCAGACATCACGATCGTCAAACACTGAACAATATCCCCACCTCTGAGTGGGTTTTTGAGGAAGATTGTCAACTTCAAACTGACCTTACTCCACCTGAAACGTCGCTCAGCAAAGAAACAGATAAGTCACTCGATCCCCAGCATGATACGCTTGATCGAGCACATTCACATCCTGGAGAAAAGCCGCTTAAGTGTAAGCATAGCGATAAATTATTTCCTGCTCAATCTTGTTTGACATCTCATGAATGTACACATCCAGAAGAAAACTCTTTGACATGTAAAGTGTGCGATAAAAACTTCAATACGCGATATATTCTTAACCGTCATGGACGTGTTCACTCAGGAGAGAAACCCTTTACGTGCAAATACTGCGCTAAGTCATTCAGTTGTAAATCTTATCTTACTGTTCATGAACGTATCCATGCCGGGGAGAAGCGGTTTAAGTGTGATCACTGTGATCAATTGTTTACCCACCATCGCAACCTACGAGTTCATGAACGTAGGCATACCGGACAGAGGCCTTTTAACTGTAAATTTTGTGGCAAGGCATTCAGACAATCATCACATCTCCAAAATCATCAACGCATCCATACTGGAGAGAAACCTTTCAAGTGTCAACAATGTGGTACGGCATTCAAGCAAACATCAGCTCTTATACATCATCAACGAATTCATACTGGAGAGAAACCATTTCTGTGCAAGGAATGTGGAAAGTCATTCAATCGGAAATACAACCTCACAGTTCATGCACGAATCCATCCCTAAGAGAAAGTGATGATGTGTCCACGATCGTTGCAAATATTTCATCGCGAAAACACACTTTGAAAAACTAAGCACATACCCACACCCTTAATTAAACATAAGTTTTTCACATTGATGGGAAATCTGACTATCATGTTCGTTGTGAACTGGGAGTAATTTGTGTGCCAATAAAAGACGAATCTGATCTCCAATCCAAGGGAGCTGCTTGCATACACGCTGACGCCACCAATAATAACATGTAAAATCACAAACATTATTTTGTATCATTGTATTCCATTTGATATGTGCTGTTTCATTCCAAGTTGTCCTTTGCACGTCTTACACAGACGTAACGTATTTCGATTGCTGATAAACCAGTCCTTTTGAATGTCGCACGCTAGTATTCTACCTCCAGAGCACGTACGCCTTGTATGGATATTTGCTGTTGAGGTGGAGCCCTGCTCTTTTCAAATTCGGGTATAATGCTATAATTATAGTCGGTCTGTGTTTATCTTTGGTCCCATGTGTAATATTGTAAAGTCCTGTTCTAATCTTTGTCAAAACTCGTCACATCTTCTAATACTATCTCAATGTTCATTTGCTTGATGGAAACGTACGAAAGGTAAAATTGACTGTCCTGACCAAGACTAGAACCTGGACACTTGAGAATATGCAGCAATGCTCTAACACTGAGCTAAGGTGTAGTTGTCATCCAAGCAGCGCTCGTTCAACATGTTCCTCTGACTTTCAAAACTCCCGCTTCCTGTGAATTCGCACTGGCTGGTGGGACGGAGTTCTCAATGTAACCCACACATTTCCCGCGGAATGCAGCACGAGGGAAGCTCCAACATACAAAGCATTCATTCGTTCGAGGGAAACGTGCAAAGGGGAAAGGCCTGAAGAACCAAAATTTACTGTCACCACCATGACTCGTACCAGGAAGCCTCTCTAAAGACGTGAGACAAATAAAGACGTGAGACAAACCTTACTCTACTGCATGCAATCAGTGTGAGGTTGAGCAATCGACTATTAGAGTCTCAGGAAGTGATGCGCCTTCACAGCCATTTTGACGCATTTATCACAACAACCAGAGAGCCAGATACTCGACCCGGCTGATCTGTCTTACACACAAAAAAGTGTACCGTGTAGTCAGTTGAAACTCGGAGTACAGGAAAAAGATCCTGTCAAAAACGATCGTCAGTGCCTAGAGCGTGTTCGCACGGTACACATATCGCGGTTTTTAGCACAAAACTTGAAATATCGTGAAATTCCCACCAAACTTGGCAAGTCCGACATGATTATCCCACCTGCGAAGTATTACCACAAATTAAGTTATTCAAATACCAGCACAGGTGCCCAAATCAGAGGTGACCTTTCCTAAGAGTTGTTAATACAGTACGTGAGAACAATATTAATTTGAAGAAATCCAATTTGTCATCACCCATAGAGTTTACAATCATTATACAGCATGCTTGAAGTTATCGTCCATTTCTGTTGAATAAAACTTATAATGTCGCTGCTACCCGAATTTCCACACAGTGGCACAAGTCCGTCATGAATATCTCACCTGTGAGGGTTAAGCAAACTCTGCGCAGCTAATATTCCATCCCATGTACCCAAATAGGACGTGATCCTCCTTCCTCACATTTTGTTACTGCAGTATTAAAGTGAGAACTGTATTTATGTGAACAGATCCAGCTTGTCATCACTCATAGAGCTTGCACTCATTATTCGGCAAGCTTGAACATATCGTCTGTTGCTGACTTTGGCCGTGCTCTTGACTGTTCAATCGATCAACATAGAAGACGGTGGAGTTCCGTTAACAATGGAGCATGATGCAGACTGGACGTCTGAGAGCAGTTTGGATTCAGATGAATTATCAGTGTTGCCACCATTAGTGATATGGACAAGTAAAACGCCAGTGCCGTGCGGGTTTCCACCTTGTCATGTTCCGTATCACTATGGTGTGCCAAGTGTCGCGCTTCAACACACTGCGATCGATCATGGAAATAACATAGTGACCTCTGAAACGTCTTCTGTGGATTATCCACAACGGCATAGCTCGTTATCAAGGCTGGACAATGCACAGCACGGTTATTCTCCAGTAAATTTCCGTCTGCTTCCTGAGCCAGTCGTCATCGCTACACCACGTATCGAAGTCCAGAGCAAGAACCAAAAAGAGGCTGAAGCTTCAGCATCAGCTTCTTGCAACACTGACTTGGAGCCGCCAACGTCAACAGGCAGAATGCGAAAACGATATCTCCCCACATCTATTCCACAGGTCCGCTCTTCCCTAACTGGTCCAGACCACTACGCCGCTCCAGAAGAGACACGTGACTCGCCTAATGACGAATCGTCGATCTATTCTGTTGACTTTGACCTGAATCAACAGAGTATAGGTAATATTAGCGATAATTCCGTATCTCCCCAATGCACTGGTGAACTTGTATCTGAAAAACCACACAAACTAACTGGAGGAAACTTGGTGAAATGTAAGCTGTGCGAAATGGCATTCTCTAACCAGTCTAGTCTTACTAGACATGAACGCACGCATAACAACCAGAAACCATTCAAGTGCAAGAAGTGTGAAAAGTCATTCAGTTACAATTGTAGACTAAAGCTTCATGAACGTACGCACTCTGGAGAGAAAACATACAAGTGTAAGGTTTGCGCAAAGTCGTTCAGCCACAGTTCCAATCGTTTGCGTCATCAACTCATCCACACTGGAGAGAAGCCATTCAAATGTGCACACTGTTGCAAGTCTTTCACGGAGTTAAAATGCCTTCAAGACCACCAGAGTACTCACACGGGACATAGGCGGCATGTATGTAATGGTTGTGCCTGTGAATTTTATTCTGCATCAAGTTTGAGACGTCATAAGCTTAATCGAATTTGTAAACGATAACACACTAATCCTTCTGCATCTCTCATTTTCTCTACTATTCTCAAATCCATATCTTCTTTTGTAACTGCTCCTACTCGCTTTCTTATAGCCATATGTTGGTAACTGTTTTGTTATAGATTATTGATCATTAATTTTTTCAGTCTTATCAGAAATTTATTTTGAACATTTTTACTGGGATTGTGTTGCCTCTTCTCGCGTTACGTCCAAGTTAAAGACATAAATGTACAGTCTTTGATTAAGCTTCATTTCCTCGTTCTCTCCTGTAGTCGTCTTCTCGTCGCTTCTCAAGTCGTCGTCTTTTCGTTTTCTTGCGTTATCGTTGGCTTTCGTCCATACTGTTTATGGAATTTGCTTCTGGTCCTAATGAGTCCATGACTTATGAGATTGTGAACAATTGACCTAGGCTTCTGTAGATTTGCGAACTGTGCTTAGCGCAGTAATTTCCGAGCAAATTACAATGGAATTGTTTTTGTAAAATGTACTTATTATATATCGCGATAATTGATGAAAATGTAATACACAATAATATATATTGATTGCGTTATGCAGAGCGTTGTGCAGTGTCAGTGAGCGTTATGCAGTATGCAGCGTTATTGCGTTATGCAGAGCTCACTGACTTGTCAGTTTGAGCACTCTGGCAAGGTACGTTCGGGCCTGATCGGAAATTTTTATTTCCATTGCTTTCAGGTTCGGCCTCATTTTCTCCGTGCTGCGCTGATGAGTTCAAAAAGAACGAAACAGCATGCTGTCCGCAGATTGAGTATATATATATTACATATATGTTAAACAGGCGTGTTCAGTTGTTTTTTCGGTAATCGTTACAGTTGTTCATGTCTACAATGCTCACATGGTACTGATGGTAGCTTTAAAAAGCTGAGAAAAAAATGATAGTGCGATAACAACATCTCATATCTTGTCCTCGGCTTGTCTGAATGCAGTATGTAAGACTGCTGCAGAGTGCGTTTATACTCACACACGGGTTCGCAGCAAATGCCACCTAAATACGCTACATGCTATTTACATACAATATACTGCGAGAAATTGGAAACATAATGAGGAGACAATGGTTGACAATGGAGGTACGAGTTTTGTCTAGAACAGTGAAGGAAGGGAATGACGTCAAGCACCGATGTCAAAACACAGAACGTTAGAAACCTAAATTTTGGTGATACATGTATGAAATGATGTTGCTAGCGTGTGAAGGCGGACGGTACTTCTCTGGACATGCGCACCGTTTCTAGGAATTGATCAGCAAAAAAATCACCGGTCCCGTGAGACTCGGCTGTCAGCCGGGTTTTCCGCATCCGTAGGAACGCCACCGCCTTTCAAGGATCAAGGCGCAGAAGCAGCTCCTAAAATGTTGGGAGGGAGTAGATCAGCTCACCAGCAAGTGGTCAATGACCGAAATTCCATTCACTGCATCCATGTTTTCCTCGTGCCACGCCATCAGCAAGTTCCAACAAAATTCTTGGAAATGGAAAGCCAATCAATAGCACTGACTAGAATTCAAAGGGATTCTGGAAGTAGCACCTTGGGCGGCATTAGTGATGAAGTTGGTTGCAGAACTTTATATTTTACTGACCGGTCACTGCCATCCGAAACCTGAGAGCACCACCCCTGTTCATTACATTTTATTCCCGTAGCTATGCAGAAGACGTTACTACAGTAACGTCTGGCGATAGCCAGGGTCCACACAGCTTTAATTTGGTATTTGTTTGTTTATGTGTTTGTGTCACGCCTGGCGCTATCCGTATCTGACGCCAAAAAAGCATAGGATGTTATAATTTTTTCAATTCTCCTATTTTTTAAGGCATATCCTGGGATTCTAACCCGCATTATCGCCCTACATGCATTCCCCCATACACTTCGCATTTATACCCATTCTTCCAAGTTGCTTCACGTTATTATCTTGCGTTTGAAAGCCCTATTTGAATATTGCGGGCAGCTAGACGGTGTCGTATTACCCTCAATCGTACCTGTCCCGTACCTATCCCCTACCGTACCGTGCCATCAAAGATGGCTGGCCACAATGCATATTCAAATAGGGCTTTCAAATGCAAGATCACAATGTAAAACAACTTGGAAGAATTAGTATGTACGCGAAGTGTATCGGGATGTGCATGCAGAGCGCGCGATAGTGCGGGTTCGAATCCCAGGTTTAAAAAAAGGATTTTTTAAAGAATTTATAACATCCCTATGCTTTTTTTTTGTCTAGGTCATCAAGGCAAAAAAGCATAGCGAAGGGCCATAAGCTTCCAAGCTCTCTCGTTTCACGAAATCTACCACTCATCCATTGAGCTTGATTGGGCTGAGGAAGATTGTCCCTGAAGAGCAGAGGCCTTTTCAATTTGTCACATAGCCTGGTAACTGATATACGCGCCAAGAACGAAACCCTGAAAACTAATAATAATACGAATAATAAAACAACAAAATGTATTGTCTACGCATGCATCTACGGAAGAATCACCACCAGCCAATTAGGACATGTGTCAAAAAGTATTGAACTTTTCGTTCCCTCCTCGAAATACTACAGGGAATGATGGAAATATGCTACGAGACTACAACTATAAAGAAAAGAAGTTCAGAGATACATCAATCCAATTATGTGAAGAAGTGATACGAGAAAAAATAGAGGTGAAGAGTCGAGAAAACAGCATGCAAATCCAATCAGTGAGAAGAAAAAGAGAGAAAATATCAAGAGATCCTGGGATATATTTCGCACCTTCACGGCAAACAGTGCCAAACAACTGCAAAGACAACAAATTCTTCTTCTGAACGCAAAGCTCAGGTCCTAACTTACGTCTGTACAAAGCTTCCGACACGGCAAGGATATTTTCTCTTTTTCTAGCCACTACGTTTTTGTCGTTGGCCTTGAAATGAAAATGTAATTTTTTGATCAGTAGTTGTAACGCTAATGCTTAACAGTTGCTTTCTGTTTCATAATGTTTTTCATAACTCTTTATCTGATATTTGGGTTGGCATTATGTCTCCCAGGTCAGATTTTTTCTGCTCGAAACGGTCGTGGAAATGTGCATGTTCACATCGACAAGACGTTCAAGCAGAATGCACGCCAGATATCTTTTACTAGTGGTGTTTGGACATAGTGGGCAACTCATGATATTTATTGAGTTCACATCTTCAGAGGAAAAATGTTTGCTCCCCAGAACGGAGCTCGCGCTGTCCGCCGACTGACTTGATACCTGGCTAAAGAGTGGTGATATTTTGCAGGCTAGCTTGATTCGAAGTTTCGGTGGACTTATTGTGTGCTCTTGGTGGCAATCATGAGTCAACTAAAAAACAAGTCAGTAGGCGTATAGAACAAGTCCCGGTGTGAGGAACAAAACCTTTCCATATAAAGTCATCGCCGAAGTTGTAAACAGTTACCAAAATCCACTGTTGGTATCATCCTTACTTCTGTCTTCACCACAACGTGCTTCACCAACTATAGCAAGGACAATAACACGGGAAATACATGAGCTGTAGTTTTAATTTTCATGTTTTTAGTGCGCACGCAACACACTCTTTTGTCTTTTCATTGCGTCAACAACTGTAACGTGATAAAAGTACAATGATATTCAATGCATATCAGTGCCGAAAGCTGGGGCTAATGTTGAATATCATGACATTCACATCTTGTAAACCCTTCCTACAATATCTCCATCAAGTCTAAAGAACCTCCATGTAACTGTGTCTATATTTGTAGCAACAGAGAGTCTAAGTTGCACTTTCTCAAGTCTAGTGCGTGCCATGCATTTTTCGATTCCAAATAAGGTGTGAAGGTGAAAACGAAATTTGAGAGAGAGAGTTCATGGTGTGGATTTGTGTATGTGTGTGGAAGTGTGTGTGTGTCAGCGCGTGACATGCCAAGAATATACACATTGTGTCAGGTAAAGGGACAGAGCTAGAAATAGATGTGAACTGTATTTTACGTGAGGACTTGGCACACTGTACATCTACTTACTAAGGGGGAACACCAGCTGCTACTAATTACGAATACTGTATATTGGCTACGACCAGGGAGAGTTGTCTTCCTACTTGAATTTTTGATATTGAATTCGAATAATTTGCCGAATTTGGAAGCAGAATTAATTTTAAAAGGTGGTGAAAATTGGTCAATGAAGTGAATCATGGACGATAGTGACTGGACTTCGGAGGGGTGTGTCGACCATGATGCACAATCACCATCGCCACTATTAGTAATATGGACAAGCAGAAGGGCAGTTCCACCGCCAGCTACATTACCTTACAATGCGATTTACACAGCTCTATACCCCGCAAACCACGATAGTGTTGAACAAATAGCGACTGCAGAGGTATCCGATAGTTATTTTCAGGGTTTTTCCTTCAGTCCTTGGAACACGCAAACGTCTTCCTCCGGTGTACTTCAAGATTATCGGCTGAACAGACCCCCGACCGGAAATCCAAAGGGGGAAAGATACAAAGTCCATTGAGGATCCAGCCCCAGCTGTTTTAAACCCATGTTTGGATCCCATGACATTGGTAATGGACGACGATCAATGTACGCGAGACAACAGTAATCCAACTGTAAACTATTCCGTACCCGTTTCAGATCACTACACAGGAAGTGATGACGTAGCGTTAGACTCGCAATATAGCAATTTCTCAAGCAATGCTGGCAATGTTAACGTTAACGGAGGCCCCAGTGTACATATTACCGGACATGTGCCAGTGTCTTCTCAAGTGGCTATCTTACCTGAGGATCCCAAGAACCACGATCGATCAACAATCATCACACCTCCGAGCTCCTTTCTGAGGCAGTTTGCCAACTTCAAACTAACCATCGTCAACCGGAAAAGTCACTCTGCGAGGACACCGGGAAGTCACTTGATCACCAGCCTGTTTCGCTTGATCGTGGACATTCACATCCTGGTGGAAAAACGTTTTTCACGGTTCGCGTGAGACTCGGCTGGAAGCCGGGTTTTCCGCATCCGTAGGAACGCCACCACCCTTCAAGGATCAAGGCGCAGATGCAGCTCCTAAAGCGGTGGAAGGTGAGTAGATCAGCTCACCAGCAAGTGATCAAAGACCAAAAATCCCATTCACTGCATCCATGTTTTCCTATAAATGTAAGCATTGCGATAAATTATTATCTACTCAGTCTTGCCTAAGTTCCCATGAATGTACATATCCAGAAGAGAAATCGTTCAAGTGTAAAGTGTGTGATAAAACGTTCACCACGCGATCTGATCTTACCCGTCATTGACGAGTTCACTCTGCAAAGAAACCGTTTCCATGCAAATACTGCGCCAAGCCGTTCGGTGACAAATCTGCTCTAAATGTTCATGAGCGGGTCCATACCGGGGAGAAGCCGTTCAGGTGTGGTTACTGCGGTCACATTTTTCGAGATAATACCCAACTTAGAGCTCATGATCGTACCCATACTGGCGAGAGACTACATAAGTGTAACTTGTGTGACAAGTCATTCAAGACGAAATCAAATCTCACGGTGCATCAACGCATCCATACTGGAGAGAAACCATACAACTGTAAAGTATCTGGCAAAGCATTCCGGCAAATGTCACCTCTCGTAAATCATCAACGAATCCATTCTGGAGAAAAAACAATTTCGTGTGAGCAATGTTGAAAGTTTTTTCCCTATGACACCCGGCATTACAATTTATGAGTGAATCTATCCCTCAGAGAACCTGATCAAGTGTCAGGGAGAGTCGCAGGTTCTAATTACAACATGGAAGACCATGGAAATGAAAACACCGTAAAACAGAAAGATTTTTTCCAGATTATGGAAATGCCACTCACGGGCCCCTTTTTAACCGCAAATAGCATAAATGTCGTTTAAACTCGATCCATTCCCCATGCAAAGGTCTCTGCTTACATGCTAACTTAAACATATGTAACATCCAAAACATTATCATTGTCATTGTATTCCAGTTGATATACACTCTTTCATTTCTTGCTTTCCATTGCAGTTCTAACACAGACGAACGTTTTTTATTCCATATTTACCATGCAACTCAATTGCGCTAAACGTTCCTCACGCAGTATAACCGAAATCCTACTTCTGGAGCACGCATGCCTGGAACGGATCTTTTCGCTAGAAGAGGTACTCTACTGTTTGCAGGTTTGCACATGACGCTAAAATGTTATTCATGTAGGTACCAATGATCCCAAGTGTCATATTGTATAGTAACGTTCTACTACTTATCAAAGCTCTTCGAATACTATCTCACTGTCCATTTGTTTGCTGAAAATGTGTAAACGGGAAATTTGACTGTCAATACCAGAACTCAAACCACCTTCTTACTGTATTTATTCTACTGTTCCTGTTCCTTTTCCCTTGCCTGTATTTCACCTGACGAGAAGGCTTTAAAGTATACTTGTGAAGACAAAAACTTTCAAGATGTTTGTAATGAGCCTGAAGTGTGTCAATAGTAATAATAATTTCAAAACGAAGTAGTGGTTGCGACTTCCGCGATGATTTGTAAGAAAGGGTTTGCTCCCCACACCGGAGCTCGCACTATTCAAGTGTCAAGTAAAGTTGGCGGAATAGCGCGAGCTTCGGTGTGGGGAGCAAACCCTTTCTTAATAATTTTTTTTTAAACTGCAATATAAGGTAAAAAATAGAATCTTGTCAAGAGTCCTTAAAATTGATTCCGTGCGGCACATTCCTGACTGGCATTTCCAAGACCAGTGCTCACGGATCTAGGGCTGCACAACACGCAGATCCTACTTCAGTGACTGGATCGTCTACATCGAGTCATAGTGCCTACTCCTCCACACCTTTCCATGCACTGAAGTGCCACTGAAGCCGAGACAGAACAAAAACGCATTCATACTGGAGATATGCCTTTTCAGTGTCCGGAATGTTGAAAGTCTTTGGCCAAACACTCCAGCCTAATAGTCCAAGAAAGAATCCGTTCCTGAGACAAACTAATCAAGTGACGGCGCTGGCGACAAGTCACTGAAAGCGAAAACAGACTTTGAAGACCATGCAAATACTAACAGTCCAACGTTTGTTTTTCTAAATGTTTAATTAATTTAGGTCTCCATGCAAATTTCACTGCTTACATTTTGGTCTCAATGCAAATTTCAATGCTTACACGCTGACGTCAACAAATGTAACATCAATAACCTTATCCTTATTATTGTATTGCAGTTGATATCTACAGTTTAATTTAATGTTGTCCATTCCAGTTCTTACACAATAGGAATGTATTTCCAAATTAACAAGGAGAAACAATTTTATTGCGCGGTTCATGTTATTTATTTTATTTATTTCTGCACCTCGTTGCATTGCAAGACAGCCAATTGAATTGGAAAGAGGGTGAGACCAACCACGGAAGAAGAGAAAAAAGAAAATGAAGAGCACGTACACAAAGTGGGAAGGGATTAGCAACTGTTTGGTAAAGAAAAACAGTTCTTTCTTTAAAATGTCTTTCATCTTCTAGAAGATACACTGTGCGGCTTGGGAGTTCACACATGATTCAAAATATGTGAGTTCCTTTGTTTCAGTATGTAACTTTGATCCCATATGTGGTATTGTACAGTCCCGTTCTAGTCCTTGTCAAAATTAGCCGAAATTTCTAATAATATAATAATTATTGCCTTTGATCCATGAAGGGTGGTGGCGTTCCTACCGATGCGGAAAAGAACCGTGAACATTTTGTATGGCCTTTGTGCTCCGTCCTATCAACACCACAAACAAAAACAGAGCTGCATAGCCAGTGGCTGGGAATGGTGAAGTCTAGTCTAGACACTAATGCTGTTCTATGATGTAAGGAGTGTAAAACGCCCAATTACACTTTCACAACTCTACATCTCATCGTATCTCATCTCTTCACACCTCATCTCTTCATACCTCATCTCTTCATACCTCATCTCTTCATACCTCATCTCTTCGTACCTCATCTCTTCATACCTCATCTCTTCATACCTCATCTCTTCGTACCTCATCTCTTCATACCTCATCTCTTCATACCTCATCTTATCGTATCACATCTCTCCACACCTCATCTCCTCACACCTCATCTCTTCATACTGCATCCTTTCATACCTCATCTCTTCATGCCTTATCTCCCCACATACGTGTCCCTAGTCGGCCTAGACTCACACCATCGCCTCATCCTATCCTTTTCCTCTTCGGCATGACACACATGTTTTAAATTGTGTGATTCCAAGTCAGAATTGGAGGTGAAAACTACATAAGAGAGATGGGTGAGGGATGGGTTTTTGTATTTAAGAAAAGCGATCCTGTCAGCTTTCCTATTATCCTTTGTATGTGATTGAGTGTATGCGCGTGATTTCACAAGATTATAATATTGTTTAATTAGGTATAATTTCAGTGCCAGAAATAGATATGAACTGTGTTGATGTGCAGACTTTGCACATTGTTCTTCCAATTACTAAAGAGAAACACCAGCTCTTTACTACTTACAAAACTAATGGCTACAACTAGGGAGTGTTGTCTTCCTATTTGAATTGACTTCTTGTTACTTCCAAGCATTTTATTTGTTGTTTTGATAAGAATACCTTGCCGTGCTAGGAAGAAAAATTACGGTTGTGAGAATTGTTCGAAGTAGGCAAATCATGAACGACTTTGACTGGACTTCGGAGGAGAGTGACGACTCTGATGCACTCTCACCACTGCAGCCATTAGTGATATGGTCAAGCAGAAGGTCAACCGCGTGTGCCCCACCGCCAACTGCACCATCTTATAGTACTCGTTATCCAGCCCTTCACCACGTATACCCCAATAGTGGTAATCAAGTAGCCACATCAGAAGTCTCCTCTTCCCAGTTTTGTCTTCAGAATACCGCATTCAGCCCTTGGAAATCACGAACATCTTGCGCCGGTGTTCCTCAAGATCATGTACCCAAGGACATGGTCACAGATAACTTCAGGGAAGCTCGACCAGAAATCCAGAGGGACAAGGATACAAAGACCAGTGATACTTCAAATACAGCTGTCGAAAACCCATGTTTGGATTCCTTGACATCGGCAATGGACAAGGATCAAATTTCGCAAGGTAACAGTACCCCAACCGTTAACTGCTATCCCGAACCCGTTTCAGATCAGTACACAGGCTACGAGGGAGTAGCGTTTCACAATGAATATAGCAAGAACTACAGCAAATCTGCTGGTATGAACGTTCACGCAAGGCTTGTACACAACTTTGGCCATTTTCCAGTGTCTTCTTCAGTGGCTAGCCTACCCGCGGATTCCGATCATCGCGATCTTGAAAGAAGCAACACTCATCACACGTCTGAACCTTTTTCTGAGAAAGTTTGTCAACTTCAATCTGACTTTCCCGAACCAGAACATACACTCTGCGAAGAAAGTGAAAAGTCACTTGATCGCCAGCCCGATAGGCTTGATCCCGAACATTTACATCCTGGAGAAAAGCAATATAGATGTAAGCATTGCGATAAATCTGTTTCTACTCCGTCTTGCCTAAGTTCTCATCAATGTACACATCCAGAAGAGAAATCGTTCAAGTGTAAAGAGTGTGACAAAATGTTCAGCACGCAATATTATCTTACCCGTCATGCACGACTTCACTCAGTAGGCAATGCGTTTCCGTGCAAGTACTGCGGAAAGCCGTTCCGTGACAAATACGGCCTACATGTTCATGAACTTATCCATACCGGGGAGAAGCCGTTCAGGTGTGGTCACTGTGATCAAATGTTTCGCCGTAATACCCATCTTAGAGATCATGAACGTGGCCATACTGGGGAGAGACCATATAAGTGTAAATCGTGCGAGAAGTCATTCACGACGAAATCAAAACTCACCCGGCATCGACGCATCCATACTGGAGAGAGACCACACAAGTGTAAATCATGCGAGAAGTCATTCATGACGAAATCAGATCTAACCGTGCATCGACGTATCCATACTGGAGAGAGACCATACAAGTGTAACTTGTGTGACAAGTCATTCACGAGGAAATCACATCTCACAGCGCATCAACGCATCCATACTGGTGAGAAACCATACAAGTGTAAAGTATGTGGCATGGCATTTCGGGAAATGTCAACTCTCAAAAATCATCAACGAATCCATACTTGAGAGTATCCATTTTCGTGTAAGGAATGTGGAAAGTCTTTCACTAAGATATCCAGCCTAACACATCATGAGAGGATCCATCCTGGAGAGAACCTGATCAAGTACAAGTGATCGTGACTAGCCTTTCAATGCGAAAAATAACATGGAAGACCATGGAAATACAAAACACCGAAAACAGAAGTATCGTTTTCAAGATTATAGGAAATGCTTTTTAACCTATCAAAGAGCGTTTAAAACATTATTCCTTGTTTATGCTTCAAACTCTCTCACTCGTTTTCTTATAGGCATTTTTGGTAACTGTTCAGTTATAGTTATTGCTCTGGGGGCACCGTCATATCCTGAAATTTCTTCAAACACATGTATTATGATTCTGTTTGCGCTTTTCATGTATCGTACAACGTAATACATATTGCTGGGAATATGCAATTTTTTCCTCGTACTTTCCTGTTGTCGTCTTCTTTTTTTCTTGCATTATCGTTGTCTACCATACACGCTCGATGGTGTGCTAGTAATTTCCTTCTGTTCATATCCAGTCAATGAGTTAGGAGAATGTACAGAATGGAGTTGGACGTGTGTAGAATTGCGACCTATGCTAAGCGCTGAAATCTTCGTAGTGAGTTCAATCGGTTTCGTAAACTGTACTTTTATTATTGTGATTTGTTTATTATAATATTATCGCGATAATTATGGTAGTTTAGTAGGTGTGTTGCTGTGATGTTTTCACCTGATATGCGAGCCGATAATTCTTAGATGCGTTCATTTCTTACTCTACTTTCGTTGTTCTGCATGTGTGTGTGCGCTTGTCCGTTTGTGTGTATGATTGTCCCTGTGAAAGTCGGTTTATTTCTCCATTGTAGCCGGATACTATGACGTCTTTCAAAGTAGAGCTGCTGTTAGCTCATCGTAGAGCTGCAATGCTAATGGATGTAATATAGCTCAAGGCAGAGCCGCAGAAAATGGCCAGATAACACCAGTTGTGAGAGTGTTTGCTCAAAGTAGAGATGCTAATACCCTAAAGAAGATCCACTGTAAGCTCAAAGTAGAGATGCTGTTAGCTCAAATTTGAGCTGCTGTTAGCTCAAAGTAGAGCTGCTGTTAGCTCATCGTAGAGCTGCAATGCTAATGGATGTAATATAGCTCAAGGCAGAGCCACAGGAAATGGCTACATGTAGATAACACCAGTTGTGAAAGTGGACTCGATCAGTTCCTACCATTATTATCATGATGGTCTGAATACGTTGGATAGGGAGGGATGGGGGAAAAGAAACACTGCAGAAGCACGATCTGTTGTGTGGAAGAACACAACAGGGCAAGCAAGATTAGGTTTTCTTTTCAGCAAAACGAGTTGGGTGCCATAATGTTGTGATTATGCAGCAAAACATAGCGCACGACGTCTGTCTTGAAGGCAGTATAGAGCCATGCAGTGCAGCGTGTGACCTACATGTAGCTTGGACGAGTACTAGCACAGCTAGCACCCCAAATTTGGTGTCGATGGGATCTTTCAAAGAGGATACTGTGTCCTAACTGCCTTTTCTGACAAATGGAGAGGTGAATCCGTTGTTATATGTTTTAAGCTAACCAGGCTTTAATGGTGTTGGGGCGGAGGTTCAATCCTGTGACCTGTGACAATCGCTAATGGCCAGAAATGCCCTACAACTCAGCACTCTACCACTAGTGGTCATCCGATCAGTGACCGTTCAATATTGTCCGCAGACTTAGAAACTCACGTCTCCTGTGAATCCACACAAGCTGGTGGGATGCAAGGAACGTACACGATGTTTCCTGTTTTAATTGTGCTTTTTGTACATAGTGTGGAACTCACGCTATTTATTTCGCTTATATCTTTTTTAACACTTAGCTCCACCGACATTGTCAACAGTTAGTTATAACGTGACGAGTTAGCAAGAGCCCCATATCTATGCTTAGAACAGGGTGTAACAGATGCCCGGTACTACCTAGACCATATCACAGGAGACCATATCAACCATGAATCTGTTCAAAGCAGACACTTTGTGTTTTTCGATTCTAACAACAAAGTGTCTCAGATTGCATCACCTCTTGTCACGTGTTGCAGACTCCACACGAAGCTTGGCTGATCCCATGTCAAGCGTTAAGGTGAAGAAAAATATGGAAATAGAGATAGTGTGTGTGTGTTTGTGTGTGGGGAGTGGGTGTGTGTTTGTGTGAGTGTGCATGTGTGTGTTACCGGGCGCGAGCTCATGAGGTGAAAAGATCATAATGTGTCACTTAAATGTAATGATCGACTTGGATAGAGAATCAATTATAGATTTATAGGAAATAAAAAGGACCAAGGAACTACGATTTACGGTATAACGTCGCTAAATTGTATTGTATTGTATTTATTTAAAAGGATTCTCCAAAAGCAAATGGATGCTTATCACGGAAGTCTCCCACATAAATATCGCAAGAAAAATGGGGAAATGGGGGAGAGGAGAGTGAAAGATGAAGCATGGGAAGAAGGGAAACAAGTACCTAAATATCGAGGGGTAAAAGCAGGAAAGAAATCGACGAGGGAAGAAATCACCTCTGCAGATAATAGCGGGACATTTAGATGAAAAAAAACCAGCAAGGATTAATTTCAAGGAAAAAAATTTCTCAAACGGAAAAGTTCGGAATTCCAGTCAGAGAATATCTATGCTGAGAGTAATGAGCCTTTAGAGCAATGCGAAAATTGACAGAGGACTGAACGCAGCGGATGTGTTCTGGAAGTTTGTTCCATTCCACAGATAAACTGAAGAGAGGGGATTTAAGGAAATGGGCGCCAGAACGAGGTAAAACTATAGAGGACGGGTGACGACAGCTAAGGGATACATTGAATTTGAAACGAATTAGCAAAGACGGAAACTGGTAAAAGACATGATGAAAATACAGCAAGGACAGAATCTGACGACGCCACTTCAGGGATGACCAGTCACAAGTACGATTAAGAATCTGCTTCGGGGTTTCCCACTCAGGAGGGTGCCGGGTCTTACAAAGCAGATATGAACGAGCAGCAACGGCTTGCAGTCGGTCTCACGTAAGCGAATCTGAATGGGATACGGCAAATGACCAGACAGGGACTGCGTATTCTAACAGTGGTCGTACGTAACACTTGTAGAGCAAATTCACGGTTGAAGCAGAAGGAAATGGGCCATATGGCACAACAGAAAAACACGACTGCGAAACTTATGGGTGATAGATTTTATATGGTCAGAAAAATTTAGTGAAGGAGTGATAGTCACGCCGAGATGACAGTGGCTATCACCTTTCTGAATAGGCACACCGTTCGTTGTCAAGGGGGATGACGGGCCGGGGGCTAATGCATATTTTTGAAAGGGTAGGTGGACGCATTTACTGGTGTTAAACGTCATGGCAGTAGCTGATGACCATTGACAACACTTATCAATGTCAGTCTGGAGCAATGCATGATGGATAGGAAGTGAGGTGTTTGCTGGAGAAACAAGAATTAAATTAGAGGCATCAGCAAAAAGGGATAGGGTACTAGAAGCAGGGGCATCAGGAAAGGAGTTGATGCACAGGTTAAAAAGAAGCGGGCCGAGATGGGAACCTTGGGGTACGCCAGCGGTGATGGGCAAAGGGTCAGAAAGAGTTTGGCCAATGCGAACGCAAATACTACGATCACTGATGAAGTCCTTCACCCAAGAACAGGCAGAAAGAGAACACCAACCTGAAACAGATTGAATAACTAAGTGATGACTAACTCTGTCAAAGGCCTTAGAAAAATCAAGGAACAGCTGGTCACAAGAAGACTTAGAGTCAAATGCACGCGAAACAATTGAGGTAAGCTGTACCAATTGGTCAACTGTTGACCTTTTTCTACAAAAGCCAAACTGGCTGGAACTGATGATTTTATGGCTCTCAACAAATGAATAAAACTGACGGCTAATCATAGACTCATACAATTTGGCAACTGCATTTAACAGCGATATAGGACGGTAATTGACTGGGTGAGAAGGATTACCTTTTCCCTTGAATACAGGTACAACAACGGCAGATTTCCACTCCCTGGGCTGAGTACTGGACAGCAAGCAGCGGTTGAAAAGGGCGGAAAGAGACAGTGACGTGACCTCAGCTGTTTCACGGAGGATGCGGTTGTTCAGCAGTCCAGCAGTTTTACGTTGAATGGGAAGTCTGGATAGCGTGTCAAATACGGACTGCACAGAGAATGGTTGTATGGAGAACTTCACAGTGGACGTGGGTGTTAAAATACCAGCTGAGTGCAGGTCAGGTGTTAGCATTGGCGCCTGGCTGTAGCTCGCAAACACTTTGGCTAGGAGATTCGTCTTTTCCGTATTACTCGTGGCTGGGTAGGCTTGGTTGTCATGGTAGAGGTCAGGGATAACCGGAGACGGGCGATTCACATTACAAAGGATCTTTGTTTTGCGCCACCATGTACGGGTTCTATGATGCTAAGCCATGTCTCTCGCCATCCTCTCGTGATAAGGTCGTGCAAATTTATCGCATGAGCTGATTGTTAAGTATTTGGTCGTGTTAGTGATAATTATAGAGCAGCTCGTTAATGTATTGGCCTAGAAATAGACATCAACGTGACAAATTATCTCAAAGTGTTCATGTACATATTCGGGACACACAGTTGCTACTGATTACAATACTAACCTCCTAGCATGAGTTGTTTCTGCTCTATGGACTATTGGTATTGAATTCGGATACTTTGCCCTACATGGCAAGAGAATTGCGTTTGGAAGAATTGTTGAAGTAAGTGGATCATGGATGATTGTGACTAGACTTCGGAGGTGAGTGCCGACTCTGATGCACTCTCACCACTTCCACCATTAGTGATATGGACCAGCAGAAGGTCAACTGGGTATCCCCCACAGCGAAATATACCATTTTACGGTATGACTTACACGGCTCATCACCACGCAAACCCCAATAGCGGTAACCCAGAGACGACCTCAGGAGGCTCCTTTGCGAAATCTGCACTTCAGCATTCTTCATTCATCACTTCAAACACACCAACATCTACATCCAGAGTGCTTCAAGATCATCCTTGGCTGGACAATGCAGCAGACAACTTCAGGCCACCTCGACCAGAGTTCCAGAGGAACAAGGATACACGCGCTAATGATCCTTCAACAGCAACTGACGATAACCCATGCTCTAATCCCATGACATCAGCAATGGACAATGGCCAAATATCGCAAGACAACAGTAACCAAACTGCTAACCATCCCGTTGCTGTTTCAGATCACTACACAGGCCACGCACACGTTGGGTATGAGTCGGAAGATGGCGAATACTCAGGCAAATCTGCCGACCTGGACGTTCACAATATCGAACATGTTCCAGTGGATCTTAGGATGTCTAGCCTATCGCACAACAATCAGCATGTCTCCGAGTCTAGTTCTGAGGCAGATTATCAACTTCAAGCTGACTTCCCTCAACCCGAAACTTCGCTTTACAAGGAAGCTGGGCCATCGCTTGAACGCCAGCATGATATGCTTGATGACAGACATTCACGTCCCGTAGAAAAGCCGTATGAATGTAAGTTTTGCGATAAATCATTTTCTACTCAATCCAGTCTAACATCTCATGAACGTACGCACCGAGAAGAGAAACCTTTCAAGTGTAAAGTGTACGATAAAGTCTTCGATTGGCGATCTCTCTAGTCCGCCATGTTCGAGTTTACTCAGGAGACAAACCCTTCACGTGCAAGTTCTGCGTTAAATCATTCTGTGATAAATCCAATCACCCTACTCATGAACGGTACCATACCGGAGCGATGCGGTTTAATTGTGATCACTGTGATCAAGGTTTTCACTCCCGTTCCAATCTTAAAATTCATTTACGCATCCACACTGGGGATAGACCATACAAGTGTAAAGAATGTAACAAGGCATTCAGACAACCTTCACATCTCACAGATCATCAACGCGTCCATACAGGAGAGAAACCTTTCAAATGTAACGTTTGTGAGGAGGCGTTCAGAAGTGCATCAAATCTCGCAGGTCATCAACGCATTCATACTGGAGAGAAACCGTTCAAGTGTAAAATATGTGAAAAGTCTTTCTCTCGGAAATCTAATCTAACAGTACATGAAGGAATCCACCTCTGAGAGAAACAATAAAATTCTGTCAATGATAAAACACACTTGGAGGACTATCAAAATGTGAACATTAACAAAAGGCTTCTTTTCCAAATTATGGACAATGTTCATTATACATGTACTTGTAGGCCCTTTTGGAAATGCAAGTAGCCAAATCTGAACTCCACGCAAAGGCCACTGCTTACATGCTGACTTACATATTTGTACCATCACAATCATTTTCATTATCATTGTTTTAGAGTTGATATATTGTACAGTTCCTAGCCATATACCTCACTCCGCCTGTTTAAGATCCGTGGCGCCCCTTATTTACTACGACATGCATAGCTCATTATCCACATGTCCTTTGCGTCTCTGTGTTTTTCACTGCTTTTATTTGACATTATCTTTCTTTACGGAGTTGTTGTTGCTGTTCGTTTTGCTACTCTTTCTTTTTCCCTCCCCTTATTTCTATCTATCGCCGTGGTTGGCAATCACCCACTCTCGTAATATTGGCCGGTGTTTCCGCCGAGTCTTGAGATGTTGCAATAAATAAATAAAATAAAAAATATATATTACTCAATGCACTTCGTATACGTATTTCCATATCTACCATTCACAAAAAAAACAGTTGAGCTGATCATGTGGCTCGTGGTTTATAAAATCTGTACTTTTTCGCGCATCTTTACTCTTCTGCACGCGTGGTGGGTATGGATCCTTTCCCTAGAAGACACGCTGTGCTGTATGTGAGATACTTTATTCCTGTGTGGAGATGTCTACCTCTGGTCTTATTTGTGTAGACCCGTTCAAGTCCCCGTCAAAACATTTAAAATCTTCTAATAAAAAGAATACCTCAATGTTCATTTGTTCGAGGGAAATGTGAAACCGGGAAAATGACTGGGACCACCAAGACTCCAACCTGATACAATTGATTATGGCCAGCCATATTCTACCACTAAGCACTCTACCACTACTAGTCATCCAAGCAGCCACTGCTCAACATTTTAGTCTTACATGTAGAAACTCTCGCTTCCTACGAATGCACAAAATTTAGTGGGATGCAAGGAACGTACATGACGTTTAAGACTCAAATGTGGTGTTTTTACATCGTGCGAAACTCAGGATATTCATGATACAAGTACACGACGACGAAGGTTGACACTTCGTTCAGTGGTTTCTCAACTTTGGTTACGTAATCGTGTTACCTTTTTCATTTCCTTTTGTGGTTTTATTGCACTTGTATCATGATATTATGTGGTATTTCTAACACCTCGATATGTTCATTCCGCTTATATCTGATTCTTTCTTAAAATTTAGCTCCACCGAAATAGTCAACAGTTATAACGTGTCGAGGTACCAAGAGAACAATACAAATGCTTGAGAACTGGGCAGACTGTAGTAGATCATGTGACGTATACCCGGCACTACCTCAAAGGTCGAAAAGAATGGTTCCACTAATTATATATACATACGTTGTAACGCTGCGTTTCATGCACGTAGCTAAATGCTAAGGCAATCATCAGACAACTAATGCTTTTGTCGTGGGATAGTTTGTTCTTATTGTCTCCACGGCTCCACGACTTCATAATTGAGGAGAAAACATTTTCGTGTAAGCAATGTGGGAAGTCTTTCACTAAGACATACGACCTAACAGTTCATGAACGGATCAATCCCTTAGAGAACCTGATCAAGTGCCAGCTATCGTGACAGGTCTTTCAATGTGAAAACCACATGGAAGACCATGTAAATTCAACCACCGTACACAGAAAGCGACTTGTTTTGAAGATTATGGAAAATGTTAGTGTAGGGTCCATTTTGAAACACAAATAGCGTAAATGTCTTTTACAGCCCAATCTGATGTCGACGCTAAGTTCACTGCTTCTATGCCAATTTCAACACATGTAGCATAACAAACATTACCATTATCATTGTATTCCTGTTGATATCCACTGGTTCATTCCTTTTTATCCATTGCACTTCTTACACAGAAGGAAAGTGTTTCCATATTTACCATGCAGTAAAACCTCTATTTCGTTTAACAATCCTGTATGGTTTAATCAGTCCAGTTTTGTAGTCGGATACCCTACTTCTGGAGCAGGCATGCCGCTTTTGGATGTTTTCGCTGGAGGAGGCGCTGTGCTGTTTTCTAGTTCGCACCTGATACTTGTTATGCATGTATGTACCCTGGGTCCCATGTCCAACATTGTAGGAAAATGTTTTTTCTCCTTGTCAAAACTATCTCACTGTTCAATTGTTTGATGGAAATGTGTGAACGGGAAAATTTCCGGTCACTACTAGGACTCAAACCTGGGACACTCTACTCACATTTTGTTGAGCTTGAAGAAAGATGTATCAAGCACTGTTCTAATACAACGGTATGTTGCAGTGGTCTTCAAAGCAGCTACTGGCCCACATTTTCTTCTTACTTCGAAACTCTCGATTACTTTGATTTGCCACAGGCTGGTGGTTCGCAGCCCTCGCCGTAACCCACACACTTAGGCCTTGACAGATTATGCTAATATTTTCGTGAAATTCTGCTTTTCGCATTGCTGAAAACATTGCAGAATTATGCTATTTTTATGCTAAAAGCTATCATATTACGCCGCATTATGCTCACATATATGTACATGTGATGCTAATGTATAATCGTTCTGTGCAAAATAACAGAATTTTTTTTAGAGGGCGTTGTACTGTAGTAGCAAAAGTTCAACGGGGTCAACGCACCGTCCGACCTAGCTACGACCGTGACCAAGAGTACATAAACCAGAGTGTGCAACTCGGGATGGTTCCTGTTGGAGCGTAATGCGTGCAGTACGTCATTTCTGACGGCATGGTAAGCCACAGGTACGGTGAAAAGTTGCGTAACCAGTCGCGGTGGTGCAGGTCACTGAGTTTGTCCTGATTTCGGTTTTTTGATACGGATAGCCTGGTGACTTTACTTGTCGGTGGATGTACGCAGTGTACACAGTTACACAAAACACCGAAATCCTGAAACAGGACGTCTAAAATCAAGCAAACTTGGCTGATTTCCGGGCTATGAAACATGAAAATTTGATCTGTACGCCGTCGCGATCGCAGCTTGGCTGACCTCATCAGGGTGACGTAGTGCACGAACTGCGCTGTTTCAGATCTGATATGCACAGTTGCACACTCTGGTTTATGTACTCTTGCCGTGACTGATTGTAGTGGACTGGACATGTTCTCAAGGGAGTCGTAAACCTACGACTTCCCGGTGCATCTACTTGTACTTGTACTTGTAGAACATGTACAACTGTATGGAATTTGAGGCGAACAGGCGGATTATTCCAATTTTATGCGATTCGTATGCAATTTGCTTCGAATTATGCGATTATTTGATTTTGGTAGGAATTATGCGAAAAATTATGCTAGCATTATCTGTCAAGGCCTACACACACTTCCAAAACAATGTAGAACGCCGTGCTACCCAACAAAACAAAGCATTCATTTGTCTGAGACCAAGGTACCGATGGGAAGGTGTGAAGAAAATATTGACAATCACAACCAGGACTGGAACTAGAGACCCTTTCCTATGGCCAGCGATGCTCTATTTGATATCTCAGTTCGAAAAACATATCCTACCCCACGGCATCAGACCAGTGTGAGGTTGAAAAGTTGCCTGTTAAACATATCCTACCCCACGGCATCAGACCAGTGTGAGGTTGAAACGTTGCCTACTAGAATCACAATTTTGAATAATGCAGAGTTTTATACACCTACCTACAGATGCACCAGCCTACTTCAGGTTTCACGCCCATTTGAGGTTAAATTGAGAGTTATATGTTCATGACAGTGTGATCACGTGGCAATCTTATAATTATAATGTAATGAACCTGCGAGTTTAGAGTAGCAACAAAATATACTAACTCAGGGTAACAACAAACTATACTTATCTTGTTCCACTGTAACACAGATTAATCAATAGATTCCGTACGTCACGTGACCATAGTTTCGGATTCTTCGTTCAGGAAAAAACGTGTAATTTCCTGCCTTGCAGGTTGCGTTTTTGTTTAGAGATGACGTCAAGTGACACATACAGGACGTGATATTTTTACTTATTTTGTTTGTGAGAATGAAATTGAAGACACCACTGCAGCTGTACTTATGGTTGATAAATATGGTGGTAAAGACACACTTGGCAATATGGCGGTAAGCACACGCCTGCCCACACTCTAGGCTGCAAAGTTCTGGCACAGAGCTATCCTTCTCACCACCACCACCATAAGTTCGCGCCTAGCGCCTGGTCGATGCATGGCTGGCGGTATCCGGCATAGCAAACTGGTACATCAAGTAGCGCATGGCACATAGATGATGACACAGCAACGACATAGCTCGATTGAGACGTACGTTTCGTCCCCGCTGGACTCATCAGGCAATCTTCTTCTTGGATATCTTCATACGGAGCTTGACTCGGGAGAATGAAATTGAAGACACCACTGCAGCTGTACTTATGGTTGATAATTATGGTCTTCAATTTCATTCTCCCGAGTCAAGCTCCACCATATTTATCAACTATTTTGTTTGTCCGCAGTGTAAAAGGTATCAATAGCCTTTGCGTTAAAATCTTCTTTACTTCTATTGTCACCTTAATTTCATTCAAGCACAATAACGGGATGATACCACAAATCCAATATGAATGACTCGGATGGAGAGCCAAGAATGAATTGATAGAAAAGAAAGGGGCCAAGTAACTACAAGCTACGCTATTGTGTCCACTAACACCACCCGTAACTTGACGATCCGCTTAAGCTATAACAGCTTAAGCTTTTACAGCTTAAGCTTTTACAGTGCTCGACACAGACCAACGGTTCTGACCTTCTGTACATCTAATTGCAAATCAACTCTGGCACGTCTTTCATGTTGGAGTGCATATCCAAGACGTGCCAAAATTGATTAGCAGTTGGTTTTAGAACGCCAGTACCTCTCCCGTGTAATGTTATCGCATGAGCAAGGTCGTCAAGTTACTAGTGGTGTTAGCAGACATAGTAACGTAACTTGTAGTTCCTTAGTACTTTCTTCTCTTGTAAACACTATAGTCATAGTGGAGATATGATCAGAGACAATTAATCATGTCATATTATACCAGGCTCTTCCCAGTCCCTACATAAAATAATTAAACTCACAGTAGGCAAAAACACTTCCATTCAACGATGACTCAATACATATCTAACAACAAAGTGCCTCACTTTTTCAACATTCCAAGTGCGGTACTGTAGAGTCCGAATGAAGTACAAATCTCAGCTTTCGATTCCCAAAACAAGAGCTGAGGTGAAGACAAAATTGGACGGATAGTGTTTGTGTGTGTGTGTGTGTGTGTGTGTGTGTGTGTGTGTGTGTGTGTGTGTGTGTCTAGTAGCAAGTATTACCTTCACTGGGGGCAGGAGTACCTGCAGTTGGATCCCGGGACGGATACCATGATGCCATCAATCCTTTTTCTGCACCTTGTCCTCATCCACTTACTGAGGTTTTTTTTTTTTTTTTTACTACGTTCACATAACCAGCTCGAAACGAATAAGGAAAGACAATGGTACGGAGACTAGGACAAACGTGACAACTAATGAGCAGGCGCTGCACCGAGACGCAACAGTGATGGTGGGGCATTGATGACTCTGCCGACCTGAGGTCTCGGCGTCACGGCCAAAAAGACGCACCAAAAACAATTAAAAAAGAAGAAGATTGAGCTGTACAGGTGAGAAAGATGCAAAACCCAAGGCTTAACACGAGCGATTGTGGGGGAGAAACTGTCTTAGCGTCATACTATTCATAGGGAATCGACTGCCCAGAGCCTGTTTGTGCTGCGAAGATGGCGGTAAACATTCGGTTTGAATGATTGCATTCTCTTGCTGTGGGGAGGCTGGGATAGGAGAGCGGCAGGGAGGGAGTTCCAATCGCTGATGCTGCAGTGTGGGAACGAGCGCTTCAGTGCCAGCGGGGCAAATGCAGGCAGCTGGTGTTGGAGCTGGTGGTCATGGCCACTGACAGCACCGTGCTCGCTGCGAGTTCTGGGGTTGGTAGAGATGATATGGCTCGGTGGCAACACAGAGAGCAGCTGCGGAGGACCAGGCAAGTAGTGCAGCTTGGACAGGCAGGCAAGCGAGGCAACAGTGTGGCGGATGGCCAGGCTGGGTAGGTGTGCCCCAGGGCCGATAGCATGAAGCGCGTGGCGCTGAACATTGTTCAGACGCTGGAGGTGACTCTGCGCAGCTCCCATCCGTACAAGAGGCGCATACTCCATGACTGGTCGTACGAACGCCTTGCATACGGTCGTCCGGCCGGCGGGGGTGAGTATGTGGGCGGCTCTGTTTAGGACCCCAAGCCGTTGGCGTGCACGGGTGGCTACGGAGCGTAGGTGATCGCTGAAGGTTAACTTGGCGTCCACCTTCACACCAAGGAGGGTGATGGTGGTTGTCTCGGGCACCAGTGTGCCACCAAACAGGAGTGGGGGGAGATCTAAGCCGGTGCGTCTGAGGGTGGCTGTCATGGCCTGGGATTAGGTCGGTTCAAACATCACTTTCCATGTACGACCCCACTCGTGCAGTCGGTCAACGGACACCTGCAGTGACTGCGCGGCGACTGTCGGGGTCTGCTGGGAGGTGACTAAGCTGTACAAAGTTGTATCATCAGCATAGGCTTCCAAGCTGGCGCCGTCAGCGAGAACATCTGGCGCGTCGTTGACGTAGGCCAGGAAAAGCGTTGGTACAAGGATGCTTCCCTGGGGGACTCGAGCGGAGGTCGTATACCTAGATGACGTCTGCCCTCCAACGAGGCACTGTAGGGAACGGGTGTCCAGGTATGACGCCAGCCATCTCTGAAGCGGACCATCTATGCCTAGGCTACGTACCTTGTGGAGGAGGCCGACATGCGAGACACGATCAAACGCTCCTGCGATGTCCACAGCAAGGATACGAGCCGCCCCTCCACAGCCCACAGCGCTTGCCCAGGCAGTTTGGAGAGCTTGCAAAGCGTCCGATGTTCCGAGGCCTCTGCGAAATCCAAACTGGTGCGACGTGAGCAGATGATGGTCTTCAAAATAGTTTACGATGTGTCTGTTTACAAGAGTTTCCATTACTTTCGAGATTATGCACAGTAAGGATACGGGCCTGTAGTTCTTAAGGGTTGAGCGGGAAGATCGCTTGTGGATCGGAACCACGTTGGCCGTCTTTCACATCCTGGGTTGCACTCCAGACCGGAAGCATAAAGCAAATAACTTGGACAGTGGCTCTGCGAGCTCATGAGCACATTCCTTCAGGACGCCAGCAGAAATACCGTCAGGCCCGGTAGCCTTGGAGACGTCGAGCCTTGCCAGGAGGCGGCGGACAGCCTGTGGGCGGAAGCGGATGGTGCGAAGAGGTGGAGCCTCCGAGGGAGCAGGGTCCGGTAGGTCAGCCTCCACAAGGTCCGGACCGGCAACGCTACATTTCTTCGAGAAGAAGCGAGCGAATGCCTCTGCTTTCTCTGAGCTCGTTGCCCACTCGCGGCCCTCAGAGTCGACAACTAGGGGAATTTCGGGCTGTGTGCGGTTGCCAGCAGCGTTCTTCAACTTCCTCCACCACTGTTTGTCTCTGAGGGACCCAGTTGAGAGGCTGCGACGGAGGCTGTCCTCCTTTGCACGTCGTGATCGGAACTGGGTGGCGATCGCTACAGTCACGGAATCGGTGAATGCCTGCTGAAGTGCTGGGTCATAAGGGTGTTTTCTCCAGTCGCGCCAGCGCTTCTCCTTCTCCCTCTCCGTCTGGGTGCATTCAGGCGTCCACCATACCGGATCGGAAGGCCCCGTTTCCAGGACTTTGGATGGGACAAACTGTGCAACAGCTGCAGTAATCGAAGCGGTAACCTGCTCACAGGAAGTTTCTGGGTCCTCCGTGATGATATCACCCCATTCCACGTTGCGAAGGTGCGCCCTGAGGTGATCCCAATCTGCCCTGTTGTAGCAAAATACTGTTTGCTTAACAGGGGGTTCACGTCTAGGGAGCACGGAAGAAAAGTGTGACAGTACAACTGCATGGTCAGATCGACCGAGGGGCGGAAGTATACGTGTAGTTACTGGGGACGTGAACGTTGACATTATGAGATCTAGCGGGTTGTCTCCACGAGTCGGTACTGTGACATGCTGGACAAGAAGATGGGCAGCGCAGGTATCTTCGAGAGCCTCGCCTGCAGGCGTAGTTTTCAAGCTGTTCTGCCAAGCCCGGTTGTGCACGTTGAAATCGCCAGCTAGGATGATGTGGGAGCCCTGGTGTCTAGCTTCTGGGAGGATGTTGTCGAGATGATCGATTAAGGTAAGATCGCCAGGGGCACAGGACCCCGGCCGATACACTGCTCCCAAGACGGTGCGGAGACCTGGGGCCAGCTGGAGAGAAACCCAGATGATCTCATGTGGGGGGGGGGGGGGGACATGAGTTCAGGGATGAGCATGGAGGGGAGTGACGACTTCACCCAGATGGCTACCCTCTCCCTTGTGCCGTTCTGTCCAACCGAAGTGGTGAGCTGTATCCAGGGAAGCTAATGTCAGAGGGAAGCACTTTCTCCGCAGTGAACTTCGTTTCTGTCACAATTGCTACGTCGGGCTGATGCTGCAGGAGTGCGTGCTGTAGGTCGGGAAGTTTGCTGGCTAGGCCGAAAGCGTTTGTGCAGAGGATGCGAAGATGCTTGCTACCCTTCATTGCAGGAGGAAGTAATTAAAAAAGGGGAGGGACATTTGGCGTAAGCGGGTGCGTAGTTACATGTATTGCTAAGGGTCCTAAAATCTAATGAAATACCTAAAAGGATCAAGCTAAAGATAAGAATGAGGAAGCTGGAGGAAGACACAAGGTTGAAGTAGGACAGGGAAAACCAGATTGTGTTTGTATACCTAGGGCTACACCGGGGGAGAAGATGTTATCTGCGCCAAGTTATCTGCTTATTGCTTGACGCAGTGATCTTTTTCGCCTTCTTCTTCCTCTGGTTATCACTAGAAACTACCAATGGGGAGGTCGACTCCCGCGGCCTCTTGTGGAAGCAGTCTGCCAATATCGCCAATGCTCTAGCCTCATCGCCCCCTGAGAGTTTCCCCTCAGGTGGACAGTCCGACTCCTCGGCCCAGCTGCTGTCAGGAGACAGAGTCAGGTCAAGTTCCACGTGGTTGCTTTGTTTATCATGCTCAGGTCGCATTTTGACAGTTACGGCAGAAGCTGAGTCTTGACTGCCATGTGTACCCGTGCCCTCCTCCAGGGGTCTCGAGTCGACCTGACCAGCTGGAGAAGCGCCCAGGCTCTCGTGTTGTGGCTGATCCTCGCGCGCTTTGTCTGAACCGATGACCTCCTGGGGTCCCGATTTGACTGCAGAGGCTAGGCTTTCAGGCAGTGGCGGATCCTCGCGCCCTTTCTGGGGTCCCGATTTGACCCTGTTAGCGTACGTTCCACGAGGGGTGCGTGGCCTGGTGGGGCAGTCCGCGGCCAGGTGACCTGGGGACTCGCATACCCTACAGGTGCGTGGTTGATCCTTATACCGTATGGCAAAGACGTGACCCCCTGCCGTTTGAACGTAGGATGGAATGGAGGGGCATTGTTTCCCTAGTTTGAAGCTTAAAAAGCGTACCCCGGTTGTAACATCGAAGCCATGCTTTGTGACTACTGTACGGTTTGAGAGCGTCCGTCAATGCAATGTCCGAGATCCAGACAGGGAGGTCAGATATATGCAGCTGGAGGATCGAATCCAGTACGTTTGAAACCAAAATAGTCTTATCCAATAGAGAAAAGCCCTCCCGAACAACACGCTCTAGACTCGCAGTGGACATGAAGGTTACAATGCACTCATGCTGTGAACTTATCTGAACAGATGTGAGGTCGTTGTATCCAGCATCTCCCAGTGCATTCGCGACATCCACCACTTTGGTCCCCAGTGGGCAATCGAATTTCCCGAACCTCTCTCGCATCTGCTCCGAGGTCAGTGCCATCCATCGGGGTCTCGAGTTACCAGTGCTCGCCATGATTGGTGGTAAGGTTATAAGGGCACGCCCTAGATATGCTTTATAAGGATCCAAAAACTACCACATTCACAAAAGGATGCAGAGCTCTCAAAACTGCATCCGCTCTGTACACTGTACAATATGTGTGTGGTGTGGTGAGCCCATAAGTGGGATCATTTCAAGTCCACCCTAGTTTGGGGATTTCAGGGGGTGTCGGCCGTTGGGTGGTTCAATGGCCAATTGAGTAATCTTTCCAAGATACCTTTTGAGTCTCTCTCCACTCTCCCGGGGAGACCCACGTGACCAGTTTTGGCAGTGAGCAAGTACAAGTACAAGTGTGTGTGTGCGCGTGTGTGTGTGTGTGTGCGTGTGTGTGTGTGTGTGTGTGTGTGTGTGTGCCGTAGATGCCCAGCATCCCCCCCTCCCGTCACCTGCTACACCTGCGACCTACAGTTTGCACCCCCCAGTGTGGAGAGTGTGGCCGTTGGCTGAAGTCCCGTGGGGGTCTGGCATGGCACAAGTGAACTTACCCCCAGTCAGCAGTCGGTGCGCCCCTGCCGCTGCCGCTGCCTGCTTCTCCGCTGTGCTGCGTCGCTCACTGCCAGGCTTGTGCCCGCTGCTTTGCGTCTACACGTGGCCACGCCCGTGATCGCTGCTCACGGACTTGTATTCGTCCGACCGTTCAGGACCGTCAGGGGTTCGCATGTGTTTGCGCCTGCTCCCGCCGATTTCGCTCACCGCATTCCCTGGATCGTCACAGGGCTGTGTGCTCCTCCTCTCTCTCAGCTGCCCCTCCCGGGCCCACGTAACCTTCATGGCAGTGGCTCAACAAGACAGGACAGGTGTGTGTGTGTGTGTTTGTGAATGTGTGTGTGTGTGTGTGTGTGTGTGTGTGTGTGTGTGTGTGTGTGTGTGTGTGTGTGTGAATGTGCGTGAATGTGGGTGTGAATGTGGGTGTGTAGAATTTTTGATGCGTGTAGGTGTATATGCGTAGGCGAAGGATCTGATAAGATCTCCATGTGTCAGTTGAATATAAAGCTCAGAAATAGATGTTTGACGTGACGAATTAGCAGAATGTTCCTCCACTTATTTCGGGAAACACAGATGCTACCGATTATAAAGCTTACCTCCTAGGGCGAGTTTTTGCTATTTGAATTATTGGCATTCCCGTCGGACACTTTGTGTGCTTGGAAGGAAAATTACGGTTTTGAGACTTTGTGTAGTAAGTGAATCATGGATGATTGTGAATGGAGTTCGGAGAGTAGCGTGGACTCTGATGCACTCTCACCTCTGCCACCATTAGTGATATGGACCAGCAAACGGTCTACTGCGGGCCCTCCACTGCCACATATAGCAGCATCCTACGGCGCATCTTATGGAGCACATCACCACGCAAATGCTGAAAGCGGCAATCAAGTAGCGACCTCTGACTTCTCCTACGCATATAATGCTCCCCAGCGAGCCATATTCAGCTCTTGGAACACATCACCATCTACCTCCGGTGCCCTTCAAGATCATCCTTTGCTGGAGAATGTGGCAGACTTCATGGAGCAAATACCAGAGTTCCAGAGGAGCAAAGATACAAACGCTACTGAAGTTTCAACAACAGCTGTTGAAAACCCATGCTCTAATCCCATTACACCGGCAGTGGACACTAAAAAAAGATCGCAAGACAAAAGTAACCAAACTGTGAACTATCCCCTTTCGGTTTCAGATCACTACACAGGCCACGGGCACGTAGCGTACGACTCGGAAGATAGCACCTACTCAAGCAAGTCGGCCGATGTGGACGTTCACACAATCAGACGCTCTCCAGTATCTCCTCGACCGTCTAGCATATCTGAGGATCCCAGACATCACGATCGTCAAACACTGAACAATATCCCCACCTCTGAGTGGGTTTTTGAGGAAGATTGTCAACTTCAAACTGACCTTACTCCACCTGAAACGTCGCTCAGCAAAGAAACAGATAAGTCACTCGATCCCCAGCATGATACGCTTGATTGAGCACATTCACATCCTGGAGAAAAGCCGCTTAAGTGTAAGTATAGCGATAAATTATTTCCTGCTCAATCTTGTTTGACATCTCATGAATGTACACATCGAGAAGAGAACTCTTTGACATGTAAAGTGTGCGATAAAACCTTCAATACGCGATATATTCTTAACCGTCATGGACGTGTTCACTCAGGAGAGAAACCCTTTACGTGCAAATACTGCGCTAAGTCATTCAGTTGTAAATCTTATCTTACTGTTCATGAACGTATCCATGCCGGGGAGAAGCGGTTTAAGTGTGATCACTGTGATCAATTGTTTACCCACCATCGCAACCTACGAGTTCATGAACGTAGGCATACCGGACAGAGGCCTTTTAACTGTAAATTTTGTGGCAAGGCATTCAGACATTCATCACATCTCCAAAATCATCAACGCATCCATACTGGAGAGAAACCTTTCAAGTGTCAACAATGTGGTACTGCATTCAAGCAAACATCAGCTCTTACACATCACCAACGAATTCATACTAGAGAGAAACCATTTTTGTGCAAGGAATGTGGAAAGTCATTCAATCGGAAATACAACCTCACAGTTCATGCACGAATCCATCCCTAAGAGAAAGTGATGATGTGTCCACGATCGTTGCAAATATTTCATCGCGAAAACACACTTTGAAAAACTAAGCACATACCAACACCCTTAATTAAACATTAGTTTTTCATGTTCGTTGTGAACTGGGAGTAATTTGTGTGCTAATAAAAGACGAATCTGATCTCCATTCCAAGGCAGCTGCTTGCATACACGCTGACGCCACCAATAATAACATGTAAAATCACAAAACATTATTTTGTATCTTTGTATTCCAGTTGATATGTGCTGTTTCATTCCAAGTTGTCCTTTGCACGTCTTACACAGACGTAACGTATTTCGATTGCGGATAAACCAGTCCTTTTGAATGTCGCACGCTAGTATTCTACCTCCAGAGCACGTACGCCTTGTATGGATATTTAATGTTGAGGAGGAACCCTGCTCTTTTCAAATTCGGGTATAATGCTATAATTATAGTCGGTCTGTGTTTATCTTTGGTCCCACGTGTAATATTGTAAAGTCCTGTTCTAATCTTTGTCAAAACTCGTCACATCTCATAATACTATCTCAATGTTCATTTGCTTGATGGAAACGTACGAAAGGTAAAATTGAGTGTCCTGATCAAGACTAGAACCTGGAAACTCGATAATATCCAGCAATGCTCTAACACTGAGCTAAGGTGTAGTGGTCGTCCAAGCAGCGCTCGTTCAACATGTTCCTCTGACTTCGAAAACTCCCGCTTCCTGTGAATTCGCACTGGCTGGTGGGACGGAGTTCTCAATGTAACCCACACATTTCCCGCGCAATGCCGCACGAGGGAAGCTCCAACATACAAAGCATTCATTCGTTCGAGGGAAAGGTGAAAGGCCTGAAGAACCAAAATTTACTGTCACCACCATGACTCGTACCAGGAAGCCTCTCTAAAGACGTGAGACAAATAAAGACGTGAGACAAACCTTACTCTACTGCATGCAATCAGTGTGAGGTTGAGCAATCGACTATTAGAGTCTCAGGAAGTAATGCGCCTTCACAGCCATTTTGACGCATTTATCACAACAACCAGAGAGCCAGATACTCGACCCGGCAGATCTGTCTTACACACAACAAAGTGTACCGTGTAGTTAGTTGAAACCCGGAGTACAGGAAAAAGATCCTGTCAAAACCGATCGTCAGTGGCTAGAGCGTGTTCACATATCGCGGTTTTAGCATAAAACTTGAAATATCGTGAAATTCCAACCAAACTTGACAAGTCCGACATGATTATCCCACCTGCGAGGTATTACCACAAATTAAGTTATTCAAATACCAGCACAGGTGCCCAAATCAGAGGTGACCTTTCCTAAGAGATGTTAATACAGTACGTGAGAACAATATTAATTTGAAGAAATCCAATTTGTCATCACCCATAGAGTTTACAATCATTATACAGCATGCTTGAAGTTATCGTCCATTTCTGTTGAATAAAACTTATAATGTCGCTGGTACCCGAATTTCCACACAGTGGCACAAGTCCGTCATGAATATCTCACCTGTGAGGGTTAAGCAAACTCTGCGCAGCTAATATTCCATCCCATGTACCCAAATAGGACGTGATCCTCCTTCCTCACATTTTGTTACTGCAGTATTAAAGTGAGAACTGTATTAATGTGAACATATCCAGCTTGTCATCACTCATAGAGCTTGAACTCATTATTCGGCAAGCTTGAAGATATCGTCTGTTGCTGACTTTGGCCGTGCTCTTGACTGTTCGGTCGATCAACATAGAAGACGCTGGAGTTCCGTTAAAAATGGAGCATGATGCGGACTGGACGTCTGAGAGCAGTTTGGATTCAGATGAATTATCAATGTTGCACCATTAGTGATATGGACAAGTAAAACGCCAGTGCCGTGCGGGTTTCCGCCTTGTCATGTTTCGTATCACCATGGTGAGCCAAGTGTCACGCGTCAACACACTGCGATAGATCATGGAAATAACATAGTGACCTCTGAAACGTCTTCTGTGGATTATCCACAACGGCATAGCTCGATATCCAGGCTGGACAATTCACATCACGGCTATTCTCCAGTCGATTTCTGTCTGCTTCCTGAGCCAGTCGTCATCGCTACACCACGTAGCGAAGTAGAGAGCAAGAACCAAAAAGCGGCTGAAGCTTCAGCATCAGCTTCTTGCAACACTGACTTGGAGCCGCCTACGTCAACAGACAGAATGCGAAAACGATATCTCCCCACATCTATTCCACAAGTCCGGTCTTCCCTAACTGGTCCAGACCACTACGCCGCTCCAGAAGAGACACGTGACTCACCTAATGACGAATCGTCGATCTATTCTGTTGACTGTGACCTGAACCAACAGAGTATAGGTAATAGTAGTAGTAGTATTTATTTTATTTACCATCGGATGCCTCAACAGTGATACACACAACTCTTAAGAGGGCCGATAACGGAATAAGTGGAAAGGAAAGGAAAAGAAAAGAAAAAATAGAAAAAATTGGAATTCAGACATCAAGCAGTACAGTAATCAAACACCAAGTCAACTTCAATCTTAGTACAAGAACTATCAAGATCATCGAGAAACTCAACAGATTCCAAAAAGAAGGTCAAAATACTTCTTAAACAAAATATTAGCGATAATTCGGTATCTCCCCAATGCAGAGGTGAACTGAAAAACCACACAAACCAACTGGAGGAAACTCGGTGAAATGTAAGCTGTGCGAAATGGCATTCTCTAACCAGTCTAGTCTTGCTAGACATGAACGCACGCATCACAACCAGAAACCCTTCAAGTGCAAGAAGTGTGAAAAGTCATTCAGTTACAATTGGAGACTAAAACTTCATGAACGTACGCACTCTGGAGAGAAACCATACACGTGTAAGGTTTGCGCAAAGTCGTTCAGCCACAGTTCCAATCTTTTGCGTCATCACCTCATCCACACTGGAGAGAAGCCATTCAAATGTGCACAATGTTGCAAGTCTTTCACGGGGTTAAAATGCCTTCAAGACCACCAGAGTACTCACACGGGACATCGGCGGCATGTATGTAATGGTTGTGCCTGTGAATTTTATTCTGCATCAAGTTTGAGACGTCATAAGCTTAATCGAATTTGTAAACGATAACACCCTAATCCTTCTGCATCTCTCCTTTTCTCTACTATTCTCAAATCCTTATCTTCTTTTGTAACTGCTCCTACTCGCTTTCTTATAGCCATATGCTGGTATCTGTTTTGTTATAGATTATTGCTCTGCGTTATCCGTCTTATCCGAAATTTATTTTCAAATTTTTAATATTGTGTTGCCTCTTTTCGCGTATTGTTCAAGTTAAAAACATAATTGCTGAACTGAACAGTCTTTGGGTATGCTTCATTTCCTCGTTATCTCCTGTAGTCGTCTTCTTGTTTTCTTGCATTGTCGTTGGCTTTCGTCCACACTGTTTCTGGAATTTTCTTCTGGTCCTCATATGTCCATGACTTATGAAATTGGGCACAATTGACCTACAGTCAGTTTCAAAAAGATTAGCAATCCTGGTGATCGCCCGGGGAGTTTGCCGTCTTACCGTATGAGCGCCCGAGCGCTACCTGGAAAAACTCACTGTGAACTCGAAGAAATATTCAGCGCGAAAGCATGAAAAATGACAACTCACTCAGGTCGATGTCGGTATAGTCGTGTACGTCTGGTTCACAACAAACGAGTTCTTCCTCGTATCGATTATGGAGTCAGAGAGGACATGTCGAAAGTGTAGTAAATGCCGAGGCTGACGAGCGGCATGGGTCCCAATATGTTTTGTGACCAAATAGTTCCTTTGAGCTGCGATGCAATTTACTCTCACCATGTGACGAAAATAACATCGACACAGACTCATTCCCAAGGCCATGACTTGGCGAAGCTATCCGTATGACTTCGACAACATTTTGAGAAAAGCAGATGCCTGTGGAAGCTGATAGAAGACGGCGCTGACTACTAAATTCAAATAAATTGGCGATCTTGAAATGCTAAAATAATTCTCAAAAAGAAATCGATCGATCGATGTGCCGGTGCATTCAACACGCAGCTACAGCGCAATGACTTCCGTATTCACTCACACCGTTTCAGTGTTGTGGGTGTGTTCACATGGCGTGAGCCAGTCAAGTGTCAGTCAGTTCGGGAGGAAGTGGGAGCTCCAACAACAACAATACAACCGTGAACAACAACAAGTCTGCTTGATCACCAAAAAAACAATGAAAAAAAGTGTGAGTTGAAGATAGGTTGGGATTTGAACTCACAACTTCATGGTCAGCAGACAGCATCCATAACCACAAGGCCAGAAAGGAAAAGATAAATCGTGAGTTTTGATAGAAAAATCGATACTGGCTTCCAGGGCAAATTGTAAACCATGGGAAAAGGCCGGAAACCTGGCCGAAATTCTAACTCCTTAACGGCTGGTCCAATTGTTCCGAAACCTTCACAGAACAATTTGCCGTGCCCTAACCAGCCCTTTTATGTACTTAGTTGTCCAATTTTCCCTTATCTTCATACTTTTTAAGACCAAAACCTGATTGCTAATCTTTTTGAAACAGACTATAGTCTTCTGTACATTTGCGAACTGTGTTAAGCGCTGAAATTTTTCCGAGTGAATTTACATTGGAATTGTCTTCGTAAAATGTATTTATTATATGAAGTAGTGGTTGCGACTTCGGCGATGATTTGTGAGTAAAGTCGGCGGAATAGCGCGAACTCCGGTGCGCGGGGAGCAAACCCTTTCGTATTTATTATAATATAGCTATGAATAGGATGAAGGCCGCAGACATCACGCAACTACGTTACTTGTTTGACATGTGTTACTGTGTATTTTATAACAAAAATATTATTGAAAACCCAGAATCGATTTTCTCGTTCCTATCATCAGTGGGAAAAACGGAACTAACTCTGGGTTTTCAATCATTATGTTTGTTATAAAATACACAGTAATACATGATTTTTTTGTTGCACGCTGTCATTTGTTGGCAGCACTGTGTTTGAATGTGAGCAGACCGTGCGCAACTTGTCGTATCATGGAAACACGCAAAAGTGTGCAGAATTTTGCTCCAAGTCCAAAAAAAGTTACAAAAACACGTATTGGGCTGCACGGCGGCGGGCGAAGACGGCGGGCGAAGCAGCAGAACCTTTGCCAGCACCCTCGTGACGTTTCAGATATTTGGCTTGATTATTGTAGTGGACGTTGATTTAGTGACTTTGGCAAGTTTGAGTCGTGTCAAGAAGTCAGGTAGGATTCAGTAGTAGGCAGTAGTGAAACGTGACTGACGTGAGTGGTAGTCTTTGCCGGTTTCTGACGGTATCCCGGATTTGGTGTGCAGCGCTGTGGAAATGGCTTGCTGTGGACGTCCCAGCACTGGATATTGTATCAAAGGTACGACCTCGTAGCACGTGCTAAACCCCAAAAAATCAAAAATTGACTTGGGTCTGTGGGAGTCTGTGAGAGAACGCCCACTCGTTCCGTTGTGACAGATTCCAGGGTCACGTTGAGGGACCCTACCCCACCACCCATGGCTGATTATGCCAGTTCTGGAATTGTTTTAGGTTTGGGTCCCGTGCACGGACAGAATGGGCACGAAAATGTGAACGAAATGTAATTGCATTTGTTTGGCTCCTGGGTGGCTCGCACACCGTGGCACTATGCCGGAAATTTGAGTTTTTCCGGCCCGGAAAGCCTGTCAGTGAGGCGCAAGAACTTGTAAATCATATCCTAAGGGCCACCATACTGGCAGGAGTGTGTGGTCAAAATTACACTCAAATCCATTGAGAAACACCAAAGTTACGGTCAATTGAATGCCATTTGAAATTTATGGGCAGGCTGCGCCCTTAAGTTAAATAGTCATGTTCAGTTGTTTTTCGTCTACAGTGCTCAGATGTTAGCTTTGAATTCTAAACAGCTGAGAGAAAAATGATTGTGCAATAGCATTATCTCATATCTTGTCCTCTGCCTGTCTGAATGCAGTATGTGAAGACTGCTCCAGAGTGCGTTAATATTCACGCACGTTTTCGCAGCAAATTCCACCTAAATACGCTACATGCTATTTACGTACAATATACTGCGAGAAATTAGAAACGCTACTTCATTGGTAACATAATGAGGAGTCAATGGTTGACAATGGAGGTACGAGTTCTGCCCGCATCACTTCCAAGTAGATGGTCCCATTCAAAAAAGTAATCTAAATCCGCAGGCTGGCCCCTTTTCCCCTTCCAGCCAGTCTCACCCAGTACCCGTAAATGTTAATTTCTCCCCCACTTCCTACCCACAGGGACTCACAATTCGCATTGGACATATTATTATTTGTAGTTTGAGGCATAAAACACATATTATTGAAGAGTTCATGGAGCAGCATACACTACACAACTTGGCAGTTACAGATACGTGGCTCGACAACAGTATCTCCGACGCAGTGATATCAATACACTGCATGACATTGTTCCGAAGAGATAGAGCATGCCAACCAAACTGCTCCTGCCTAACCACCTGCATCCCGTGCAGAAAGGGTGGAGGTGTATGCATATACGTGGGGAACACAGTGAGTGCTTCTGTAGAAACGAACTATACAAACCCCCTCCTGGAATTATCTTGGGTTAGGATCCAAATCAGCCGCCGTGATAATATCATCGTCGAATGCCTTTACTGCCCCCCCCCCCCTCCCCCATCTGAACCCGTAGCCTATTGGGATCTGCTTGCCGAAACTATTGACCAAGCTGATGCAGAACAAGTAATGATTGAGGAGACTTGAACACGGACTTCTTGGATCATACCAAACTTCAGTTCCACCATCTTCGAACGAGTTATCGTATGACACTCTTCAGGAATCTGCGTTGCCCTAGAGAACGAAGGAGAACAAAGGAAGTAATATACCAATCAAGGTGGGGTAAGCATGGGATAAATTTCAAATTTCAAGGTGTGATTTAGTACCAAAATGCGTGCACAAAGCAAGGGTAGGAGAAAACGCGTGGCATATGTGTAGGTGTAGCAGCAACACAAAGAGAGAGTATGAATAATAATTATTTATAACCGCAATCAATAAAACTAGCTGAACCGACATTTGTGTACTTTATTCATGCAATGTAAAAACGGTGGAGACGATGTGCAGTGAAACGATGAAAATATGAAGAAATGGTGTAGGGAA
Source organism: Sycon ciliatum (assembly GCF_964019385.1). Lineage (NCBI taxonomy): Eukaryota > Metazoa > Porifera > Calcarea > Leucosolenida > Sycettidae > Sycon > Sycon ciliatum. The sequence continues at coordinate 26,779,888 of NC_088652.1, read as the reverse complement.
AAAAAAGTATAATTGGGTTGAAATTGTTCAAGTAACGTCTCGTGTTTAGTGCGGCCAAGCTTGGCCGTTAATGTTCTAGGTGTAATGTACTGCTTTTATGTGTTATCACGTTGTCTTTCCTTCCTTTCTCCTTTGTTCCTTTCTCGCTTTGATTGTTAAAATTCACACTTGTAAATTTCACTGTTGTTGCTCTTAGTGATATTTCTCTAATTTAGATTTTCTATAATAGTTCAATTTTTGTTTCAGTGTCCTTTAGTACAACGACGATTCCTGATGAGCGTTGTACGAAAACTTGTTTGAATCCATATTTTTTTCCCTACACCATTTCTTCATATTTTAATCGTTTTATTGCACATCGTCTCCACCGTTTTTACATTGCATGAATAAAGTACACAACTGTCGGTTCAGCTAGTTTTATTGATTGCGGTTATCAAATTATTGTCTCCTCGCCGTGTGTTTAATTATTTATAAGAAGAAAAATGGACCAACGAGCTACAAGTGACGCTATCATTATTCTCTAGCACCACCAGTTACTTTACAATCAGCTCATGCATAACCATTGCACGACACTGACCAACGGTACTGACAGTCTACACCTACCTGGCAACCTGCTCTAGTACATCTTCAATGCGCACTCCAATAGCCTTCCAGTTTGGAAGGATCTAAGCTATAGAAATGACGTAAGGAGGGGGAAGGTGAGGAGCTGACTGTAAAGTAACTGGTGTGGTTAGTGGATAATTATAGCGTAACCTGTAGCTCTTTGGTCCTTTTTTTCTTCTCATAAATTAATCATTGTCTGCCCACCCGAATCTAAATGAATATTAACAAAAGAAAAAGCTGTTAGAAATATCATCATGATACAAGTGCAAAAAAACCACTAGAGGATACGCAAAAAGGTAAGACGATAACGTAACTAAATGTGAGAAGGCACTGAACAAAGTGTCAACCTACGAATACAACCTCAGTGCAACATCGCGCTCTTTCTGCTTACACAAAACAAACTTATGAATACGTATACAAACTGCCTCAAGGACTTTCAACTGTTGGACATAACGCGCACGACACAGTACAGAAAAATGAGAGTCATCATACACACCAAGACAGTCAGGACGAGATAACAAGTGTAGATACACAGCTGACTTCTTACGTTCAACACCAAAACAAAAACAGAGCTGCATAGCCAGTGACTAGAAATGGTGAAGTCTAGTCTAGACACTAATGCTGTTTTATGACGTAAGGGGTGTAAAACCACCAACTACACTTCCACAACTCTACATCTCATAGTATTACATCTCTTCATACCTCATCTCTTCACACCTCATATCTTCATACCTCATCTCTTCATACCTCATCTCTTCACACCTCATATCTTCATACCTCACCTCTTCATACCTTCTCACTTCTCTTCATACCTCATATTAATCCTATTATCATTTGTATGTGATTGAGCATATGCGCGTGATTTCACAAGATTATAATATTGCTTAAAGTAAAATGTCAGTGCCAGAAATAGATGTGAACTGTGTTGATGTGCAGAGTTTGCACATTGTTCTTTCAATTACTAAAGAGAAACACCAGCTGATACTATTTATTAAAAAAATTGACTACAACTAGGGAGTGTTGTCTTCCTATTTGAACTGACTTCTTGCTATTTCCAAGCATTTTATTTGTTGTTTTAATATACCTTGCAGTGCTAGTAAGGAGAATTACGGTTGTGAGAATTGTTCGAAGTAGGTAAATCATGGACGACTGTGACTGGACTTCGGAGGAGAGCAACGACTCTGACCCACTCTCACCTCTGCCGCCATTAGTGATATGGACAAGCAGAAGGTCAACCGCGTGTTCTCCACGGCCAACTCCACCATCTTATAGTACTCGTTATCCAGCCCTTCACCACGTATACCCCAATAGCGGTAATGAAGTAGCCATATCAAAAGTCCCCTGTTCCCAGCAATTTCTTCAAAGCACCTCATTCAACCCTTGGAAAGCACGAACATCTTGCTCCGGTGTTCTTCAAGATCATGGTCTCATGGACATGGTGGAAGATAACTTCAGGGACACTCGATCAGAAATCCAGAGGAACAAGGATATAAAGACCAGTGTTGCTTCAACCACAACTATGGGAAACCCATGTTTGGATTCCTTGACATCGGCAATGGACAAGGATCAAATTTCGCAAGGTAAAAGCACACCAAGTCTCAACTGCTATCCCGAATCCGTTTCAGATCACTACACGGACTACGAGGAAGTAGGGTTTCACACTGAATATGGCAAGAACTACAGCAAATCTGCCGATATGAACGTTCACACAGGTCTTGTGCACAACTTCGAACATTCTCCAGTATCTTCTCCAGTGGCTAGCCTACCCGCGGATTCCGATCATCACGATCTTGAAATAAACAACACTCATCACACGTCTGAACCTTTTTCTGAGAAAGTTTGTCAACTTCAATCTTACCTTCTCCAACCAGAAAAAACACTCTGCGAAGAAACCGAAACGTCACTTGATCAGCAGCCCGATAGGCTTGATCGCGAACATTCACATCCTGGAGAAAAGCAATATAAATGTAAGTATTGCGATACATCTGTTTCTACTCCGTCTTGCCTAATTCCTCATGAATGTACACATCCGGAAGAGAAATCGTTCAAGTGTACAGTGTGTGACAAAATGTTCACTACGCAACATAATCTTACCCGACATGCACGACTTCACTCAGTAGGCAAAGCGTTTCTGTGCAAGTACTGCGCAAAGCCATTCGGTGACAAATACGGCCTACATGTTCATGAACGTATCCATACCGGGGAGAAGCCGTTCAGGTGTGGTTACTGTGATCAAATGTTTCGCCGTAATACCGATCTTAGAAATCATGTACGTAGCCATACTGGAAAGAGACCATATAGTTGTAAATCGTGCGAGAAGTCATTCAAGACGCAATCACATCTCACCGTGCATCAACGCATCCATACTGGAGAGCGACCACACAAGTGTAACTTGTGTGACAAGTCATTCACGACGAAATCAAATCTCACAGTGCATCAACGCATCCATACTGGAGAGAGACCATACAAGTGTAAAGTATGTGGCAAAGACTTCCGAGCAATGTCAACTCTCGCAAATCATCAACGAATCCACACTCCTGAGAGAACCTGATCAAGTGTCAGCTATGGTGACAAGTCTTTCAATGTGAAAAACAACATGGAAGACCATGCAAATACAAACACCGTAAAAGAGAAAGATTATTTTCAAAATTGTTGAAAGTGCTACTCATAGGCCCGTTTCCAACCGCAAGTCGAATAAAATCAATGTCCTTTAAAGCCCGATCCGTTATCCATGCAAAGGTCTTACTTACATGCTAACTTCAACATAATTATGTAACGTGCAAACCATTATCATTGCCATTATACTCCAAGTGATATCCACTATTTCATTCCTTGTTTTCCATTGCACTTCTTACAGAAAAGGAACGTGTTTCCATTCATACCCTGCCACTCAATTGCGCTAAACGTTACTGTATGTTTTTTTGGATACATCAGTCATGCTATATAGCCGAAACCTACTGCTGGAGCACGCATGACTGGTACAGATCCTTTCGTTCGAAGAGGTACTCTACTGTTTGCATGTTCGGACATGATGCTAAAATCTTATTCATGTATGTACTCTTGGTTCCATGTGTCATCCTGTATAGTAACGATCTACTTCTTATCAAAACTATTCGAATACTATCTCACTGTCCATTTGTTTGCTGAAAATGTGTAAACGGGAAATTTGACTGTCACTACCAGAACTCAAACTTGGGACCCATTCATATGGCCAGCGATGCTCCCTCTTGATAGCTGAGAACGTAAAACATATCTTACTCCACTGCATCAGACCAGTGTGAGGTTGACAGATTGACTACCAGAGTCACAGTTAGGATGCACCGCCAGTGCTGGATGTGCCAAATGCCAAATACAATGGAGAAGATGGTATTTGTGATGCTTATCATAGCGGGACAAAGCCAGGTCGTCGCAACTCAGGGTTTCTCGCTCTAGAATGAGTTTCATGATCATTAGTTTCCAAATTATGGTAACCTATAATGGGCATTATCACTCTCTTAGTATTGACTCCCATTGATTTTCGCTATACCTAAGCAGTCAAATATTCCTGCATATTTCACTCCTTAGAGCTATTTTGACTGCTTATACTTGACTGCTTAGGGGTTGCGCAGTGGAACGGTGCCTAGTGCAGCATTGTCACTGCATGAGTAAATGGTGGTGCAACGGTTGTGCAATCATAAAACCGGGATTCATGAGGTTATCATTCTGAAATTTGAAGTACGGACTGTTTGTCGTGATAAATCTAATATTGACTTCGTAGTTGGTCAGTATAGGAAATAAAAGCCTTGTAAAAGACCTCGGCTTCGCATCGGTCGTTTACTCGCCTTTTATTTCCTCTATTGACCTCGTACTCAGTCAATATTAGATACGTACAATAAACTTGTGGCAAGGAACTAGATTTTTTCCATTGCTAAACTTGGAATAAATGTAAGCTATTACGACACAAGAAATACAGGATATGGTATATTTTCCACGAGGAGCTGACCATTCCTTCTGTATGATTGGGTGCATTTCATTCCCTGCGAGGACACTGTTATTGACTATAATTGGACTCATAGCTGTGCGATAGGAATACATTTCGTTACTTTAACTGCAATGTAAGGTTAAAGAGAATCTCTTCAACAGTCCTTAAAATTGATTCGGTGAGACACATTCCTGACTGGCATTTCCAAGACCATTGCTCACAGATCTAGGGCTGCACAACACGCAGATCCTACTTCAGTGACTGGATCGTCTACACAGAGTCATAGTGCCTACTCCTCCACACCTTTCAGTGCACTGAAGTGTCACTGAAGCCGGGACAGAACAAGAACGCATCCATATTATGTCTTTTCAGTGTGCGGAATGTTCGAAATCTTTGGCCAAGCACTCCAACCTAATAGTCCTAGAAAGAATCCATCCCTTAGAGAAACTGATCAGGTGACAGCGCCGGTGACAAATCCATCAAATCGAAAACAGAATTTGAAGACCATGCAAATACTAACAGCCAAAGGTTTGTTTTTCCAGATGCTTAATTTAGGTCTCCATGCAAATTTCACTGCTTACATGCTGACGTCAACACATGTAAAATCAATAACATTATCATTGTATTGCAGTTGATATCTACAGTTTAATTTTATGTTTTCCATTGCAGTTCTTACACAAAAGGAATGTATTTCCAAATTAACAAGAAGAAACAATTATATTGCGCGGAACGTCTTTCTTTCAAATGTCGCTCATATTCTAGAAGATACACTGTGCGGCTTGGGAGTTCACACATGATTCAAAATAATGTGAGTTCCTTTGTTTCTGTATGTAACTTTGATCCCATATGTGGTATTGTACAGTCCCGTTCTAGTCCATGTTAAATAACCCAAAATTTCTAATAATAAGATAATTATTATGATGAAGAAAGGAAAAGGACAAATGTTACGAGTTATGACAAACTGTCCACCAACTTAACCAGATCTTTCTTATACAGTCAGCGAGTGCGACAAAATGGTACAAAACTGACAAGGAGTACCGAGACATTTGTGTCATAATAATTATTATGTAAGCACATTTGCTTTGCCCCTACAAGAGGCTTGTTCACTGAGACATTCCGGGTCCTGACACCTAGCTCCAATACTTCTCCAAGGTGCAAACCAACACCCTTCCAACTTGGAAAGCTCAGGTTCGGAAAGGTCCACGAGGGGAAGGACAGTGTTTATTACATAAACTTGAGCCGCCAAAGTTGGGTGGCCTGTTGCTTTGCGTCGTCGAGTTGTAGTGAAGCCGGTCCGTCCATTAGTCTTACTAGTTTCGTCATCATCCAGTAACTTTCGGCATTCTTAGTTGCCGTGACACGTAGCTCGTGCTCTTCTTCGTTGCGCTTTCCTTCCCCTCTTGGAACTTTCCGAACCTGAGCCTTCCAAGTTGGAAGGTTGTTGGTTTGCACGTTGGAGAAGTGTTGGAGCTAGGTGTCAGGTCGCCGAATGTCTCAGTACTCCTTGTCAGTTTTGTGCCATTTTGTCGCACTCGCTGCCTGTATAAGATCTGGTTACGTTGGTGGACAGTGTGTCATAACTCGTAACATTTTGTCCTTTTCCTTTTCTTCATCATAACTATATTGGCTCACCATCCGAGTTCAAATAAAATAATTATTGCCTTTGATCCTTCAAAGGTGGTGGCGTTCCTACGGATGCGAAAAAGAACCGTGAACTTTTTCTATTGCCTTTGTGCTCCGTCCATTCAACACCACAAACAAAAACAGAGCTGCATAGCCAGTGAAGTCTAGTCTAGACACTAATGCTGTTCTATGACGTAAGGGGTGTAGGGCCACCAACTACACTTTCACAACTCTACATCTCATCGTATCACATCTCTTCACACCTCATCTCTTCATACTACATCTCTTCACACTTCATCTCTTCACACCTCATCTCTTCATACCTCATCTGTTCATACCCCATCTCTTCATGCCTCATGTCTTCACACCTCATATATTAATGCCTGATCTCCCCACATACTTGTCCCTAGTCGGCCTAGACTCACACCATCGCCTCATCACATCCCTTTCCTCATCGGCATGACATAATTATATGTTTCAAATTGTGTGATTCCAAAATCAGAATTGGGTGTGAAGACTACATAAGAGAGATGGGTGTGGGTTGGGTTTTTGTATTTTAGAAAAGCGATCCTGTCAGCTTTTCTATTATCCTTTGTATGTGATGGAGTGTATGCGCGTGATTTCACAAGATGTTAATAATTATTGTGAAAAGTATAATTTCAGTGCCAGAAATAGATGTGAACTGTGTTGATGTGCAGATTTTGCGCATTGTTCTTCCAATTACTAAAGAGAAACACCAGCTGTTTACTAATTACAAAACTATTGAATACAACTAGGGAGTGTTGTCTTCCTATTTGAACTGACTTCTTGTTACTTCCAAGCATTTTATTTGTTGTTTTGATTAGGAAACCTTGCAGTGCTGGAAGAAGAATTACGGTTGTGAGAATTGTTCGAAGTTGGTAAATCATGAACGACTGTGACTGGACTTCGGAGGAGAGTGACGACTCTGATGCACTCTCACCACTGCAGCCATTAGTGATATGGTCAAGCAGAAGGTCAACCGCGTGTCCTCCACCGCCAACTGCTCCATCTTATAATACACCGTACTCAGCTCTTCACCACGTATACCCCAATAGTGGTAATCAAGTAGCCACATCAGAATTCTCAACTTCCCAGTTTTCTCCTCAGAATACCGCATTCAACCCCTGGAAATCACGAACATCTTGCGCCGGTGTTCCTCAAGATCATGTACCCAAGGACATGGTGACAGATAACTTCAGGGACCCTCGACCAGAAATCCAGAGGAACAAGGATACAAAGACCAGTGATGCTTCAACCAGAGCTGTCGAAAACCTATGTTGGGATTCCTTGACATCAGCAATGGACAAGGATCAAATTTCGCAAGGTAACAGTACCCCAACCGTTAACTGCTATCCCGAAGCCGTTTCAGATCAGTACACAGGCTACGAGGAAGTAGCGTTTCACATTGAATATGGCAAGAACTACAGCAAATCTGCTGGTATGAACGTTCACGCAGTGCATGTACAAAACGTCAGACATTTTCCAGTATCTTCTGCAGTGGCTAGCCTACACGCGGATTCCGACCATCACGATCTTGAAATAAACAACACTCATCACACGTCTGAACCTTTTTCTGGGAAAGGTTGTCAACTTCAATCTGACTTTCCCGAACCAGAAGATACACTCTGCGGAGAAACCGGGAAGTCCCTTGATCACCAGCGCGATAGGCTTGATCGCGAACATTCACATCTTGGAGAAAAGCAATATAGATGTAAGCATTGCGATAAATCTGTTTCTACTCCGTCTTGCCTAAGTTCTCATCAATGTACACATCCAGAAGAGAAATCGTTAAAGTGTAAAGAGTGTGACAAAATGTTCACCACGCAACAAAATCTTACCCGTCATGCACGACTTCACTCAGTAGGCAAAGCGTTTCCGTGCAAGTACTGCGCAAAGCTATTCGGTGACAAATACGGCCTACATGTTCATGAACGTGTCCATACCGGGGAGAAGCCGTTCAGGTGTGGTTACTGTGATCAAATGTTTCGCCGTAATACCCATCTTAGAGTTCATGAACGTAGCCATACTGGAGAGAGACCATATAAGTGTAAATCGTGCGATACGTCATTCACGGCGAAATCAAATCTCACGGTGCATCAGCGCATCCATACTGGAGAGAGACCATACAAGTGTAAATCATGCGAAAAGTCATTCACGAAGAAATCAGATCTCACCCGGCATCGACGCATCCATACTGGTGAGAGACCATACAAGTGTAAATCGTGCGAGAAGTCATTCACGACGAAATCATATCTCACCCGGCATCGACGCATCCATACTGGAGAGAAACCATACAAGTGCAACTTGTGTAACAAGTCATTCAAGACGAAATCCACTCTCACCGTGCATCAACACATCCATACTGGAGAGAAACCATACCAGTGTAAAAAATGTGGCATGGCATTTCGGGAAATGTCAACGCTCAAATATCATCAACGAATCCATACTTGAGAGTAACCATTTTCGTGTAAGGACTGTGGAAAGTCTTTCACTAAGAAATCCAGCCTAACACGTCATGAGTGGATCCATCCCTGAGAGAACCTGATCATGTACAAGCGATTGTGACGAGATTTCAATGCGAAAAGAAACATGGAAGACCATGGAAATACAAAACACAGAAAACAGCAGTATCGTTTCAAGATTATGGGAAATGCTTTTAACCTATCAAAGAGCGTTTAAAACATTATTCCTTGTTTATGCTTCAAACGCTTCAAACTCTCTAACTCGTTTTCTTATAGGCATTTTTTGGTAACTGTTCAGTTTTAGTTATTGCTCTGCGTGCACCGTCTTATCCTGAATTATCTGCAAACACTTGTACTATGATTCTGTTTGCGCTTTCATGTATCGTTCAACGTAATACATATTTGTTGAAATATACAATTTTTCCTAGTACTTTCCTGTTGTCGTCTTCTTTTTTCTTGCATTATCGTTGTCAACCAAACACGCTCGGTGGTGTGCTAGTAATTTCCTTCTGGTCATATTCATTCAGTCAATGGGTTAGGAGAATGTACAGAATGGAGTTGGACGTCTGTAGAATTGCGACCTATGCTAAGCGCTGAAATCTTCGTAGTGCGTTCAATCGGTTTCGTAAACTGTACTTTTTATTATTTTAATTTTTTATGAAACTCGGATGTTGAGCCATAAATAAATGTAGAAGAGAAAAGGACATATGGATACGAGTTAAGAGTAACTCTCCATCACTGTAACATGATACTTTATACAGTCAGAAAGTGCAATAACTAGGCACAAAACTGACAGAGTACTGAAACATTCGACGTCCTGACACCTAGCTTCAACACATCTCCGTAGCGCTAACCGACAGCCTTCCAACTTGGAAGGTTCAAGGTTATGGAAAGACCAAAGAGGGGAAGGCAAGCGCAACGAAAACTCTTTCTTTACTTATCTTTGATATTTATGACCCACCCAAGTTGGGTGGTGTGCTGCTTTGCTGCTTCGAATTGTAGTTAGACCGCTTTGTCAAATATCGTACTGGTCTCGTCATCGTCCAGTAACAATCGACATTCTTTGTTCCGTTGGGACTGTAGCTTTTGCTCGTTTTCGTTGCGCTTGCCTTCCCCTCTTTGGTCTTTCCATAACCTTGAACCTTCCAAGTTGGAAGGCTGTCGGTTAGCGCTACGGAGATGTGTTGAAGCTAGGTGTCAGGACGTCGAATGTTTCAGTACTCTGTCAGTTTTGTGCCTAGTTATTGCACTTTCTGACTGTATAAAGTATCATGTTACAGTGATGGAGAGTTACTCTTAACTCGTATCCATATGTCCTTTTCTCTTCTACATTAATTTTTTATTATAATATTATCGCGATAATTGATGGAATATATGGTAGTTTAGTAGGTGTGTTGAGGTGATGTTTTGACCTGACATGCGAGCCGATAATTCTTAGATGTGTTCATTTCTTGCTCTACTTTCGTTGTGTTTGCATGTGTGTGTGCGCTTGTCCGTTTGTGTGTATGATTTTCGCTGTGAATGTCGGTTTATTGTTCCATTGTAGCCGGATACTATGACGTCTTTCAAAGTAGAGCTGCTGTTAGCTCATCGTAGAGCTGCAATGCTAAAGGATGTAATATAGCTCAAGGCAGAGCTGCAGAAAATGGCCAGATAACACCAGTTGTGAGAGTGTTAGCTCAAAGTAGAGATGCTAATAGCTAAACGTAGAGCTGCTGTAAGCTCAAAGTAGAGCTGCTGTTAGCTCAAATTAGAGCTGCTGTTAGCTCAAAGTAGAGCTGCTGTTAGCTCATCGTAGAGCTGTAATGCTAATGGATGTAATATAGCTCGAGGCAGAGCCGCAGAAAAGGCCAGATAACACCAGTTGTGAGTGTGTTTGGTCAAACTAGAGATGCTAATAGCTAAACGTAGAGCTGCTGTAAGCTCAAATTAGGGCTTCTGTTAGCTCAAAGTAGAGCTGCTGTTAGCTCGTCGTAGAGCTGCAATGCTAATGGATGTAATATAGCTCAAGGCAGAGCCGCAGGAAATGGCCAGATTACACCAGTTGTGAGAGTGTTTGCTCAAAGTAGAGATGCTAATAGCTAAACGTAGAGCTGCAGTAAGCTCAAATTAGAGCTGCTGGTAGCTCAAAGTAGAGCTGCCGTTAGCTCGTCGTAGAACTGCAATGCTAATGGATGTAATATAGCTCAAGGCAGAGCCGCGGGAAATGGCTAGATAACACCAGTTGTGAAAGTGGACCCAATCAGTTCCTACCATTATTATCATGATGGTCTGAATACGTTGGATAGGAGGGATGGGGGGAAAAGAAACACTGCAGAAGCACGATCTGTTGTCTGGAAGAACACAACAGGGCAAGCAAGATTTGTTTTTTTTCATCAAAACGAGTTTGGTGCCATAATTTTGTGATTATGCAGCAAAACATAGCGCATGACGTCATTCTTGAAGGCTGTATAGAGCCATGCAGTGCAGCTAGTGAGCTAGTTCGGACGAGTACTAGCACAGCTAGCACCCCAAATTTGGTGTCGATGGGATCTTTCAAAGAAGATACTGTGTCCTAACTGCCCTTTCTGACAAATGGAGAGGTGAATCCATTGTTATATTATGTTTTGCGCTAACCAGGCTTTAATGGTGTTGGGGCGGCGGTTCAATCCTGTGACCTGTGACAATCGCTTATGCCCAGAGATGCTCTACAGCTAAGCACTCTACCACTAGTGGTCATCCGATCAGTGACCGTTCAATATTATCCGCAGATGTAGAAACTCACGCCTCCTGTGAATCCACACAAGCTCGTGGGATGCAAGGAGCGTACAAGACGTTTTCTGTTTTAATGGTGCTGTTTGTACATAGCGCGGAACTCACGATATTCATTTCGCTTATATCTTTCTTAACACTTAGATCCACCGACATGGTCAACAGTTTTACCGTGACGAGTTAGCAAGAGCACCACATCTATGTTTAGAACAGGGCGTACTTTAATCGATTGTGTAACATATGCCTGGTACTACATAGACCATATCACAGGAGACCATGTAAACCATGAATCTATTCATAGCAGACACTTTGTGTTCTTCGATTCTAACAACAAAGTGTCTCAGATTGCATCACCTCTTGTCACGTGTTGCAGACTCCACACGAAGCGTTTAGGTGAAGAAAAATATGGATATAGCGATAGTGTGTGTGTGTGTGTGTTTGTGTGTGTGTGCATGTGTGTGTTTCCGGGCGTGAGCGCATGATGTGAAAATATCATGATGTGTCACTTTTAAAAATGTAAGGATGGACTCGGATGAAGAAGCAAGGATTAATTTATAGAAAAGAAAAAAGACCAAGGAAGTACTAGTAACGCTATAACGTCGGTAAACGTCGGTAAACGTCGGTAAACGTCGGTCAACGTCGGTAAACGTCGATCAACGTCTGTCAACGTCGGTAAATGTCGTGCAAATTTATCGCATGAGCTGATTGTTAAGACATTGGTCGTGTTAGTGATAATTATAGAGCAGCTCGTTAATGTATTGGCCTAGAAATAGGCATCAACGTGACAAATTATCTCAAAGTGTTCATGTACATATTCGGGACACACAGTTGCTACTGATTACAATACTAACCTCCTAGTATGAGTTGTTTCTGCTCTATGGATAATTGGTATTGAATTCGGATACTTTGCCCTACATGGCAAGAGAATTGAGTTTGGAAGAATTGTTGAAGTAAGTGGATCATGGATGATTTTGACTGGGTTTCGGAGGGGAGTGCCGACTCTGATGCACTCTCACCACTTCCACCATTGGTTATATGGACCAGCAGAAGGTCAACTGGGTATCCCCCACAGCGAAATATACCATTTTACGGTACGATTTACACGGCTCATCACCACGCACACCCCAATAGCGGTAACCCAGAGACGACCTCAGAAGGCTCCTTTGCGAAATATGCACTTCAGCATTCCTCATTCACCACTTCGAACACACCAACATCTACATCCAGAGTGCTCCAAGATCATCCTTGGCTGGACACTGCAGCAGACAACTTCAGGCCACCTCGACCAGAGTTCCAGAGGAACAAGGATACACACGCTAATGATCCTTCAACAGCAACTGACGATACCCCATGCTCTAATCCCTTGACATCAGCAATGGACAATGGCCAAAGATCGCAAAGCAACCGTAACCAAACTGCTAACCATCCCGTTTCTGTTTCAGATCACTACACAGGCCACGCACACGTTGGGTATGAGTCGGAAGATGGCGAATGCTCAGGCAAATCTGCCGGCCTGGACGTTCACAATATCGAACATGTTCCAGTGGATCTTAGGATGTCTATCTTATCGCACAACAATCAGCATGTGTCCGAGTCTAGTTCTGAGGCAGATTTTCAACTTCAAGCTGACTTCCCTCAACCCGAACCTTCGCTTTACAAGGAAACTGGGCCATCGCTTGAACGCCAGCATGATATGCTTGATGGCAGACATTCACGTCCCGTAGAAAAGCCGTATGAATGTAAGTTTTGCGATAAATCATTTTCTACTCAATCCAGTCTAACATCTCATGAACGTACGCACCGAGAAGAGAAACCTTTCAAGTGTAAAGTGTGCGATAAAGTCTTCGATTGGCGATCTCTTCTTGTCCGCCATGTTCGAGTTCACTCAGGAGACAAACCCTTCACGTGCAAGTTCTGCGCTAAATCATTCAGTGATAAATCCAATCACACTACTCATGAACGGTACCATACCGGGGAGAAGCGGTTTACCTGTGATCACTGTGATTTTCAAGGTTTTCACTCCCGTTCCCAACTTAGAATTCATGTACGCATCCACACTGGGGAGGGACCATACAAGTGTAAAGAATGTAACAAAGCATTCAGACAACCTTCACATCTCACAGATCATCAACGCGTCCATACAGGAGAGAAACCTTTCAAATGTAACGTTTGTGAGGAGGCGTTCAGAACTGCATCAAATCTCGCAGGTCATCAACGCATCCATACTGGAGAGAAACCGTTCAAGTGTAAAAAATGGAAAAGTCTTTCTCTCGGAAATCTAACCTAACAGTACATGAAGGAATCCACCTCTGAGAGAAGCAATAAAAGTCTGTCAATGATAAAAAAACACTTTGAAGACTATCAAAATGTTAACAAAAGGCTTCTTTTCCAAATTATGGAAAATGTTCATTATACATGACTGAGCCCCAGCCAGCAGAAACCTGAAAATGTGTAATTTTTTCAAAAATTATTTTTTCCCTCGAAATTGTTTCTACACTATTAATCATCCAAGTTATCAAGTTTGGTGACAATCTGATAAGCGAAAGCATGGAAAATAGAGTTTGGAGTCACACAGGTCAAGATTCAGTACAGTTGGCGCAGCATCCATGCCTAGTGACTCCATGCAAGTTGATCCTACGGTTTCTGATTGTGATGTGGAACAGGTACATGTAAGTAAATAGAATGCAAGTCAGGCTTGCCCTCTTGGTGCTGCAGGCATGAGTAGTTCAGAAGTGTGACGATATTCCGTATACATCACTACCTTCCTTACAACACCAGAGTGCAAAACGATGATTGGTGGCTGGCCTTCCAAATTGTGTTCAGGGACGTCTGTGCTGGCAGTTTGAGCGTTGTCTGAAAGCTTGCCATACTGATAGATGTACTGACCAATACCACTGACATCCACTCCCTTGCACACTTTCACTCACACCATGATTTCAGCATAATTGTATTTCAATGATATGAGCGAATACTCGCGTTCTGTAGCACGTGAAGATGTTGCCCCAAAGCGTTCAGCTGGTTTGAGTTTTTAGGGATCCCCTTTCTCAGCACAGGCAGCAGCCAGCTTGGCATCGTTTGGCAAGGTAGAGTACTGATAATACTACGCTTGCAGTCTCTGTTTTGCACCGTGAGAAGCCCTCCATCAGCGTCTGCAACATCATTGTTGTCGATGTAGAAATACGGATCGCTCAGCGGGTCGACATTCAGCTTCTCCTTGCAGTCGCTATTACTCCAGCACTGACTGTCGTCGCCACCAGTATCCAGTGTCGATTTTATGAGGGCTCTTCGTTGCTATGCATATTAGACTCGCCACTGCTGGACAAACTCAGCGAGATCGCCACCAAAGAAATAATTACGATCGCGAACTAACTTTCAGCGCCGCTTTGTACAGGGAGTCTCACGCTGACAACTCTGGACCTAAGTCTTTGTTGCGACACCTGTCGCCATCGCTGTGTCTAAACTCAACCTCCGTGTGACGAGCTCTCACCTAGCGCTAAAATCAATTGACCAGAGACATTTGAAGACACTTGAAACTCCTTTGACAACAAAGACACTCACTCGATCGAAAAAGAATCTTCAAAAGCCAGCTCACTGCGCGTCCCAAACTTTGACGTCACATATAGATGATTGATTTCAAGTACACAAGTGCTGGTTTTCGCTGGCCGGGGCTCAATATTGTACTTGTAGGCCCTTTCTGAAATGCAAGTAGCCAAATCTGAACGCCACGTAAAGGCCACTGCTTACATGCTGACTTCCATATTTGTAGCATCACAATAAATTTCATTATCATTGTTTTAGAGTTGATATATTGTACAGTTCCTATCCATATTACTCAATGCACTTCGTACACGTATTTCTATATCTACCATTCACAAAAAAAACAGTTGAGCTGATCATGTGGCTCGTGGTTTATAAAATCTGTATTTTTCGCGCATCTTTACTCTTCTGCACGCATGCTGGGTATGGATCCTTTCCCTAGAAGAGACGCTGTGCGGTTTTGAAGTAGGCACATGATGCTAAATATGTGAGATGTCTACCTCTGGTCTCATTTGTATAGACCCGTTCAAGTCCCCGTCAAAACATTTAATTTCTTCTAATAAAAAGATTACCTCAATGTTCATTTGCTGGAGGGAAATGTGGAAAGGGGTAAATGACTGTGACCACCAGGACTCCAACCTGATACAATCGATTATGGCTAGCGATGCTCTACCACTAAGCACTCTACCAATACTAGTCATCCAAGCAGCGACTGCTCAACATTTTCCTCAGACTTACATGTAGCAACTCTCGCTTCCTATGAATGCACAAAGTCCAGTGGGGTTCAAGGAACGTACATGACGTTTAGGATTCAAATGTGGTGTTTTTACATCGTGCGAAACTCAGGATATTCATGATAAAAATGCACGACCACGAAGGTTGACACTTCGTTCAGTGGCTTGCCAACTTTGGTTACGTAATCTTGTTGCCTTTTTGCGTTTCCTCTAGTGTTTAATTGCACTTCTATCATGATTTTATGTGGCTTTCTAACACCTCATTCCGGATATATCAGATTCTTTCTTAAAATATAGCTCTACCGAAATTTTCAACAGTAATGACGTGTGGAGTAAGCAAGAGGACCATACCAATGCTTATAACTGGGCAGAGTGTAATAGACCATGTAACGTATACCCGGCACTACCTCAAAGGTCAAAAAGAATGGTTCCACCAATTCTATATTATACATACGTTGTAACGCTGCGTTTCACGCACTTAGCTAAATGCGAAGGCAATCATCAGACAACTAATGCTATTGTCGCGGGATAGCTTGATTTAATTGTGGGGGATACGCATGGGCATGTGTGAGTTATCAATGCAGGGCATGCATGGAAGAGGGAGTGATAAGAAATATATCACTGGATGGGCATGCGAAGTAGGCGCGAACTATGCATGGAGAGTGCAGAGGCGGAGAAACCATTTGGCAGGGCAAGGGTAAGCCATGGGGGCACTGGGCAGGGGGTGTGATGTGTGGCGGTGGAAGCGCACTGTGGTGTCCACATTCAACAGCCGCGGGTATTCAGAGGATTTGGCGGTGATAATGGTAGCACGCGGTGGCTATGTCACGGCAGAGTAGGTGGAGAGGTAGAACTTGTTTTGGTGTCTGCACTTTGATACCAACTCTGACCTCTTTTTGAGCAGACTGTGAGGCGTGTTGAAGGTGATGATGCGCAACTTTTCTTATAAACACAAGCAGCACCTTTTGGATATGTTGCTGTAGGACTTGGCCCGATCAATGACTGCCCGTTTGATTTTGTATTCCTCACCTTGGTCAACCAGCGCCCATGTGTGCTTGGATAGCTTGGTCTTGGTACGGTACTTTTCATGCCGCATGCTGGTTAGGTGGTTGCCATAGCTCACCTTGAAGTGCGTCTCGCCCAGGCCGATGTATTGCCTTTCCTCGCCGGTACTTGGGGTTGTGACGGAAGCCTGGTACACCGCTTCCCCCTCCAAGCATCCGCCGCCCAAAGGGCATGATGGCTTGGCTTCGGCAGTTGCACCCTGCCGCAGATCTCTCTTCACAAAGCGTTAGTACCTTTTGGTTATGTCCCTTCATCAGGTAGGACATGTTGGGCATGCAGGAGTAGCTCAACTTCAATGTCTTTCTGTCTAAGATCTTGTGTAGTGGCGACGTGGCAGGGAAATCCGCTGGCAGATACTGCGCTATCATAGCACAGCCCTGTATGCTTGTGCCGCGTTGGTGAATGCCTCCTCGTCGCACGAGATGTCGGACACCCGCCTATTGATCATTGCAGGTAGATTCCGGAGTGTATTGGGTGGGTGATTCGACTTGGTGTGTATGTTGCTGGGTGCGTCATTCAGTTTGCGGTATGGGTAGTAGCGGCCGCTGGCTAGATCAAAGGTGCCGTCGAGGAAGTCCACTGTCCTCTGGTTGGTACTGACGGTTACTCGTAGGTCAACGTCTTTGAATAGCTTCGTGATTGCCTTGCGGATGGAGTCTCCCTCGTGTCCTGTAGTAGTCCTGAGCACTGCCAGTCCCGGCGCTACCTCTTTTATCATTTATCATAAGAGCCGATATAAACCATGCATCTACTCTTAGCAGATACTTTGTTGTAATATTCTAACAGCAAAGTGTCTTTGATTGCATAACCTCTTGTCAGGTGCTGCAGAGTCAGGATGAAGCTTGAGTCATCCCATGTCTCGCGCTAAGGTGAAGAGAAATATGGAAATAAAGAGACTGTTTTAAAAGTGTGTTTGTGTGGGGGGGGGTGGGGGTTGTGTGTGTGAGTATGTATGTGTTTGTTTCCGCGCGAGAGCTCTTGATGTCGAACGATCAAATGTGTCAGTTAAATGTAAGAGCCTAGAAATAGACATCAACCTAAAATCGTGACAAATTATCAAAGTATTCATGTACTTATTCGGGAAACACAGCTGCTACTGATAACAATACTTACGTTCTAGGACGAGTTGTTCCAGTTCTTTGGATTATTGGTATTGAATTCCGATACTTTGCCCTGTACGGCAGGAGAACTGGGATTGGAAGAATTACTCAGTGAATCATGGATGATTGTTGCAGGACTTCGGAGGGGAGTGTCGACTCTGATGCAATCTCACCACTGCCACCATTAGTGATATGGACCAGCAGAAGGTCAACTGCGTGTCCTCCAACGCCAAATCTACCATATTATGGCTCATGCTATGGAGCTCATCACCACGCCAACGCTGAAAGCGGTAATCCAGAGACGACCTCAGAAGGCTCTTTTGCGAATTATGGACTTCAGCATTCCTCATTCACCTCTTGGAACACAATAATATCTACCTCCTGTGTTCTTCAAGATCATCCTTGGCTGGACATTGCAGCAGACAAACTCAGGCACCCGAGACCAGAGTTCCAGAGAAACAAAGATACACGGGCTAATGAGCCTTCAACAGCAACTGACGATAATCCATGCTCTAATGCCATGACATCAGCAATGGACAATGGCCAAAGATCGCAAGACAACAGTAACCAAACTGCTAACCATCCCGTTTCTTTTTCAGATCACTACACAGGCCGCGCACACGTTGGGTATAAGTCGGAAGATGGCGATTACTCAGGCCAATCTGCCGACCTGGACGTTCACAAAATCGAACATGTTCCAGTGGATCTTAGGATGTCTAGCTTATCACACAACACTCAGCATATCTCAGAGTCTAGGTCTGAGGAAGATATTCAACTTCAAGCTGACTTTCCTCAGCCCGAAACTTCGCTTTGCAAGGAAACTGGGCCATCGCTTGATCGCCAGAATGATATGCTTGATCGCAGACATTCACCTCCCGTAGAAAAGCCGCATAAATGTAAGTTTTGCGAAAAATCATTTTCTACTCGATCCAGTCTAACATCTCATGAACGTACGCACCGAGAAGGGAAACCTTTCAAGTGTAGAGTGTGCGATAAAATCTTCGATTGGTGATCTCATCTTGTCCGTCATGTTCGAGTTCACTCAGGAGACAAACCTTTCACGTGCAAGTTCTGCGCTAAATCATTCAGTGATAAATCCAATCATACTGCTCATGAACGGTACCATACCGGGGAGAAGCGGTTTAGCTGTGATCACTGTGATCAAGGTTTTCACTCCCGTTCCCAACTTAGAATTCATGTACGCATCCACACTGGACACAGACCATACAAGTGTAAACAATGTGGCAAAGAATTCACAAAACGATCAAATCTCGCAGGTCATCAACGCGTCCATACTGGAGAGAAACCTTTCAAGTGTAACGATTGTCACGAACGGTTCAGAACTAAATCAAATCTTGCACGTCATCAACGTATCCATACTGGAGAGAAACCGTTCAAGTGTAAAATATGTGGCACGGGTTTCTCTCGGAAATTCAATCTAACAGTACATGAAAGAATCCACCTCTGAGTGGAACAATAAAAATCGGTCAATGGGAAAAAACCCACTTGGAAGACTATGAAAATGTAAACATTAAACCAAAGGCTTCTTTCTTTCCAGGTTATGGAAAATGTTCATTATACATAGAAGCCCTTTTTGAAATGCAAGTAGCCAAATCTGAACGCCACGCAAAGGCCACTGCTTACATGCTGACTTCCATATTTGTAGCATCACAATAATTTTCATTATCATTGTTTTAGAGTTGATCTATTGTACAGTTCCTATCCATGTTACTCAATTCACTTCCCCGATCACGTTTTTCTATATATACCATTCGCAAAAAAAACTCAGTTGCGCTTAACATGTGGCTCATGTTCTATAAAATCTGTACTTTTTCGCGCATCTTTACTCATCTGCACGCATGCCGGGTATAGATATTTTCCTCAGAAAGCACGCTGTGCTGTTTTGAAGTAGGCACATGATGCTAAATATGTGAGATAGTTTATTCCTGTATGTAGATGTCTACCTCTGGTCCAATTTGTATAGACCCGTTCAAGTCCCCGTCAAAACATTTAAAATCCAACCTGATACAATCGATTATGCTCATCCATACTCTACCACTAATCACTCTACCACTACCAGTCATCCAAGCAGCGACTGCTCAACATTTTCCTCAGACTTAGAAACTCTCACTTCCTGTGAATCCATCAAATCTAGTGGGATGCAAGGAACGTACATGACGTTTAGGGTTTAAATGTGGTGTTTTTACATCGTTCGGCACTCAGGATATTCATGATACAAATGCACGACGACGAAGGTTGACCCTTCGTTCAGTGGCTTCTCAACTTTGGTTACGTAATCTTGTTACAAGTACCTTTTGCATTTCCTTTTGTGGTTGTATTGCACCTGTACCATAATATAATGTGGCATTTCTAACGCCTCAGGATATGCATTCCGCTTACATCAGATTCTTTCTTAAAATTTAGCTCCACTGAAATTGTCAACAGTTATACCGTGTCGAGGTAGCAAGAGGACCACGCCAATGCTTAGAACTGGGCATAGGGTAATGGATCATGCAACATAATTATAATCAGCACTGCCTATAATATACTCATAAAAAGGACACACTTCAGGCTCATTACCAACATCTTGAAAGTTTTTGTCCTCACAGGTTTACCATCAAGCCTTCTCGTCAGATGAAATACAGGCAAGGGAAAGGAACAGGAACAGTGGATTAAATACAGTAAGAATGTGGTAACACAGCGCAAAAAAGAAGATAGCTAAAGTAAACAGCGAAAATTGCAATAATGACCCAAAGATGCAAGTGCGAGAAAACTCAATAAGCGTGACATGTAGTGCGACAACAAGAGACAACCACTGGACATACATGTAACTAACGAGGTTTTGACGGCCTACCTAACAGCCTAAGTATTTCGCCTCACGAGAAGTCTTGAAAGTATACTTGTGAAGACAAAAACTTTCAAGGTGTTTGTAATGATCATGAAGTGTGTCCTTTTTATGAGGATTATCGCATTTGTGTCTCAGAGGAAACTGTTTACCTATATTATCATTTATCACAGGAGACGATAATAAACCATGCATCTATTCATAGCAGACACTTTGTTGTAATATTCTAACAGCAAAGTGTCTTTGATTGCATCACCTCTTGTCAGGTGTTGCAGAGTTTGCAAAAGTCCAACTGTGCGGTGCAGGTTTTTGCGCTCTGAGGCTCCCACAGTTTCTCGCCAGGAAACCGGCATCAGGCCGGCCTGGTTTCAAACATTAGGTATAGTAGTAGTAGTAGGAAACTAGGTAGACATCGGATAGCTTTGGCCCACCTCCGCCATGCCTCCAGCAAAAGCTGCCGTTCGCGGGCTGACGGATTCGGAGGTAAAATTGTTGTGCTCCCTCCCCGGGATCGAGTCTTCGATTTTAGACGTAGTAAAGACGCTGGCAACATTTGTGACGGAGTCCGCAGACCGCGAGACACGACTAAAGAATAGGATCGATGATTTATCGAGGCAAATTGCAGGCCTGAACGAGGAGGTTGTCGCCCTCAGGGAGTCCGCCATTGTCGCAGCAAGTGCTTCTCCCCTGACTCCTCCAGCAGTTGCCCACAACCAGCACAGCCAGCGTACGATGGAGAGTACAGCGGGAAGGACCAGCAAGCGTACCCGTACTCGCGCAGGCCAGGCTGCCACGTGTACCACTGATGCAGACGAACACCGTAGCACTTCTCGTAGCGTGGGTGACCCTGCCAGTGACCATGAAACGTCAACGGAGGATGAGGACAAGTCCCAGGCAATTGAGCGGCCCACTGTCAAGCCCAAGCCACTGAAGCTAGAGCCAATCACGGATGACACGTGGAAACTGGTATCAAACGAACCTCACAGAGTGAAGAAAGCCGTAATCTATGTGGGCAATTTGAACTCACATAGCAGTGAAGAAAGTGTCAAGGAATTCACTGAGCAACGCTCTGCAGCAGTTAACAAACCGGTGAAGGTTCACCAGTGCAGCATACACACCACAGAAGATGGGAAAGTGTCTGCCCGCTTGATGATCGATGCGACTGACCTTGAAATCGCCACTGCTCCAAACTTTTGGCCTCGCCCACTGTACGCGCGGGTTTGGCGCCACCGTGAGCGTCCGAAGGGGGACACCTTGTCCGGCTCACACAGTGACACTCTCAGTGATGCTCCAAAGGGGGACACCTTGTCCGGCTCACACAGTGACGCTCTCTCCGAGTCCTCCGACACTCAAGCTCAAAGCTCCAATTAGATCCTTTCGGATCCTGCTGACGAACACATTTGGACTACTGAGTAAACTTGGTGACTTTCACCATGCTGTACACGTTCACCAACCTGACATTGCCATTGTCACAGAGAGCAAGCTAACCCCTGAGAAGGCTACTGATTCCTAACTGTCCTTGCCTGGGTACTACTCCCCACTGCGGAAGGATCGAACAGCTCATGGAGGAGGAGTTGCGGTTTGGGTTAAAGCCAGTCTGGCCCTCCGATAACTCGATGACATCCAGGTCGGTAATGAGGAGCTAATATGGCTGAGTGTCAGAACTGTGGATAAGAAGTCAGTGGCTGTGTGTGCTGCATATCGCTCTGGCTCCTGCCACGACAATGACATCAGTACCCTTGAAGCCATCAGTGCTGGCATAAACCTGGCCCGTAAATCTTGTCAATATGTGGTATTGGCTGGAGATTTTAACGTACACAACGTGGATTGGCTCGGCAGCACCAAGACAACTCATGCAGGTGTGTACACTGAAGACATGTGTGCTTTTCACTGCTTGGAGCAGCACGTGCATGAGCCCACCAGGGGCCTTAACCCACTCGACTTAATAATGACTGACCTACCGGGAGATGCGACCGTCAATACCTTAGCACCTCTGGGAAACTCTGACCATGCCTGTGTCCTAGCTGACTTTCATGTAAGCACAGCAGAGGAACCACCAGTGACCAGAACTGTCTGGCGTTACCAACGCCCAGACTGGGACAGACTCCGCCACTTCTTTAGAACTACAGATTGGCAGTCCACTATCAGTGATGATCCTGATGCAATGTGTATGCACTTGACCCAGAATATTCTGGAAGGAATGCGCCGATACATACCGTCTAAGCAGTTGTGCATGAAACCATCTAACCCCTCTTGGTGGACACCGGAATGCACTGAGGCTGTAGCACAGAAACAAAGAGCATGGAGGAGACTCTGCGCCGACGGGTCAAGTGCCCAGCTGCAAGCCCGTTACAATGTCGCCAAGCACTCGGCTAGCCATTGCCTGGCAACTGCCAAGCAGGCATTCACAGCAAGCCTGGCGCAGAAGTTAGCTTCTGGGTGTATGGCGTCTGGTGAATGGTGGCGAACCATCAAGAAGGCCTCTGGCCACGGAAACAGCCCATCCATACCTACTCTCCGCAGCACCGATGGTACGGAGCACGACACCAACCGCAGCAAAGCAGAGTGCATGGCCGAACACTTCGCCAACAAATGTAGTCTAGGGGCAGACGACCTATCCCCTCCATTTCCTTACGTCCGACCACGTACTGACCGCAACCTCTGCACCGTCCGGTTTCGCGAAACCACAGTCGAGCGAACTCTCCGCCAGCTCAACCCCACCAAGGCCACTGGTCCAGATGGGATACCTGCCCGCGTCTTGAAAGCTTGCTCTGCAGAATTGGTACAGCCGCTTTCAAAACTATTTACATGCTGTCTTCGCTCCGGTATCCAGCCACAACAGTGGAAGGTTGCAAACGTAGTTCCAGTCCACAAGCGCAAGTCTAAATCGTCGCCATCAAACTATCGACCAGTGTCGTTACTGAGCATCCTCTCCAAGGTCATGGAGACCATAGTCAACAGGGCAATGAGCAACTTCATGGAGACGAATCACGTCCTGTCAGAACGGCAATTTGGATTCCGTCGCGGCCACAGTGCAGCAGACCTGCTGACTGCTCTCCACCACCAGTGGGTGCACACCGCCGGAGATAAAGGAGCTTCTCGAGTGCTGGCCATCGACATTGCTGGAGCATTTGACCGGGTGTCTCACACTGGTGTGTTGCACAAGGCTAGAGTGTATGGCATCTCGGGAGACCTGCATCGGTGGCTCCAAGACTACCTCTGCAACCGCACACTTCAAGTCCTCATCTCCGGCCAGACATCAGCCAGACGCCCAGTTAAGGCTGGGGTGCCACAGGGCAGTATCCTGGGCCCCACCTTATTCTTGGTCTACGTCAACGACCTTGAAGACCACCTCCCAATCGGCTCCAACCTTGCCTCATTCGCCGATGACACAACCCTATACGCCGAAATTGCAACGCTCGCTGCTGTTCCTGACAACGCTAGAGTACTCCAGGCTGCTGTCGACCTAGTATCCAGTTGGGGCTCGGATTGGAAAGTGCAGTTCGAGCCAGCCAAATCTCAGGCCCTTACAATTTCCCACCATCGTCGTGACTGGCCAATACCCCCATTGTCTTCAATGGAACTCCTGTCGAGGAGCAGCCCTCCATCAAAGTACTCGGCGTCACGTTTGACCATCAGCTAAAATTCAGCCAGCATATCCGAACTGTTGTAGTCCTAGCAACGCAGAGACTTGGAGCATTGCGCAAGGCATTTCACTTGCTGACTATTCCTGCCCGGCTTCGAGCCTACAAAGCCTTTGTCCGGCCGGTTATGGAGTACTGCCCAATCGTCTGGATGGGGGCAGCTCCTTCCCACTTGAATCGACTGGACTAGGTGCAGGAGCGAGCCATCAAGGCAATACATCCGCAATGCTGGCTTCCTAGCCTCATAATTCGCCGCACCATCGCTGCCCTCTGCCTCCTGTATAAAGCCCTTTGCGATAATTCTCCCGCTCTTCTCTCGAGAATGGCTCCACCCCCGACACACCAACCCAGGACCACACGCCTCACCCGCCAGGCTGTACGACTGTCCACCGCGCATCCCCATCAGTTACAGAATGTTCTTCTTGCCAATTCCCGGAACAATGTGAGCCGAGCCTTTCCCCACTCCGTCATCCCAATTTGGAACCAGCTGCCTACCTCTATCATTCCCCACCCATTTCACCCAAAGAACATCCAAAAGTTCAAGACAGCAGCTTATCACCATCTCCTCAGAACGAACTGGCACTGGGCCACTCATAGCATACGCGAGTAAGAGGGTACAGTGTCCTACCCTGCTTGGACATACATGTAATCTCTCCTCACGGGCAGTCTCCTCTTGAATTTAAAAGTCTAACAGTGTTCACATCAATACTCAACTTATTCTTTTGCTCACTGAGCAATACAATCTTTCCATTTTCTTTCTTCTGTTTTCTTTTTCAATTTAATCCTCCCCACCCAATATCCCTTTGGTGCGTCCATGGAGCTATGAAGCCGAGACCTCTGGTCGGCGGAGCTTAATGGGCCCACCACCACACTCCATCATTCACCCCAGTGTCTGGAGATATGTGGATTTTGTAGAAAAAAAAAAAAAAAAAAAAAAGAGTCAGCATGAAGCTTGGGTGATCCCATGTCTCGCGCTTAGGTGAAGATAAATATGGAAATAGATATATTGTGCATGTGTGTTTGCGTTCGTGTTGGGGTGTGAGTGTGTATGTGTGTGTTCCCGCGCGTGAGCTCATGATGTGAAACTATCATACTGTGTCAGTCAAATGTAGCTCAAACTAGGATTCAAAGGTATCCTGGAAGACGTAGCACCTTCCGCGGTATTAGTGAGAAGTTTGTTGCCTGTATTTCACCTGATGAGAAGGCTTGAAAGTATACTTGTGAAGACAAAAACTTTCAAGAAGTTTGTAATGAGCCTGAAGTGTGTCCTTTTTATGAGTATTATCGCTTTTTTTTGTCTCAGAGGAAACTGTTTGTTGCAGAACTTGACATTTTACTGACCCGTCACTGCCATCCGAAGAACAGGAGGAGCACGTCGTTCCTTCCACTCGGCAAACGCGAAAGAACCACCCCTGTTCAACACATAGTATTTCACGGAATCTACCCCTCATCCATTGAGCTTGATTGGGCTGAGGAACATTGTCCCTGAAGAGCAGCACTATAATTATAGTACTCTCCAGGCACAAACCTCACCCGGGATGCAAACTTACAGGGACGCACCATTTACAGCCCCGGGAGCACACACGTCGTGAGGACCCAGGCAGGAGCGTAAGTCAGAGTCGCTCATGGAGGTGCGCTAAACAGACGCTGAGAGCCTGTAGCTATTCACAACGCCGACATCTCCAACAAACACATATCCTGTAAGTAGCGACTTCGGATCGATTAGGAATCAAAGGTTTCACTTAAAGTAGTGGACACAGCATCCACCGTTGTCTTCAGATCAGCATTTTAAGCTTCTTTCGGAAATAATAGTTGCTTCGTGTAGTATTGGCTTTGTTCACTTATTACAACTAAAATGTATAATTTAAAATAGCAATGCACAAAACTAATTGTGCACTCATAACCATGTACGAAAAAATGAAAATGAAACAATTACAGAACGTTTTCTCGTGACTATGTTAAGCATATAATGTAACTGATCATTACCCCAAAAGAACTTATTTGCGCTCAGGATGAGTACTAAGCCAAATGCACATCTTTTGCGTAGTAAGCAAACGTAACAGTTGACCTTTATGATTTAGCTCACTTGCTCAGACTATACTACTTTAATATGAATGCAGAGTGCGCCCTTTCCATCCAGTGGCCCTCCATCCCTGCAGAAGAGAATCCTTTTTTGGTGTGGTAGTAGGTGGAAGCAAATTTTGTTGCTCCGCCAATCGGCTCCTTACTTTTGTTTTGTTTGTCGAGCACTGACCAAGGAAGCACAGCTATGGCGGAGTCAACCCTAGACCTAGCCCTGATCGAGTTCAATGTGTTGCAGCAGGTAGCCAAGGACGCCCGAATTCCAGGATGGGACGACCTATCCAGGGCGGACCTCGTGTTCGCTCTCCGTAAGCAGGGCCAGGGAGCCAGCGCACCAGCCAGAGGAGCGCCATCTGAAACCGGTATGGTACCAATTGTATCAGAACTGTTAGACGTAGTCCGAGCACTTTCAAATGAAATTTCGCAACTACGAAATGTGATTGAAACAAGTAAGTCTTCGCAAGAAAACTTCAAAGCCCAATTGTCACGATTGCGGGAAGAGATGGGGGAGCTCAAAAGTCAGCAAGTGCGAGCCCCGGGAGTGCCACTAACCACTCGGTACCAACCGAATACGTACGCTGCCACCCTTTCACGTGCATCTACTACAGAGCCCAATGTACAAGTAGGTCCAAATATGTACACTTCTACCATTCCTGGCGCATCCTCTACAGAGCCCATTGTACAAGTAGGTTCCCAGTACGCACCTCCCGCACCCAAACATGGCACGCGAATGACCAGCTCTGGCACTCCTGGTGACACTGACCGTAATGGTTGGCAGTATCCTCCACACCGTCACATGGCTCGTGCTCCCGCACTGCAGCGTTCTATCACATCACAGTACAAAAAGCCGATGTCCAGTAAGCGAGGCAGCCTCCAGGGGGCAGAAAGGATCAAGCGGAAGTGCTTCTACCTCGGAAATGTCGATCCTGGGTGTGAGGCTGACTCTATCCGGGAGTGGTGCAAAAAGAAAGCAGTTGACGTCCTCAGTTGCTCAATTTCGGAGTCCAAATACTTTGGTACTGCTTATGCTCACCTTGTTGTTCCGGCTGAGCATACTGACCAGGTTCTCGAAGAAGATTTCTGGCCAAGCAAAGTTTCCATCAGGGAATGGAGGTTTGCATCTGACAGCACAACCTTGGATCAGTCTGCTAGTAACTAAACCATGCAATTAGACCCACACCCACCTTCCTCACTGAACCCACACGCACACCCATTCTTTCCTACCAGACACTCCCTTACCACTCACCAGCATTCTACACCACCCCAGCTCACACTCCTATCAACCAACTGTCGTTCTGTAGTAAATAAGTGTACAGAGCTTACTATTGTTGCTGAAGAGTGGCAGCCTGACATAATCTGCCTAACTGAAACCTGGCTCGACCCGAATATTGCACTTAATATTACGCGTTATGACACCTTCCGGAGGGACAGGCCCCCTGCAGAGAATAAGTCCGGGACAAGTGCGAGAGGTTATGGTGGTGTCGCTATCCTTGTTCGACAGAATAAGTTTAAGTCTGTTGCCATGCGTCCCGATCTAGCTCGCGATGGGTGCGAAGCCGTTTGGGTTCAAATCCAGCCGTATCCGGCTGCAGCTGAGCCGATCCTCCTCTGCTGCAGTTATCGTCCACCTTCTGCTAAGCCAACAGATATAGCAAGGTACTGCCAGACTCTTGAAGACGTACTCATTACTCTTCCTCTTTCATCTTCTCACGTTATCTTGACAGGTGATTTTAACAGCAAGCACACGTCATGGTGTTCGACAGATTCCACCAATACTGCCGGTGCTGAATTGTATCGCACGCTCAGTCCATTTGGTCTTCACCAACTCGTCAACACATGTACATACACGTCACCCTCTGGTGTCCAAGCCTGCTTGGATTTGGTATTTAGTAACCGTGCCAATCTCTCGTCTTGCGTCGAAACTGACTGCCCTCTGGGCGCCTCAGACCATGCCATTGTGTACTGCCAGTTCGACATCCCCCTGCCTCAGTCTCCCCGCGAAATAACGTCTCAAGCTCAGGAGCCTAACTCTATGTCTTTCGATCTCCGACACGTCACACCTGCTGTGTGGGAGGCGGTCAATGCAGACTTAGACTCAGTACCTTGGAACTCATTAATATCCTCAGACGTGGACAGTGCACTTAGTAACCTGCACAGTGTCCTGCAGACTGTGCTGTCCAAGTATGTTCCCCTTCATAGCTCCCGCAAACCAAATCGAACTCCCTCAACCCCAGGGTCTACACGCAAATATCATCCATGGGTTTCCACTGAACTACGCAAGGCTATCAAGTTGAAGCGTGACCTATTCAGCCTCTCCAAGAAATTCCCTACGGACTACAACCTATCAGCATATAAGGCACAGCGGAACCAGGTGAGACATCTCTCCCGCTGGTGCCACCGCCAGTACATTCGTTCAATCAAAACAACACTTACCTCAGGCAGCACTACGCTTCACCAGTTTGTCCGCAGTCAGCGATCGCACAAAGTAAAACCTGGCATCCCTGACATTGCAAGCCCTGATGGGCTGCTGGTGTCCGACAGCTTCCAAAAAGCAACCATCCTCAACAAACAGTTTACCTCTGTCGCGGTGCCTGATGACCCACGTTTAGTAATACCCCCTCTCCAATATGACACTCGTCTTACTCGCCAATTCACCCGCGTTCATATCACTACAGCAGATGTTCGTAAAGCCATCTCAAACCTGAAATCTGGGAAAGCGCCAGGGCTAGACGGTATCACGAACAATATGATAAAGAAGCTAGCTCCTGCGATTTCTTTTCCACTTAGCCGCCTATTTAACCTCTCCTTTACCACAGGCAAGTTCCCTACTGACTGGAAACTGGCTAAAATTGTGCCTATTTACAAGTGCAAAGGCAGCAAATCTCAAGCTAGTAACTATCGCCCAATTTCCCTCCTGTCCTGTATTTCCAAACTTTGCGAACGGCTCTTCTTCAATCAATTGTATAATCATATTTCTCCTGCTCTGGATCCCGCGCAATCTGGGTTTCGTCGTGGTGACTCGACTGCTCTACAGCTCACCAAGCTGATCCAAAACATTGCCGACCATCGTCATATGGGGCGGAAAGTTGCCATGTGCTTTTTCGATCTCGAGAAAGCTTTCGACACCGTGTGGCACCGTGCATTACTTGCTAAACTTTCCACAGTTTTCGGTGTGTGTGACTCAGCGCTGGAGTGGATTACAGACTACCTATCCGACAGAACGCAAGTTGTCTTTGTAGGTGGAACTCTCTCAGATGCTTCACCTGTTCTGTCCGGAGTGCCCCAGGGATCCATCCTAGGGCCCCTCCTTTTCCTAGTGTATATAAATGATCTTCCCAGTCATGTTGAAGGTGTGTCCTTATTTGCTGACGATACTGCACTGCTCCGGTTCAATGAGTGTCTAGACAGGCTGCGAGACAGTCTCCAGCGCGGTATCAACGAAGTCCATCAGTGGATGACTACCTGGAGACTAAGACCTAATATCGCCAAGACTGAGATATTATTCCTGCCGAACTCAGAGCCAACCTATGCATTCACTCTTCCCGGATCCCTCACAGACCTCACAGTGGTAAAACAACACAAACATCTTGGTTTGGTCATTGACTCAGACTTATCGTTTAGTAGACATGTCGACTATATCTGTAGCAAAGTCAGTAAAGCTGTTGGCTACCTCGTGTCTCACTGCTCCCACCTACCACTTGAATGCATTCGCCTTTTTTATCATTGCTATATTCTCCCCATTTTTCTCTATTGCTCAACCGCCTGGTCATCCCTACTTAGTAAATCGTTAATGAGTACCCTGGAAGTCCACAATAAGAGGATACTCAAAGTCCTTTTCCGCAAACCATCAAACTTTCCTTCTGCCGAGCTGTATGATATGTTTAACACCTTCCCTATCTCTAGTCAAGCGGATCGAAAACTGTGTATTGTTGTTCATTCTATTCGTCTTGACAAAGCCCCGCCACACTTGCGTAAATATAACTGGTTTCTTCCCACTCGTCCTACGCGCAATCCCTGCACTTTACCTAAAGCCCGAACCTCAGCTTATACCAGATCTCCGTTTTTTGCTGCTTATTCTCTCTGGCTGGCCCTGCCTCTATCAGTAAAATCGTCTTGTACGCTAAAGGATTTCAAGGCCAACATGAAGCTCGTGTTCTAATAACTGCTAGTTCTTCATCCACATTTGTTTCTCTTTGCCTCCAGTAATGTGCAATATTTATTTATTTTTGCTTTGTTTTTGTTTACTGCCATGGCTGGCTACCGCCCCCCTCCCTCCATATTGGCCTATATTCTCTGGCCACGGGAAGGTGAAATAAATAAATAAAAATAAATAAATAAGAGAAAGACGCCTACATCCCACCGCTTTGGAGGCCTTTACAATTTTTCACATGGTCTGGTAACTGATATACGCGCCAAGAACGAAATCTTGAAAACTAATAATAATGTAGAAAAGAAAAGGACATATGGATACAAGTTAAGAGTAACTCTCCATCACTGTAACTGGATACTATATGCAGTCAGAAAGTGCAATAACTAGGCACAAAACTGACAAGAGTACTGAGACATTCGACGTCCTGACACCTAGCTTCAACACCTCTCCGTAGCGCTAACCGACAGCCTTCCAACTTGGAAGGTTCAAGGTTATGAAAAGACCAAAGAGGGGAAGGCAAGCGCAACGAAAACGAGCAAAAGCTCTTAAAAAAGCTCTTTGGTCTTTTCATAACCTTGAACCTTCCAAGTTGGAAGGCTGTCGGTTAGCGCTACGGAGATGTGTTGAAGCTAGGTGTCAGGACGTCGAATGTCTCAGTACTCTTGTCAGTTTTGTGCCTAGTTATTGCACTTTCTGACTGTATATAGTATCCAGTTACAGTGATGGAGAGTTACTCTTAACTTGTATCCATATGTCCTTTTCTTTTCTACATTTATTTATGGCTCAACATCCGAGTTTCAATATGCACACCTGATGAGCCGTCACGAACCATACGGCGAAACGTACGTCGTGTGAAACAACTTGTTTTGTAGTCAACTAGTCCATCACAATGTCATGCATGAGGAGTACTGTAGGAGTTTGGCTTTCGGCTTGTACAATTCGTTTTCGCAAAGCTTCCCCTTTCTTTACCTATCTTTGATATTTATGACCCGCCCAAGTTGTGTGGTGTGCTGCTTTGCTGCTTCGAATTGTAGTTAGACCGCTTTGTCAACTATCGTACTGGTCTCGTCATCGTCCAGTAACAATCGACATTCTTTGTTCCGTTGGGACTGTAGCTTTTGCTCGTTTTCGTTTCGCTTGCCTTCCCCTCTTTGGTCTTTTCATAACCTTGAACCTTCCAAGTTGGAAGGCTGTCGGTTAGCGCTACGGAGATGTGTTGAAGCTAGGTGTCAGGACGTCGAATGTCTCAGTACTCTTGTCAGTTTTGTGCTTAGTTATTGCACTTTCTGACTGTATAATATAGTATCCAGTTACAGTGATGGAGAGTTACTCTTAACTTGTATCCATATGTCCTTTTCTTTTCTACATTTATTTATGGCTCAACATCCGAGTTACTAATAATAATAATAATAATATCGCTACAAAGACAACTAATTGCACCGTAAACATTTCATTATGTCGACATGTATGTGTAAAATGTTGTAGGATTATCGCAAGGCACACAACGAAAGGGAAAGCGAGGATTTGTTCAGAACTGTTTTCTTGTTACAATCATCAGTGAATCTACGTGACAATGGAATGGAGACTACTTGAAACTAATCTTATATGGACAGATAAAAGTGAAAGAAGGGGAAAAAGAGCGAAACAAAAAAGGTGATAATCGTACAACATTTTACACATACATGTCGACATTATATGAAATGCTTACGGTGCACTTAGTTGTCTTTATGGCTATATTATAACTTCTGTCTCCGAAACGCTTGTTCACTAATAATACTCCAAAAAATGTATTGGCTACGCATGAACCTGCGCATTAGGACATGTGTCAAAAAGTATTGAACGTTTTCGTTCCCTTCTTCTCAAAATGCTACAGGGAATGATGAAAATATGCTAAGAGACTACAGCTATAAAGAAAAGAATTTCCGAGATACATCACTCCAGTAATTTGTACAAGTGACAACGGAAAAAATAGAATCTGATGTGAATAGTCAAGAAAACAGCATGGATAATCCAATCTGTAAGAAAGGTTTGCTCCCCACACCGGAGCTCGCGCTATTCCGCCGACTTTAATTGACACTTGACTGACTCACGACTGCCATCCAGAGCACACGAGAAGTCCATCGAACCTTCGACTCGGCAAACCTGCAAGAAAGCACCACTCCCTGCTCAATACACAGTGTTTCGGGGAATTCACCCCTCATCAGTTGAGCTTGAGTAGGCTGAGGAAGATTGTGCCTGAAGAGCACCACTTATATAGTGCTCTCCAGGCACAAACATCACCAGGGATACAAACTTACAGAGATGCTCCGCTTCCAGCGCGATAAACACCTCGTGAACACCAGATAGCATCGTGAGTCAGTGTCGCTCCTGGACGGTGAGACAGACGTCGAGGACCCTCGGTCATTCGCAACGCTGTCACCTCCAAACCAACTAGTCGCAAGCCCGCGCTGGGCACAACAGTACGAAGTAGTGGGTGCGACTTCGGCGATGATTTGTAAGAAAGGTTTGCTCCCCACACCGGAGCTCGCGCTATTCCGCCGACTTTACTTGACACTTGACTGACTCACGACTGCCATCCAGAGCACACGAGAAGTCCATCGAACCTTCGACTCGGCAAACCAGCAAGAAAGCACCACTCCCTGCTAATGCCCTGCTAATGACCGAGGGTCCTCGACGTCTGTCTCACCGTCCAGGAGTGACACTGACTCGCGATGCTATCTGGTGTTCACGAGGTGTTTATCGCGCTGGAAGCGGAGCGTCTCTGTAAGTTTGTATCCCTGGTGATGTTTGTGCCTGGAGAGCACTATATAAGTGGTGCTCTTCTGGCACAATCTTCCTCAGCCTACTCAAGCTCAACTGATGAGGGGTGAATTCCCCGAAACACTGTGTATTGAGCAGGGCGTGGTGCTTTCTTGCAGGTTTGCCGAGTCGAAGGTTCGATGGACTTCTCGTGTGCTCTGGATGGCAGTCGTGAGTCAGTCAAGTGTCAAGTAAAGTCGGCGGAATAGCGCGAGCTCCGGTGTGGGGAGCAAACCTTTCTTGCAAATCATCGCCGAAGTCGCAACCACTACTTCGTACTGTTGTGCCCAGCGCGGGCTTGCGACTAGTTGGTTTGGAGGTGACAGCGTTGCGAATGACCGAGGGTCCTCGACGTCTGTCTCACCGTCCAGGAGCGACACTGACTCACGATGCTATCTGGTGTTCACGAGGTGTTTATCGCGCTGGAAGCGAAGCGTCTCTGTAAGTTTGTATCCCTGGTGATGTTTGTGCCTGGAGAGCACTATATAAGTGGTCCTCTTCAGGCACAATCTTCCTCAGCCTACTCAAGCTCAACTGATGAGGGGTAAATTCACCGAAACCCTGTGTATTGAGCAGGGAGTGGTGCTTTCTTGCAGGTTTGCCGAGTCGAAGGTTCGATGGACTTCTCGTGGGCTCTGGATGGCAGTCGTGAGTCAGTCAAGTGTCAAGTAAAGTCGGCGGAATAGCGCGAGCTCCGGTGTGGGGAGCAAACCTTTCTTACAAATCATCGCCGAAGTCGCAACCACTACTTCATAATCCAATCAGTGACAAAAACGTAGTGACAAGGATAAGAGAGATAATAATAAGAATTATGGGATATATTTCGCACCTTCACGACGAACAGTGCCAAACAACTGCAAAGAAAGCACATTCTCCTTCTGAACACACAGCTCAGGTCCTAACTAACATAATATGTACAAAGCTTCCAACACGCGAAGGACATTTTCTCTCTTTTTCTTGCCACTACGTTTTGTCGTTGGCCTTGAAATGAAAATATAATTTTTGATCAATAGTTGTAATTTTTTTCATATCTCTATATCTGATATTTGGGTTGGCATAAGTTCTCCCCGGTCAGATTGTTCCGACCGGAAAGGGTGGTGGAAGGGGTTTACATCTAGATCCGTTCAAGCAGCATGCATGCCAGATATCTTTTATTAATGGTGTTTGTGCATAGTGGGCAACTCATGATATAATATTGAATTGACATCTTCAGAGGAAAAATGTTTGCTCCCCACAATGGAGCTCGCGCTGTCCGCCGACTGCCTTCATACCTGGCTAAAGAGTGGTGATATTATGCAGGCTAGCTTGATTCGAAGTTTCGGTTGACTTCTTGTGTGCTCTTGGTGGCAATCATGAGTCGACTAAAATCAAGTCAGTAGGCGTATAGAGCAAGACCCGGTGTGAGGAACAAAAACTTTCCATATGAAGTAATCGCCGAAGTTGCTAACAGTTATCCCCTGTTGGTATCTTCGTTACTTCTGTCTTCACCACAACGTGCTTCACCAACTATAGCAAGGACAATAACACGGGAAATACATTAGCTGTAGTTTTAATTTTCATGTTTTTAGTGCGCACGCAACACACTCTTTTGTCATTTCATTGCGTGAACAACTGTAACTTGATAAAAGAACAATGATATTCAATGCATATCAGTGCCGAATTATTATTATTATTATTATTCAAACAGTAGTTTGGAGGCGGTGGGAAAACAGTTTCGTAATAAGTATTCGCATGCAACGACGCAAATCCACACAATTCAGTAGACACTTCTTTTCTATCAAACGTTTTCTTTCCCTTCTCTTCAGGATAGTACAGGGAATGTTGGAAATTTGGAAAAACACATAACTATATTTTTCTATATAGTTATGTGTTTTTCCAAATTTCCAACATTCCCTGTACTATCCTGAAGAGAAGGGAAAGAAAACGTTTGATAGAAAAGAAGTGTCTACTGAATTATTATTATTATTGCAAATAACGCTGAGTAATTACACGAATGCATAAAAACCAGCATTTGCTTCCGGGAAGGATTGACAAACATAAGACAAAAACACCATCAATGTAACTGCACATACGAAAAGCAGCTTCTATTGTCAAGTTCGAGTGGCAATGTCAGAAAGACGGTAGACTGTTCGTGCAGGATGTTCACCCTGCAGGGGATAAGTCAAGGACGCGGCTCGGCAGAGGAAGATGAGTGCCGCGGGGTGCCATTTCACCGTGACTTATCCCCTGCTATCAGTGCCGAAAGCGGAGGCTAATGTTGAATATGATGACTTTGTAACATATTGTACACCCTTTCTATAATATCTCCCTCTGGGCTAAAGAACTACCATGTAACTGTGTCTGAATTCATATAATTTTGTAGCAACAAAGATTCTCTGCACTTTATCAAGTCTGGTGCGGGCCATGCATGCTCGAAATTTTTCGATTCCAAAGGAGGTGTGAAGATGAAAGCGAAATTTGAGTGAGAGGTCATGGGGTGGGTTTTTGTGTGTGTGTGTGTCTGCGCGTGTTAAATGACAAGAATTATAAACATTGTGTCAGGTAAAGGGACAGTGCTAGAAATAGATGTGAACTGTATTAACGTGAGGACTTGGCACACTGTACATCTACTTACTAAGGGGAACACCAGCTACTACTAATTACAAATATATTGGCTACGACCAGGAAGAGTTGTCTTCTTATTTGAATTGTTGATATTGAATTCGAATACCTTGCCGAATTTGGAAATTTGAAAAGGTGGTGAAAATTGGTCAAGGAAGTGAATTATGGACGACAGTGGCTGGACTTCGGAGGGGTGTGTCGACTATGATGCACAATCACTATCGCCATCATTAGTGATATGGACAAGCAGAAGGGCAGTTCCATCGCCAGCTACATAACCTTACAATGCACTTTACACAGCTCTATACCCCGCAAACCACGATAATGGTGAACAAATAGCCACCGTAGAGGTATCCTATAGTTCTATTCAGGGTTTTTCATTCAGTTCTTGGAACACACAAACGTCTTCTTCCGGTGTACTTCATGGTTATCGGCTGAACAGCGTTGCTGACAACGTCATGGACCCCCGACCAGAAATCCAGAGGGCGACCGATACAAAGCCCAGTGAAGCTCCAACCACAGCTGTCTTAAACCCATGTTTGGATCCCATGACATTGGCAATGGACGACGATCAATGTACGTGAGACAACAGTAAAGCAACTGTAACCTTGTCCGTTCCCGTTTCAGATCACTACACAGCCAGTGGGAACGTAACGTTAAACTCGGAGTATAGCAATTTCTCAAGCAATGCTGGCAATGATAACCTTAACGGAGGCCGCAGTGTACATATTACCGGGTATGTGGCAATGTCTTCCCAAGTGACTAGCTTACCTGAGGATCCCAAGAAACACGATCGTGAAAGGATCAACAATCATCACACCTCTGAGCCGTTTTCTGAGGCAGTTTGTCAACTTTAAACTAACCATCGTCAACCAGAAAAGTCACTCTGCGAGGAAACCGGGAAGTCACCTGTTCGCCATCATGATCCGCTAGATCGTGGACATTCACATCCTGGAGAAAAAACGTTTAAACGTAAGCATTGCGATAAATTCTTATCTACTCAGTCTTGCGTCACATCTCATGACTGTCCACATCCTGAAGAGAAATCGTTCGATTGTAACTTGTGTGATAAAACGTTCAATAGGCCATCTCATCTTACCCGTCATGGACGATTTCACTCTGGAGAGAAACCGTTTCCGTGCAAATACTGCGCCAAGCCGTTCGGTGACAAATCCGCTCTAAATGTTCATGAACGTATCCATACCGGGGAGAAGCCGTTCAGGTGTTGTTACTGTGATCAAATGTTTCCCCGTAATACCGATCTTAGAATTCATGAACGTAGCCATACTGGAGAGAGACCATACAAGTGTAAATCGTGCGAGAAGTCATTCACGACGAAATCAAAGCTCACCCGGCATAGACGCATCCATACTGGAGAGAGACCATACGAGTGTAAATCGTGCGACAAGTCATTCAAGACGAAATCAAATCTCACCGTGCATCAACGCATCCATACTGGAGAGAGACAACACAAGTGTAACTTGTGTGATAAGTCATTCACGACGAAATCAAATCTCACCGTGCATCAACGCATCCATACTGGTGAGAGACAACACAAGTGTAACTTGTGTGACAAGTCATTCACGACGAAATCAAATCTCACAGTGCATCAACGCATCCATACTGGTGAGAAACCATACAAGTGTAAAGTATGTGGCAAAGACTTCCAAGCAATGTCAACTCTCGCAAATCATCAACGAATCCACACTCCTGTGAGAATCTGATCAAGTGTCAGCTATGGTGACAAGTCTTTCAAGGTGAAACACAACATGGAAGACCATGCAAATACAAACACCGTAAAAGAGAAAGATTGTTTTCAAGATTGTTGAAAGTGCTACTCATAGGCCCGTTTCGAACCGCAAGTAGAATAAAATCAATGTCGTTTAAAGCCAGATCCGTTATCCATGCAAAGGTCTCTACTTACATGCTAACTTCAACATAATAATGTAACGTGCAAACCATTATCATTGTCATTATACTCCGAGTGGTATCCACTATTTTATTTATTGTTTTCCTTTGCACTTCTTACAAAAAAGGAACGTGTTGCCATTCTTACCTTGCCACTCAATTGCGCTAAACGTTACTGTATGATTTTTAGGATAAATAAGCCATGCTAAATAACCGGAACCCACTGCTGGAGCACGCATGCCTGGTACGGATCTTTTCGCTGGAAGAAGCGCTCTACTGTTTTCATGTTCGCACATGATGCTAAAATCCTTTTCATGTATGTACTCTTGGTTCCATGTGTCATCCTGTATAGTAACGATCTACATCTTATCAAAAATATTCGAATACTATCTCACTGTCCATTTGTTTGCTGAAAATGTGTAAACGAGAAATTTGACTGTAACCACGAGAACTCAAACTAGGGACCCATTGGTATGGCCAGCGATGCTCCCTCTTGATAGCTTAGAACGTAAAACATATCTTACTTCACTGCATCAGACCAGTGTGAGGTTGATAGGTTGACTACTAGAGTCACAGTTAGGATGCACCGCCAGTGCTGGATGTGCCAAATGCCAAATAATATAGAGAAGATGGTATTTGTGATGCTTATCATAGCGGGACAAAGCCAGGTTGTCGCAACTCAGGGTTTCTCGCTCTAGAATGAGTTTCATGATCATTAGTGTCCAAATTATGGTAACCTATAATGGGCATTATCACTCTCTTAGTATCGACTTCCATTGATTTTCGCTATACCTAAGCAGTCAAGTATTCCTGCATATTTCACTCCTTAGGGCTGTATTGATTGCTTATAATAATTATTTGACTGCTTAGGGGTTGCGCAGTTGAACGGTGTCTAGTGTGGCATTGTCACTGCATAAGTAGGTGGTGGTGCAACGGTTGTGCAGTCAAAAAACCGGGATTCATGAGGTTATCGTTCTGGAATTTGAAATACGGACTGTTTGTCGTGATAAATCTAATATTGACTGAGTACAAGGTCAATATAGGAAATAAAAGCTGTAAAAGACCGAGGCATATAATAACTATGTGGCAAGGAACTAGATTTTTCCATTGCTATACTTGGAATAAATGTGATCTCGTACGACACAAGAATTAAAGGATATGATATATTTTCCACGGGGAGATGACCTTCCCTTCTGTATGATTGGGTGCATTTCATTCCCTGCGAGGACACTGTTATTGACTATATTTGGACTCATAGCTGTGCGATAGGAATAACTTTCGTTACTCTAACTGCAATGTAAGGTAAAAGAGAATCTCTTCAACAGTCCTTAAAATTGATTCGGAGAGACACATTCCTGAATGGCATTTCCAAGACCAGTGCTCACAGATCTAGGGCTGCACAACACGCAGATCCTACTTCAGTGACTGGATCGTCTACATCGAGTCATAGTGCCTACTCCTCCACACCTTTCCGTGCACTGAAGTGTCACTGAAGCCGGGACAGAACAAGAACGCATCCATACTGGAGATATGCCTATACTGGACATCTGTCTTTTCAGTGTGCGGAATGTTCGAAATCTTTGGCCAAGCACTCCAACATAATAGTCCAAGAAAGAATCCATCCCTTAGAGAGACTGATCAGGTGACAGCGCTGGTGACAAATCCATCAAAGCGAAAACAGAATTTGAAGACCATGCCAATACTAACAGCCAAAGGTTTGTTTTTCCAGATGTTTAATTTAGGTCTCCATGCAAATTTCACTGCTTACATGCTGACGTCAACACATGTAAAATCAATAACATTATCATTGTATTGCAGTTGATATCTACAGTTTAATTTATGTTTTCCATTGCAGTTCTTACACAAAAGGAATGTATTTCCAAATTAACAAGAAGAAACACTTTTATTGCGCGGAACGTCCCTTGGCGGTTCATGTTTTGTATAGAAAAAACAGTTCTTTTTCTATGTCGCTCATCTTCTAGAAGATACACTGTGCGGCTTGGGATTTCACACATGATTCAAAATATGTGAGTTCCTTTGTTTCTGTATGTAACTTTGATCCCATATGTGGTATTGTACAGTCCCGTTCTAGTCCATGTCAAATAACCCAATTTCTAATAATAAGATAATTATGATGAAGAAAGGAAAAGGACAAAATGTAACGAGTTATGACACACTGTCCACCAACGTAACCAGATCCCTCTTATACAGTCAGCGAGTGCGACAAAATGGTACAAAACTGACAAGGAGTACTGAGACATTTGTGTCATAATATTATGTAAGCACATTTGCTTTGCTCCTACAAGAGGCTTGTTTACTGAGACATTCGGGGTCCTGACACCTAGCTCCAATACTTCTCCAAGGTGCAAACCAACACCCTTCCAACTTGGAAAGCTCAGGTTCGGAAAGTTCCACGAGGGGAAGGACAGCGTTTATTACATAAACTTGAGCCGCCCAAGTTGGGTGGGCTGTTGCTTTGCGTCGTCGAGTTGTAGCGAAGCCGGTCCGTCCAATAGTCTTACTAGTTTCGTCATCATCCAGTAACTTTCGGTATTCTTAGTTGCCGTGATAAGTAGCTCGTGCTCTTCTTCGTTGCGCTTTCCTTCCCCTCTTAGAACTTTCCGAACCTGAGCCTTCCAAGTTATATAGGTTGTTGGTTTGCACCTTGGAGAGGTGTTGGAGCTAGGTGTCAGGTCGCCGAATGTCAGTACTGCTTGTCAGTTTTGTGCCATTTTGTCGCACTCGCTGCCTGTATAAGATCTGGTTACATTGGTGCACAGTGTGTCATAACTCGTAACATTTTGTCCTTTTCCTTTCTTCATCATAACTATATTGGCTCACCATCCGATTTCAAATAAAATAATTATTGCTTTTGATCCTTGAAGGGTGGTGGCGTTCCAACGGATGCGGAGAAAAACCGTTAACTTTTTCTATTGCCTTTGTGCTCCGTCCATTCAACACCACAAACAAAAACAGAGCTGCATAGCCAGTGGCTGAAAATGGGGATGTCTAGTCTAGACACTAATGCTGTTCTCTGACGTAAGGGGTGAAAGGCCACCAACTACACTTTCACAACTCTACATCTCATCGTATCACATCTCTTCACACCCCATCTCTTCATACCTCATCTCTTCACACCTCATCTCTTCATACCTCATCTGTTCATACCTCATCTCTTCATGCCTCATGTCTTCACAACTCATATCTTCATGCCTCATCTCCCCACATACTTGTCCGTAGTCGGCCTAGACTCACACCATCGCCTCATCCTATCCCTTTCCTCATCGGCATGACATAATATATGTTTCAAATTGTGTGATTCCAAGTCAGAATTGGAGGTGAAGACTACATAAGAGAGATGGGTGTGGGTTGGGTTTTTGTATTTTAGAAAAGCGATCCTGTCAGCTTTTCTATTATCCTTTGTTTGTGATTATGGGTATGGGCGTGATTTCACAAGATTATAATATTGTGTAAAGTATAACTTCAGTGCCAGAAATAGATGTGAGCTGTGTTGATGTGCAGACTTTGCGCATTGTTCTTCCAATTACTAAAGAGAAACACCAGCTGTTTACTAATTACAAAACTATTGAATACAACTAGGGAGTGTTGTCTTCCTATTTGAACTGACTTCTTGTTACTTCCAAGCATTTTATTTGTTGTTTTGATTAGAAAACCTTGCAGTGCTAGGAAGAAGAATTACGGTTGTGAGAATTGTTGGAAGTAGGTAAATCATGAACGACTGTGACTGGACTTCGGAGGAGAGTGACGACTCTGATGCACTCTCACCACTGCAGCCATTAGTAATATGGTCAAGCAGAAGGTCAACCGC
Organism: Sycon ciliatum; assembly: GCF_964019385.1. Taxonomy (NCBI): domain Eukaryota; kingdom Metazoa; phylum Porifera; class Calcarea; order Leucosolenida; family Sycettidae; genus Sycon; species Sycon ciliatum. Next base: position 26,738,176 of record NC_088652.1, on the reverse strand, counting down.
GTGTCCTCCACGGCCAACTGCACCATCTTATAGTACACCGTACTCAGCTCTTCACCACGTATACCCCAATAGTGGTAATCAAGTAGCCACATCAGAATTCTCCTCTTCCCATTTTTGTCTTCAGAATACCTCATTCAAACCTTGGAAATCACGAACATCTTGCGCCGGTGTTCCTCAAGATCATGTACCCAAGGACATGGTGACAGATAACTTCAGGGACCCTCGACCAGAAATCCAGAGGAACAAGGATACAAAGACCAGTGATGCTTCAAATACAGCTGTCGAAAACCCATGTTTGGATTCCTTGACATCGGCAATGGACAAGGATCAAATTTCGAAAGGTAACAGTACCCCAACCGTTAACGGCTATCGCGAACCCGTTTCAGATCAGTACACAGGCTACGAGGAAGTAGCGTTTCACACTGAATATGGCAAGAACTACAGCAAATCTGCCGATATGAACGTTCACGCAGGGCATGTACAAAACATCGGACATTTTCCAGTATCTTCTCCAGTGGCTAGTCTACCCGCGGATTCCGATCATCACGATCTTGAAATAAACAACACTCATCACACGTCTGAACCTTTTTCTGAGAAAGTTTGTCAACTTCAATCTGACCTTCTCCAACCAGAAAATACACTCTGCGAAGAAGCCGGAAAGTCCCTTGATCGCCAGCCCGATAGGCTTGATCGCGAACTTTCACATCTTGGAGAAAAGCAATATAGATGTAAGCATTGCGATAAATATGTTTCTACTTCGTCTTGCCTAAGTTCTCATGAATGTACACATCCAGAAGAGAAATCGTTAAAGTGTAAAGAGTGTGACAAAATGTTCACCACGCGACATAATCTTACCCGACATGCACGACTTCACTCAGTAGGCAAAGCGTTTCCGTGCAAGTACTGCGCAAAGCTATTCGGTGACAAATACGGCCTACATGTTCATGAACGTATCCATACTGGGGAGAAGCCGTTCAGGTGTGGTTACTGTGATCAAATGTTTCGCCGTAATACCGATCTTAGAGTTCATGAACGTAGCCATACTGGAGAGAGACCATATAAGTGTAAATCGTGCGATAAGTCATTCACGGCGAAAGCAAATCTCACGGTGCATCAGCGCATCCATACTGGACAGAGACCATACAAGTGTAAATCATGCGAGAAGTCATTCACGAAGAAATCAGATCTCACCCGGCATGGACGCATCCATACTGGAGAGAGACCATACAAGTGTAACTTGTGTAACAAGTCATTCAAGACGAAATTCACTCTCACCGTGCATCAACGCATCCATACTGGAGAGAAACCATACAAGTGTAAAGTATGTGGCATGGCATTTCGGGAAATGTCAACTCTCAAATATCATCAACGAATCCATACTTGAGAGTAACCATTTTCGTGTAAGGAATGTGGAAAGTCTTTCACTAATAAATCCAGCCTAACACGTCATGAGTGGATCCATCCCTGAGAGAACCTGATCATGTACAAGCGATTGTGACGAGATTTCAATGTATTGTATTGTATTGTATTTATTTAAAAGGATTCTCCAAAAGCAAATGGATGCTTATCACGGAAGTCTCCCACATAAATATCGCAAGAAAAATGGGGAAATGGGGAGAGGAGAGTGGAAGATGAAGCATGGGAAGAAGGGAAACAAGTACCTAAATATCGAGGTATAAAAGCAGGAAAGAAATCGACGAGGGAAGAAATCACCTCTGCAGATAATAGCGGGACATTTAGATGAAAAAAACCAGCAAGGATTAATTTCAAGGAAAAAAAATTCTCAAACGGAAAAGTTCGGAATTCCAGTCAGAGAATATCTATGCTGAGAGTAATGAGCCTTTAGAGCAATGCGAAAATTGACAGAGGACTGAACGCAGCGGATGTGTTCTGGAAGTTTGTTCCATTCCACAGATAAACTGAAGAGAGGGGATTTAAGGAAATGGGCGCCAGAACGAGGTAAAACTATAGAGGACGGGTGACGACAACTAAGGGATACATTGAATTTGAAACGAATTAGCAAAGACGGAAACTGGTAAAACACATGATGAAAATACAGCAAGGACAGAATCTGACGACGCCACTTCAGGGATGACCAGTCACAAGTACGATTAAGAATCTGCTTCGGAGTTTCCCACTCAGGAGGGTGCCGGGTCTTACAAAGCAGATATGAACGAGCAGCAACGGCTTGCAGTCGGTCTAACGTAAGCGAATCTGAATGGGATACGGCGAATGACCAGACAGGGACTGCGTATTCTAACAGTGGTCGTACGTAACACTTGTAGAGCAAATTCACGGTTGAAGCAGAAAGGAAATGGGCCATATGGCGCAACAGAAAAACACGACTGCGAAACTTATGGGTGATAGATTTTATATGGTCAGAAAAATTTAGTGAAGGAGTGATAGTCACGCCGAGATGACAGTGGCTATGACCTTTCTGAATAGGCACACCGTTCATTGTCAAGGGGGATGACGGGCCGGGGGCTAATGCATATTTTTGAAAGGGTAGGTGGACGCATTTACTGGTGTTAAACGTCATGGCAGTAGCTGATGACCATTGACAACACTTATCAATGTCAGTCTGGAGCAATGCATGATGGATAGGAAGTGAGGTGTTTGCTGGAGAAACAAGAATTAAATTAGAGTCATCAGCAAAAAGGGATAATGCGAACGCAAATACTACGATCACTGATAAAGTCCTTCACCCAAGAACAGGCAGAAAGAGAACACCAACCTGAAACAGATTGAATAGCTAAATGATGACTAACTCTGTCAAAGGCCTTAGAAAAATCAAGGAACAGCTGGTCACAAGAAGACTTAGAGTCAAATGCACGCGAAACAATTGAGGTAAGCTGTACCAATTGGTCAACTGTTGACCTCTTTCGACAAAAGCCAAACTGGCTGGAACTGATAATTTTATGGCTCTCAACAAACGAGTAAAACTGACGGCTAATCATAGACTCATACAATTTGGCAACTGCATTTAACAGCGATATAGGACGGTAATTGACTGGGTGAGAAGGATTACCTTTTCCCTTGAACACAGGTACAACAACGGCAGATTTCCACTCCCTGGGCTGAGTACTGGACAGCAAGCAGCGGTTGAAAAGGGCGGAAAGAGACTGTGACGTGACCTCAGCTGTTTCACGAAGGATGCGATTGTTCAGCAGTCCAGCGGTTTTACGTTGAATGGGAAGTCTGGATAGCGTGTCAAATACGGACTGCACAGAGAATGGTTGTATGGAGAACTTCACAGTGGACGTGGGTGTTAAAATACCAGCTGAGTGCAGGTCAGGTGTTAGCAGTGGCGCCTGGCTGTAGCTCGCAAACAATTTGGCTAGGAGATTCGTCTTTTCCGTATTACTCGTGGCTGGGTAGGCTTGGTTGTCATGGTAGAGGTCAGGGATAACCGGAGACGGGCGATTCACATTACAAAGGATCTTTGCTTTGCGCCACCATGTACGAGTTCCATGATGCTGAGCCATGTCTCTCGCCATCCTCTCGTGATAATGGCGTTTCGCCTTCCGGAGCAAGGAGGTAAGACAGTTACGTGAGAGTCTATACGCTATCCAACTATCTGTAGATCCGAGACGTTTGGCCTTGGCGAAAAGGCGATCCCGAAGCCGCCTCTGACGATGGTGAACAGCAGAGTACCAAGGCTTGTTTGATGGAAATGTGCTTCTCCGGACAACGGGAACAAACAACGATACAGAGTCTTCCAGCGCTGCGCGCCACAATTATGCGAAAAGAAACATGGAAGACCATGGAAATACAAAACACAGAAAACAGCAGTATCGTTTCAAGATTATGGGAAATGCTTTTAACCTATTAAATAGCGTTTAAAACATTATTCCTTGTTTATGCTTCAAACGCTTCAAACTCTCTAACTCGTTTTCTTATAGGCATTTTTGGTAACTGTTCAGTTAGAGTTATTGCTCTGCGTGCACCGTCTTATCCTGAAATTTCTTCAAACACATGTACTATGATTCTGTTTGCGCTTTTCATGTATCGTTCAACGTAATACATATTGCTGAAATTTACAATTTTTCCTCGTACTTTCCTGTTGTCGTCTACTTTTTTCTTGCATTATCGTTGTCTACCATACACGCTGGGTGGTGTGCTAGTAGTTTCCTTCTGGTAATATTCAGTCAATGAGTTAGGAGAATTTACAGAATGGAGCTGGACGTCTGTAGAATTGCGACCTATGCTAAGCACTGTAATCTTCTAGTCGTAGTGAATTCAATCGTTTTCGTAAACCGTGCTTTTTACTATAATTATTATTATCGTGATAATTGATGGAATATATGGTAGTTTCGTAGGTGTGTTGCGGTGAAGTTTTCATCTGACATGCGAGCCGATAATTCTTAGATGTGTTCATTTCTTGCTCTACTTTCGTTGTGTTTGCATGTGTGCGTGCGCTTGTCCGTTTGTGTTTGATTGTCGCCTTGAATGTCGGTTTATTGTTCCATTGTAGGCGCATACTGTGACGTCTTTCTCGTCACAGGTGGTCGTTGGCACTGAAATCGGCGCTATAGTTGGTTAGACCCGTTCCTCACACAAACAAGTCAACAAAGAGGCATCTTTGGAATGAGAAGTGCTGGTTTCGAAACAACTGGTTTGAAGCTCAAAGTACAGCAGCGATTAGGTCATAGTAAAGCTGCTGTAAACTCAAAGTAGAGGTGCTGTTAGCTCAAAGTAGAGCTGCTGGTAGCTCAAAGTCGAGCTGCTGGAAGCTCAAAGTAGAGCTGCTGGTAGCTCAAAGTAGAGCTGCTGGTAGCTCATAGTAGAGCTACCGTTAGCTCAGAGTTGAGGTGCTGGAAGCTCAAAAGAGCTGCAATGCTAAATGGATGTAATTTAGTTCAAGGCAGAGCCGCAGAAAATAGCTAGATAACACCAGTTGTGAGAGTGTTTGCTCAAAGTAGAGATGCTAATAGCTAAACGTAGAGCTGCTGTAAGCTCAAAGTAGAGCTGCTGTTAGGCCTTGGCGGATAATGCTCGAAAAGGTGGCAGATTCTGCTCGAAAAGCAGTGAAATTGGCAGAACCATACAAACCTTATGGCGGGCAATTCCTCGAATTCTGCTCCATTTCTTTATCCACATACCAAACATGCATGAAACTTATCCGAAAAAGTACCGAATTCTGCCAATTTTTCTGCCGGCATTATCCGCCAAGGCCTAGCTGCTGTTAGCTCAAATTAGAGCTGCTGTTAGCTCAAAGTAGAGCTGCTGTTAGCTCATCGTAAAGCTGCAATGCTAATGGATGTAATTTAGCTCAAGGCAGAGCCGCAGGAAATGGATACATAACACCAGTTGCGAAAGTGGATCCGATCAGTTCCTACCATTATTATCATGATGGTCTGAATACGTTGGATAGGGAGGGATGGGGGGAAAGGAAACACTGCAGAAGTACGATCTGTTGTCTGGAAGAACACAACAGGGCAAGCAAGATTTGTTTTTCTTTTCAGCAAAACGAGTTGGGTGCCATAGTTTTGTGATTATGCAGCAAAACATAGCGCGTGACGTCAGTCTTGAAGACGGTATAGAGCCATGCAGTGCAGCGTGTGAGCTAGTTCGGACGAGTACTAGCACAGCTAGCACCCCAAATTTGGTGTCGATGGAATCTTTCAAAGAAGATACTGTGTCCTAACTGGCTTTTCTGACAAATGGAGAGGTGAATCCGTTGTTATATGTTTTGAGCTAACCAGGCTTTAATGGTGTTGGGGCGGCGGTTCAATCCTGTGACCTGTGACAATCGCTTATGGCCAGAGATGCCCTACAGCTAAGCACTCTACCACTAGTGGTCATCCGATCAGTGACCGTTCAATATTTTCCACGGACTTAGAAACTCACGCCTGCTGTGAATCCACACAAGCTGGTGGGATGCAAGGAGCGTACAAGACGTTTCCTGTTTTAATTGTGCTGTTTGTACATAGTGCGGAACTCACGATATTCATTTCGCTTATATCTTTCTTAACACTTAGATCCACCGACATGGGCAACAGTTATAACGTGACGAGTTAGCAAGAGCACCACATCTATGCTTAGAACAGGGCGTGCTTTAATCGATTGTGTAACATATGCCTGGTACTACATATACCATATCACAGGAGACCATGTAAACCTTGAATCTATTCATAGCAGACACTTTGTGTTCTTCGATTCTAACAACAACGTGTCTCAGATTGCACCACCTCTTGTCACGTGTTGCAGACTCCACACGAAGCATGGCTGATCCCATGTCAAGCGTTTAGGTGAAAAAATATGGAAATAGAGATAGTGTGTGTGTGTTTGTGTGTGGGGAGGGGGGGGGGTGTTTGTTTGTGTTAGTGTGCATGTGTGTGTTTCCGGGCTTGAGCGCATGATGTGAAAAGATCATAATGTGTCACTTAAATGTAAGGATGGACTCGGATGAAGAACCAAGGATAAATTTATAGAAAAGAAAAATGACCAAGGAATTACTAGTTACGCTATAATGTCGGTAAACGTCGGTAAACGTCGGTAAACGTCGGTCAACGTCGGTAAACGTCGGTAAACGTCGGTAAACGTCGGTAAACGTCGTGCAAATTTATCGCATGAGCTGATTGTTAAGACATTGGTCGTGTTCGTGATAATTATAGAGCAGCTCGTAGGTAAAAGTAAGTGGCTAGAAATAGGCGTGCCAAATTATCAAAGTGTTCATGTACTTATTCGGAAAACACAGCTGCTACTGTTCACAGTACTAATATCCTAGCACAAGTTGTTTCTGCTCTATGGATTATTGCTATTGAATTCGGATACTTTGCCCTACATGGCAAGAGAATTGCGTTTGGAAGAATTCTTGAAGTAAGTGGATCATGGATGATTGTGACTCGACTTCGGATGGAAGTGCCGACTCTGATGCACTCTCACCACTTCCACCATTAGTGATATGGACCAGCAAAAGGTCAACTGGGTATCCCCCACAGCGAAATATACCATTTTACGGTACGACTTACACAGCTCATCACCACGAAAACCCCAATAGCGGTAACCCAGAGACGACCTCAGAAGGCTCCTTTGCGAATTACGCACTTCAGCATTCCTCATTCACCTCTTGGAACACACCAACATCTATCTCCAGAGTGCTCCAAGATCATCCTTGCCTGGACACTGCAGCTGGCAACTTCAGGCCACCTCGACCAGAGTTCCACAGAAACAAAAATACACGCGCTAATGATCATTCAACAGCAACTGACGATAATCCGTGCTATAATCCCATGACACCGGCAGTGGACACTGACAACAGATCGCAAGACAACAGTAACCAAACTGCTAACCATCCCGTTTCTGTTTCAGATCACTACACAGGCCACGCACACGTTGTGGATGAGTCGGAAGATGGCGATTACACGGGCAAACCTGCCGACCTGGACGTTCATAATATCGAACATGTTGCAGTGGATCTTAGGATGTCTAGCTTACAGCACAACAATCGGCATATCTCCGAGTCTAGTTCTGAGGCAGATTTTCAACTTCAAACTGACTTTCCTCAACCCGAAACTTCGTTTTGCAAGGAAACTGGGCCATCGCTTGATCGCCAGAATGATATGCTTGATCGCAGACATTCACCTCCCGTAGAAAAGCCGCATAAATGTAAGTTTTGCGATATATCTTTTTCTACTCAATCCAGTCTAACATGTCATGAACGTACGCACCGAGAAGAGAAACCTTTCAAGTGTAAAGTGTGCGATAAAATCTTCGATAGCCGATCTCTTTTTGTCCGTCATGTTCGAGTTCACTCAGGAGACAAACCCTTCACGTGCAAGTTCTGCGCTAAATCATTCAGAGATAAATCCAATCATACTACTCATGAACGGTACCATACCGGGGAGAAGCGATTTACCTGTGATCACTGTGATCGAGGATTTCACTCCCGTTCCCAACTTAGAATTCATCTACGCATCCACACTGGACACAGACAATACAAGTGTAAAGAATGTGGCAAAGAATTCACACAACGATCAAATCTCACAAATCATCAACGCATCCATACTGGAGAGAAACCCTTCAAGTGTACCGTTTGTGACAAAGCGTTTAGGACTGCATCGAATCTTTCAGATCATAAACGCATCCATACTGCATGGAAACCCTTCAAATGTAACGCTTGTGGCGAATCATTCAGGACTGCTGCACATCTTGCAGGTCATCAACGCATCCATACTGGAGAGAAACCATTCCAGTGTCAAATATGTAACAAGGCATTCAGACAAACATCACATCTCACACGTCATGAACGCATCCATTCTGGCGCGACGCCATTTTCGTGTAAAATATGTGGAAAGTCTTTCTCTCGGAAATCCAATCTAACGGCACACGAAGGAATCCATCCCTGAGAGAAACTTATCAGCGACTGTGACAAGTCTTTCAATGGTACAAAACAACACCTGGAAGACCATACAAACTACTAACACCGTTTAACAAAAGGCTTCTTTCCCAGATTATGGAAATGTTCATTATAAGTGCGTTTTGAAATGAAAGTAGTCCAATCTAAACTCCATGCAAAAATCACTGCTTACATGCTGACTTCCATAGTTGAAACATCACAAACATTATCATTATCATTGTTTTAGAGATGATATATTGTACAGTTTCTAGCCATATTACTCTATGCACTTCGTACACGTATTTCCATATCTACCATTCACAAAAAAACCAGTTGATCTGATCATGTGGCTCGTGTTTTGTAAAATCTGTATTTTTTCGCGCATCTTTACTCTTCTGCACGCATGCTGGGTATAGATCTTTTCCTCAGAAGAGACGCTGTGCTGTTTTGGAGTTGGCACATGATGCTAAATATGTGAGATAGTTTATTCCTGTATGAAGATGTCTACCTCTGGTCCCATTTGTATAGACCCGTTCAAGTCCCCGTCAAAACGTTTAAAATCTTCTAATAAAAAAATTACCACAATGTTCATTTGCTCGAGGGAAATGTGGAAAGGGGAAAGTGACTGTCACCACCAGGACTCCAACCTGATACAATCGATAATGCCCAGCCATACTCTACCACTAATCACTCTACCACTACTAGTCATCCAAGCAGCGACTGCTCAACATTTTCCTCAGACTTACATGTAGCAACTCTCGCTTCCTATGAATGCACAAAATCTAGTGGGGTTCAAGGAACGTACATGACGTTTAGGATTTAAATGTGGTGTTTTTACATCGTGAGAAACTCAGGATATTCATGATACAAGTGCACGACCACGAAGGTTGACACTTCGTTCAGTGGCTTGTCAATTTTGGTTACGTAATCTTGTTGCCTTTTTGCGTTTCGCCTAGTGTTTTATTGCACTCCTATCATGATTTTATGTGGCATTTCCAACACCTCGTTCCGGATATATCAGATTCTTTCTTAAAAATTAGCTCTACAGAAATTGTCAACAGATATAACGTGTGGAGTTAGCAAGTGGACCATACCAATGCTTAGAACTGGGCAGAGTGTAATAGATCATGTACCGTATACCCTGCACTACCTCAAAGGTCAAAAAGAATGGTTCCACCAATTTTATATTATACATACGTTGTAACGCTGCGTGTCATGCACGTAGCTAATTGCAAATGCAATCATCAGACAACTAATGCTATTGTCGCGGGATAGCTTGTTCTTAGTGTGGGAGATACGCATGGGCATGTGTGAGTTATCAATGCAGGGCATGCATGGGAAGAGCGAGTGATAAGAAATATATCACTGGATGGGCATGCGAAGTAGGCGCGAACTATGCATGGAGCGTGCAGAGGCGGAGAAACCACCAGGCAGGGCAAGGGTAAGCCATGGGGGCACTGGGCAGGGGTGTGATGTGTGGCGGAGGAAGCCCACTGTGGTGTACACATTCAACAGCCGCGGGTATTCAGAGGATTTTGCGGTGATAATGGTAGCACGCGGTGGCTATGCCACGGCAGAGTAGGTGGAGAGGTAGAACTTGTTTTGGTGTCTGCACTTTGATACCAGCTCTGATCTCTTTTTGAGCAGAGTGTGAGGCGTCTTGAAGGTGATGATGCGCAACCTTTCTGCTAAACACAAGCAGCACCTTTTGGATATGTTGCTGTAGGACTTGGCCCGATCAATGACTGCCCGTTTGATTCTGTATTCCTCACCTTGGTCAACCAGCGCCCATGTGTGCTTGGATAGCTTGGTCTTGGTACGGTACTTTTCATGCCGCATGCTGGTTAGGTGGTTGCCATAGCTCACCTTGAAGTGCGTCTCGCCCAGGCCGATGTATTGCCTTTCCTCGCCGGTACTTGGGGTTGTGACGGAAGCCTGGTACACCGCTTCCCCCTCCAAGCATCCGCGCACAAAGGGCATGATGGCTTGGCTCGGCAGTTGCACCCTGCCGCAGATCTCTCTTCACCAGGCGTTAGTACCTTTTGGTTATGTCCCTTCATCAGGTAGGACATGTTGGGCATGCAGGAGTAGCTCAACTTCAATGTCTTTCTGTCTAAGATCTTGTGTAGTGGCGACGCGGCAGGGAAATCCGCTGGCAGATACTGCGCTATCATAGCACAGCCCTGTATGCTTGTTCCGCGTTGGTGAATGCCTCCTCGTCGCAGGAGATGTCGGACACCCGCCTATTAATCATTGCAGGTAGATTCCGGATTATAGTGGGCGGGTGATTCGACTTGGTGTGTATGTAGCTGGGTGCGTCATTCGGTTTGCGGTATGGGTAGTAGCGGCCGCTGGCTCCACTGTCCTCTGGTTGGTACTGATGGTTACTCGTAGGCCAACGTCTTCGTGATTGCCTTGCGGATGGAGTCTCAGTCGTGTCCTGTAGTAGTCCTGAGCACGGCCAGTCCCGGCGCTACCTCTTTTATCATTTATCACAAGAGCCGATAAAAACAATACACCTACTCTTAGTAGGCACTCTGTTGTAACATTCTAACAGCAAAGTGTCTTTGATTGCATAACCTCTTGTCAGGTGTTGCAGAGTCAGGATGAAGCTTGAGTGATCCCATGTCTCGCGCTAAGGTGAAGAGAAATATGGAAATAGAGAGACTGTTTTAAAAGTGTGTTTGTGTGTGTGTGGGGGGGGGGGGTGTGAGTATGTATGTGTTTGTTTCCGCGCGAGAGCTCTTGATGTCGAACGATCAAAATGTGTCAGTTAAATGTAAGGAATAAAGAGAACAAATTCTGCAGTCATCGCCACACTACAACGAATCATTGAATGTATATTTTCATTGTTCAGCATGGGTACTCTTCAGTCACGACTTTCCACTGATGAATGTGACAATAAAATTAATTCTGGTAAACTTTCATGACTTCGTTGTAGTGTGGCGATGACAGCAGAATTTGTTCTCTTTATTGCTATTATTAAATGTAAGGGCCTAGAAATAGACATAAACCTAAAATCGTGACAAATTATCAGAGTGTTCATGTACTTATTCGGTAAACACAGCTGCTACTGATTACAATACTTACCTTCTAACACGAGTTGTTCCTGCTCTTTGGATTATTGGTATTGAAATCGGATACTTTGCCCTGTATGGCAGGAGAACTGGGCTTGGAAGAATTACTCAGTGAATCATGGATGATTGTTGCAGGACTTCGGAGAGGAGTGTCGACTCTGATGCACTCTCACCACTGCCACCATTAGTGATATTGACCAGCAGAAGGTCAACTGCGTGTCCTCCACCGCCAAATATACCATATTATGGCACATGTTATGGAGCTCATCACCACGCCAACGCTGAAAGCGGCAATCCAGAGACGACCTCAGAAGGCTCTTTAGCGAATTATGGACTTCAGCATTCCTCATTCACCTCTTGGAACACACCAATATCTACCTCCTGTGTTCTTCAAGATCTTTCTTGGCTGGACATTGCAGCAGAAAAATTCAGAATCCCTCGTCAAGAGTTCCAGAGGAACAAAGATACACGCGCCAATGAACCTTCAACGGCAGCTGACGAAAACCCAAGCCTGCATCTCATGACATCATCAATGGACATTGACCAAAGATCGCACAACAACAGTCGCCAAGCTGTTAACTATCCCGTCTCCGTTCCAGATCACTACACAGGCCACGGGCACGTTGGGTATGACTCCGAGGATGGCGATTACTCAAGCAAATATACCGATGTTGATGATCACAATATCGGACATATTCCAATGGATCTTAGGGTATCTAGTTTATCTGAGGATCCCAAAGTCACAATTGTCGAACGCACAACATTCAGCATATTTCCGGTTCGAGTTCTGAGGAAGATATTCAACTTCAAGCTGACCATCTTCAACCCGAAACTTCTCTTTGCAAAGGAAATCGGGCCTTCGCTTGATCGCCAGCATGATATGCTTGATCGCGCACTTTCACATCCAGTAGAAAAGCCGTATAAATGTAAGTTTTGCGATAAAACATTTCCAACTCACTACTGTCTAACATATCATAAACATGCGCTCCGAGAAAAAAAAATTTTTTTTAAGTCTAAAGAGTGCGATAAAGTCTTCAATAGGCGATCTCAGCTTTTCCGTCATGTTCGAGTTCACTCAGGAGACAAACCCTTCACGTGCAAGTTCTGCGCTAAATCATTCAGTGATAAATCCAATCATACTACTCATGAACGGTACCATACCGGGGAGAAGCGGTTTACCTGTGATCACTGTGATCAAGGTTTTCAACACAGTTCCCAACTTAGAATTCATTTACGCATCCATACTGGGGAGAGACCATACAAGTGCAAAGAATGTGACAAGGCCTTCAGACAACCTTCACATCTCACAAATCATCAACGCGTCCATACAGGAGAGAAACCTTTCAAATGTAACGTTTGTGATGATGCGTTCAGAACTGTATCAAATCTCGCAGGTCATCAACGCATCCATACTGGAGAGAAACCGTTCAAGTGTAAAATATGTGAAAAGTCTTTCTCTCGGAAATCTTACCTAACAGTACATGCAGGAATCCACCTCTGAGAGGAACAATAAAAGTCTGTCAATGGTAAAAAAAACACTTGTAAGACTATCAAAATGTTAACATAAACAAAAGGCTTCTTTACCAAATTATGGAAAATGTTCATTATACATGTACTTGTAGGCCCTTTTTGAAATGCAAGTAGCCAAATCTGAACACCACGCAAAGGCCACTGCTTACATGCTGACTTCCATATTTGTAGCATCACAATCATTTTCATTATCATTGTTTTAGAGTTGATATATTGTACAGTATCTAGCCATATTAATCAATGCACTTCGTACATGTATTTCAATATCTGCTATTACTAATAAGATACTCTGTTGCGCTTAACATGTGGCTCATGTTTTATAAAATCTGTACTTTTTCGCGCATCTTTACTCATCTGCACGCATGCCGGGTATAGATATTTTCCTGAGAAAGCACGCTGTGCTGTTTTGAAGTAGGCACATGATGCTAAATATGTGAGATAGTTAATTCCTGTATGTAGATGTCTACCTCTGGTCCCATTTGTATAGACCCGTTCAAGTCCCCGTCAAAACATTTAAAATCCAACCTGATACAATCAATCATGCTCATCCATACTCTACCACTAATCACTCTACCACTACAAGTCATCCAAGCAGCGACTGCTCAACATTTGCCTCAGACTTAGAAACTCTCACTTCCTGTGAATCCACCAAATCTTGTGGGATGCAAGGAACGTACATGACGTTTAGGGTTTAAATGTGGTGTTTTTACATCGTTCGGCACTCAGGATATTCATGATACAAGTACACGACGACGAAGGTTGACCCTTCGTTCAGTGGCTTCTCAACTTTGGTTACGTAGTCTTGTTACCTTTTTGCGTTTCCTTCTGTGGTGGTATTTCACCTGTACCATGATATTATGTGGTATTTCTAACACATCAGGATATGCATTCCGCTTATATCAGATTCTTTCTTAAAATTTAGCTCCACCGAAATTGTCAACAGTTATAACGTGTCGAGGTAGCAAGAGGACCACGCCAATGCTTAGAACTGGGCACAGTGTAATAGATCATGTAACATATAATCAGCACTGCCTATATTATCATAATACTCATAAAAAGGACACACTTCAGGCTCATTACCAACATCTTGAAAGTTTTTGTCCTCACAGGTATACCATCAAGCCTTCTCGTCAGATGAAATACAGGCAAGGGAAAGGAACAGGAACAGTGGATTAAATACAGTACGAAGGTGGTAAACCAGCGCAAAAAAGAAAATAGCTAAAGTAAACAGCGAAAATTGCAATAATGACACAAAGATGCAAGTGCGAGAAAACTCAATAAGCGTGACATGTAGTGCGACAACAAGAGACAACCACTGGACATACATGTAACTAACGAGGTTTTGACGGCCTACCTAACAGCCTAAGTATTTCGCCTGACGAGAAGTCTTGAAAGTATACTTGTGAAGACAAAAACTTTCAAGATGTTTGTAATGAGCATGAAGTGTGTCCTTTTTATGAGTATTATCGCATTTTTGTCTCAGAGGAAACTGTTTACCTATATTATCACTTATCACAGGAGAAGATAATAAACCATGCATCTATTCATAGCAGACACTTTGTTGTAATATTCGAACAGCAAAGTGTCTTTGATTGCATCACCTCTTGTCAGGTGTTGCAGAGTCAGCATGAAGCTTGGGTGATCCCATGTCTCGCGCTAAGGTGAAGAGAAATATGGAAATAGATAGATTGTGCATATGTGTTTGCGTTTGTGTTGGGGTGTGAGTGTGTATGTGTGTGTTTCCGCGCGTGAGCTCATGATGTGAAACTATCATACTGTGTCAGTCAAATGTAGCTCAAACTAGGAGTCAAAGGTATCCTGGAAGAAGTAGCATCTTCCGCGGTATTAGTGAGAGGTTTGTTGCAGAACTTGACATTTTACTGACCCGTCACTGCCATCCGAAGCACAGGAGGAGCACGTCGCTCTTTCCACTCGGCAAACCCGAAAGCATCACCCCTGTTCAACACATAGTATTTCACGGAATCTACCCCTCATCCATTTAGCTTGATTGGGCTGAGGAATATTGTCCCTGAAGAGCAGCACTATAATTATAGTACTCTCCAGTCACAAACATCACCAGGGATACAAACTTACAGGGACGCACCATTTACAGCCCCACAAGCACACACGTCGTTAGGCCCCAGACAGCAGTTTAAGTCAGAGTCGCTCGTGGAGGTGCGCTAAACAGACGCTGAGATCCTGTAGCTATTCACAACGCCGACATCTCCAACAAACACATATCCTGTAAGTAGCGACTTCGGACCGATCAGGAATCAAAGGTTTCAGTTAAGTAATGGACTCAGCATCCACCGTTGTCTTCAGATCAGCATTTTAAGCTTCTTTCGGAAATAATAGTTGCTTCGTGTAGTATTGGCTTTGTTCACTTATTACAAATAAAATGTATAATTTAAAATAGCAATGCACAAAACTAATTGTGCACTCATAACCATGTACGAAACAATGAAAATGAAACAATTCCAGAACGTTTTCTCGTGACTATGTTCAGCATACAATGTAACTGATCATTACCCCAAAAGAACTTGTTTGCGCTCAGGTTGAGTAATGAGACAAATGCACATCCATTTCGTAGTAAGCAAACGTAACAGTTGAACTTTATGATTTAGCTCACTTCCTCAGACTATACTATTTTATAATGTGAATGCAGAGTGCGCCCTTTCCATCCAGTGGCCCTCCATCACTGCAGAAGAGAAAGACGCCTACATCCCACCGCTTTGGAGGCCTTTACAATTTTTCACATGGCCTGGTAACTGATATACGCACCAAGAACGAAACCTTGAAAACTAATAATAATACTAATAATAACATCGGTACAAAGACAACTAATTGCACAGTAAGCTTTTCATTATGTCGACATGTATGTGTAAAATGTTGTACGATTATCGCAAGGCACACAACGAAAGGGAAAGTGAGGGTTCGTTCAGAACTGTTTTCTTGTTACAATAATCAGTGAATCTACGTAACAATGGAATGGTGACTACTTGAAACTAATCTTATATGGACAGATAAAAGTCAAAGAAAGGGAAAAAGAGGGAAACAAAAAGGTGATAATCGTACAACGTTTTACACATACATGTCGACATAATATGAAATGCTTACGGTGCAATTAGCTGTCTTTGTAGCTATATTAAAACTCCTGTCTCCGAAACGCTTGTTCACTAATAATACTACAGAAAATGTATTGACTACGGATGCACCTGCGAATTAGGACATGTGTCAAAAGGTATTGAACGTTTTCGTTCCCTTCTTCTCAAAATACTACAGGGAATGATGAAAATATGCTAAGAGACTACAGCTATAAAGAAAAGAATTTCCGAGATACATCACTCCAATAATTTGTAGAAATGACAAGGAAACAAAACAGATGTAGTCAATAGTCAAGAAAACAGCATGCATAATCCAATCAGTGACAAAAACGTAGTGACATGAAAAAGAGAGAAAATATCAAGAGATTATGGGATGTATTTCGCACCTTCATGACGGACAGTGCCAAACAACTGCAAAGACAACACATTCTCCTTCTGAACACAAAGCTCAGGTCCTAACTAACATATGTAAAAAAGCTTCCAACAACGCAAGGACATTTTCTCTCTTTTTCTTACCACTACGTTTTGTCGTTGTCCTTGAAATGAAAATGTAATTATTGATCAGTAGTTGTAACCCTCTTGCTGAACAGTTGCTTTCTGTTTCGTAATTTTTTTCATATCTCTATATCTGATATTTGGGTTGGCATAATTTCTCCCCGGTCAGATTGTTCCGACCGGAAAGGGTGGTGGAAGGTGTTTACATCTAGATCCGTTCAAGCAGCATGCATGCCAGACATATTTTACTAGTGGTATTTGTACATAGTGGACAAATCAATATATTCATTGGGTTGAAATCTTCGGAGGAAAATTGGTTCCTCCCCACAACAGAGCTCGCGCTTTCCGCCGACTGACTTGATACCTGGCTAAAGAGTGGTGATATTTTGCAGGCTAGCTTGATTCGAAGTTTCGGTTGACTTCTTGTGTGCTCTTGGTGGCAATCATGAGTCGATTAAATTCAAGTCAGTAGGCGTTTTGAGCAAGCCCCGGTGTGAGGAACAAAAACTTTCCATATGAAGTAATCGCCGAAGTTGCTAACAGTTATCCCCTGTTGGTATCTTCGTTACTTCTGTCTTCACCACAATGTGCTTCACCAACTATAGAAAGGAAATACATAAGCTGTAGTTTTGATTTTCATGTTTTTAGTGCGCACGCAACACACTCTTTTGTCTTTTCATTGCGTGAACAACTGTAACTTGATAAAAGAACAATGATATTCAATGCATATCAGTGCCGAAAGCTGAGGTTAATGTTGAAGATCATGACATTGTCACATCTCGTAAACCCTTCCTATAATATCTCCTTCGAGGCTAAAGAACCTCCATAAAACTGTGACTCAATTCGTATATATTTGTAGCAACAAAGACTCTCTGTTGCACTTTCTCAAGTCTGGTGCGTGCAATGCATATTTCACATTTTTCGATTCCAAATGATGTGTGAAGGTCAAGACGAAATTTGAGAGATAGTTCATGGTGGGGAATTCTATATGTGTGTGTAAGTGTGTGTGTGTCTGCGCGCGTTACATGAAAAGAATTATACACATTGTGTGAGGTAAAGGGACAGTGCTAGAAATAGATGTGAACTATGTTGACGTGTCGACTTGGCACACCGTACATCTACTTACTAAGGGGACACCAGCTGCTACTAATTACAAATATATTGGTTACGACAAGGGAGAGTTGCCTTTCTATTTGATTTGTTGATATTGAATTCGAATACCTTGCCGAATTTGGAAGAAGAATTAATTTGAAAAGGTGGTGAAAATTGGTCAAGTAAGTGAATCATGGACGATAGGGACTGCACTTCGGAGGGGTGTGTCGACTATGATGCACAAACACGATCGCCACCATTAGTGATATGGACAAGCAGAAGGGCAGTTCCACCGCCAGCTACATTACCTTACAATGCACTTTACACAGCTCTATACCCCGCAAACCACGATAGTGGTGAACAAATAGCGACCGCAGAGGTATCCGATAGTTCTATCGAGGGTTCCTCATTCAGATCTTGGAACACACAAACGTCTTCCTTCGGTGTACTTCATGATTCTCGGCTGAACAGCGTTGCTGACAACGTCAAAGACCCCCGACCAGAAATCCAGAGGGCGAAAGATACAAAGCCCAGTGAGGCTCCAACCACAGCTGTCTTAAACCCATGTTTGGATCCCATGACATTGGCAATGGACGACGATCACTGTACGCGAGACAACAGTAAAGCAACTGTAAACTATTCCGTTCCCGTTTCCGATCACTACACAGGCAGTGGGAACGTAACGTTAAACACGGAGTATAGCAATTTCTCAAGCAATGCAGGCAATGTTAACGTTAACGGAGGCCACAGTGTACATATTACCGGATATGTGCCAGTGTCTTCCCAAGTGACTAGCTTACCTGAGGATCCCAAGAATCACAATCGTGAAAGGATCAACAATCATCACACCTCTGAGCCGTTTTCTGAGGCAGTTTGTCAACTTCAAACTAACCATCGTCAACCAGAAACGTCACTCTGCGAGGAAACCGGGAAGTCACCTGATCGCCAGCATGATCCACTAGATCGTGGACATTCACATCCTGGAGAAAAAACGGATAAACGTAAGCATTGCGATAAATTCTTATCTACTCAGTCTTGCGTCACATCTCATGAATGTCCACATCCTGAAGAGAAATCGCTCGATTGTAACTTGTGTGATAAAACGTTCAATAGGCGATGTGATCTTACCCGTCATGGACGAGTTCACTCTGGAGAGAACCCGTTTCGGTGTAAATACTGCGCCAAGCCGTTCTGTGACAAATCCGATCGAAATGTTCATGAACGTATACATACCGGGGAGAAGCCGTTCAGGTGTGGTTACTGTGATGAAATGTTTCCCCGTAATACCCAACTTAGAGTTCATGTACGTAGCCATACTGGAGAGAGACCATATAAGTGTAAATCGTGCGAGAAGTCATTCACTACGAAATCAAAGCTCACCGTGCATCGACGCATCCATACTGGACAGAGACCACACAAGTGTAACTTGTGTGACAAGTCATTCACGACGAAATCAAACCTCACAGTGCATCAACGTATCCATACTGGTGAGAAACCATACAAGTGTAAAGTATGTGGCAAAGACTTCCGAGCAATGTCAACTCTCACAAATCATCAACGAACCCACACTTCTGAGAGAACCTGATCAAGTGTCAGCTATCGTGACAAGTCTTTCAATGTGAAAAACAACATGGAAGACCATGCAAATACATACACTGTAAAACAGAAAGATTGTTTTCAAGATTGTTGAAAGTGCTACTCATAGGCCCGTTTCGAACCGCAAGTAGAATAAAATCAATGTCGCTTAAAGCCCGATCCGTTATCCATGCAAAGGTCTCTACTTACATGCTAACTTCAACATTATGTTCCGTCCAAACCATTATCATTGCCATTATACTCCGAGTGATATCCACTATTTCATTTCTTGTTTTCCATTGCACTTCTTACAGAAAAGGAACGTGTTTCCATATTTACCTTAACACTCAATTGTGCATAACGTTATAGTACTTTTTTGTTGAATAAAATTATTAATTAGTCATGCTATATAACCGAAACCTACTGATGGAGCACGCATGCCTGGTACGGATCTTTTCGCTGGATTTCGCTGGAAGAGGTCCACTACTGTTTTCATGTTCGCACATGATGCTAAAATCTTATTCATGTATGAACTCTTGGTCCCATGTGTCATCCTGTATAGTAACGATCTACTTCTTATCAAAACTATTCGAATACTATCTCACTGTCCATTTGTTTGCTGAAAATGTGTAAACGGGAAATTTGACTGTCACCACCAGAACTCAAACTAGTGACCCATTCATATGGCCAGCGATGCTCCCTCTTGATAGCTGAGAACGTTAAACATATCTTACTCCACTGCATCAGAGTGAGGTTGATAGGTTGACCACTAGAGTCACAGTTAGGATGCACCGCCGGAGCTGGATGTGCCAAATGCCAAATGCAATAGAGAAGATGGTATTTGTGATGCTTATCATAGCGGGACAAAGCCAGGTTGTCGCAACTCAGGGTTTCTCGCTCTAGAATGAGTTTCATGATCATTAGTTTCCAAATTATGGTTACCTATAATGGGCATTCTCACTCTCTTAGTATTGACTCCCATTGATTTTCGCTATACCTAAGCAGTCAAATATTCCTGCATATTTCACTCCTTAGGGCTATATTGACTGCTTATATTTGACTGCTTAGGGGTTTCGCAGTTGAACGGTGCCTAGTGCAGCATTGTCGTTGCATGAGTAGGTGGTGGTGCAGCGGTTGTGCAGTCATAAAACCGGGATTCATGAGGTTATCGCTCTGGAATTTGAAATACGGACTGTTTGTCGTGATAAATCTAATAATGACTGAGCACGAGGTCAATATAGGAAATAAAAGCCTTGTGAAAGACCGAGGCATATAACAATCTTGTGGCAAGAAACTAGAATTTTTCCATTGCTATATTTGGAATAAGTTTGAGCTATTACGACACAAGAAATACAGGATATGATATGTTTTCCACGAGGAGCTGACCTTCCTTTCTGTATGATTGGGTGCATTTCATTCCCTGCGAGGACACTATTATTGACTATATTTGGACTCATAGCTGTGCGATAGGAATAATTTTCGTTACTCTAACTGCAATGTAAGGTAAAAGAGAATCTCTTCAACAGTCCTAAAAATTTAATCGGTGCGACACATTCCTGACCCGGCTTTTCCAAGACCATTGCTCACAGATCTAGGGCTGCACAACGCGCAGATCCTACTTCAGTGACTGGATCGTCTACACAGAGTCATAGTGCCTACTCCTCCACACCTTTCCGTGCACTGAAGTGTCACTGAAGCCGGGACAGAACAAGAACGCATCCATACTAGAGATATGCCTATATTGGAGATATGCCTTTTCAGTGTGCGGAATGTTCGAAATCTTTGGCCAAGCACTCCAACCTAATAGTCCAAGAAAGAATCCATCCTCTTAGAGAAACTCATCAGGTAACAGCGCTGGTGACAAATCCATCAAAGCGAAAACAGAATTTGAAGACCATGCAAATACTAACAGCCAAAGGTTTTTCCAGATGTTTTATTTAGGTCTCCATGCAAATTTCACTGCTTACATGCTGACGTCAACACATGTAACATCAATAACATTATCATAATCATTGTATTCCAGTTGATATCTACAGTTTCGTTCCTTGTTATTCATTGCACTTCTTACACAGTAGGAGTGTGTTTACAAATTAACTATGCAAAAAAAACAATTAATTAATTGCGATACGCTGGGCTGTTTGGGATTTCACACGTGATGCAAATATTTTAGTTCCTTTGTTACTCTATGTAACTTTGATCCCATTATTAATTTTAACATTGTATAGTCTCGTTCTAGTCCTTGTGAATCTTGTCACATTATACCAGGCTCTTCAAAGACCCTACATAATTATTATTATTATTATTATCATTATATTCACATGAGGTGAAAACGCTTCGATACAACGATGTCCCATTCAATATCTAACGCCAAGGTGTCTCACATTGACACCATCCCACGTCAGGAGTTGAAGAGTCAGCATGAAGTGTAAGTCTCAGCTTTCGTGATACCAACACAAGCTCTAAGGTGAAGAGAACATAACAAGGATAACGTGTATGTGTGTGTGTGTGTGTGTGTGTGTGTGTGTGTGTGTGTGTGTGTGTGTGTGTGTGTGTGTGTGTGTGTGTGTGTGTGTGTGTGTGTGTGAGTGTGTGTGTGTGTGTGTGTCAGCCTGTGTATGTAAACCTGTATGCGTGTAGGTGCTTATGAGTATGCTCAGGATATGATAAGATTGCCATGTGTCAGTTGATTATAGAGTTCATAAATAGATGTTTGACGTGACGAATTAGCAGAATGTTCCTCGGGAAACACAAATGCTACTGATTATAAAACCTACATCCTAGGGCGAGTTCTTGCTATTTGAATTATTGGCACTGACGTCGGACACGTGTTGTGCTTGGAAGGAAAATTACAGTTTTGAGACTTTGTGTTGTACGTGAATCATGGATAATTGTGAATGGAATTCGGCGAGTAGCGTGGACTCTGATGTACTCTCATCACTGCCACCACTAGTCATATGGACCAGCAGAAGGTCTACTGCGTGTCCTCCACCGCCAAATATAGCAGCATCCTACGGCTCATCTTATGGAGCACATAACCACCCAAATGCTGAAAGCGGCAATCAAGCGACCTCTGAATTCTTCTACGGATATAATCCTCCTCTGCGTTCCTCATTCAGCTCTTGCAACACTCCAATATCTACCTCCGATGCCCTTCAAGATCATCGTTTCATGGAGGATGTGGCAGACAAGTTCAGGGAGCAACTACCAGAGTTCCAGAGTAACAACAAAACAAACGCTACTATTGTTTCGACAACAGCTATCGTAAACCCAAGCTCAAATCCCATGACACCGGCAGTGGACACTGACAAAAGATCGCAAGACAACGGTAACCAAACTGTTAACCATCCCGTCTCCGTTTCATATCACTACACAGGCCATGGGCACGTAGCGTATGACTCGGAAGGTGGCAATTACTCAAGCAAGTCTGCCGATGTGGACGTTCACATTATCGGACGTATTCCAGTATCTCTTCTTTCGTCCAGCTTATCTGAAGATCCCAAACATCACGATCGTAAAACGTTCAACAATATGCACACCTCTGAGTCGTTTTCGAAGGAAGTTTGTCAACTTCAAATTGACATTACTCAGCCTGAACCGTTGCTCAGCAAGGAAACAGATACGTCACTCGATCGCCAGAGTGACACACTGGATCGTGCGCATTCACAACCTGGAGAAAAGCCGCTTAAATGTAAGCAATGCGATAAATCATTTTCTGCTCAATCTTGTTTAATAACATCTGATGAATGTACACATCCAGAAGAAAAATTGTTAAAGTGTAAAGTGTGCGATAAAACCTTCAATAGGCGAGCTAAGCTTACCAGTCATGGACGTGTTCACTCAGGAGAGAAACCCTTTACGTGCAAGCACTGCGATAAGTCATTCAGTGACAAATCCAATCGTACTGCTCACGAACGTATCCATACAGGGGAGAAACGGTTTCAGTGTCATTACTGTGGTCAAGGTTTTTCCGCCAGTTCCAGCCTTAGATCTCATTTACGTACACATACTGGAGAGAAGCCATTTCAGTGTAAATTATGTGGCAAGGCATTTAGACAATTACCACATCTCACAAGTCATCAACGCATCCATTCTGGAGAGAAACCATTTCAGTGTAAATTATGTGGCAAGGCATTCAGACAATTACCACATCTCACAAGTCATCAACGCATCCATTCTGGAGAGAAACCATTTTCGTGTAATGTATGTGGAAAGTCATTCAATCGGAAATCCAGCAAAACAGCTCATGCACGAATCCATTCCTAACAGCAAGGGATCATGTGTGAACGATCGGGACAAGTCTTTCATTGCCAAACCACACTTTTCAAGACCTTGAAAATACAAACACCCTCTAAACAAAAGCTTTTCCAAAATGATCTTAAATCTGACTTCTAATACCGGTTTTAACCGGGGTAAATTCAATGCCAATGACAGACAGATCTGAACTCTACTCCTTGGTAACTGCTTACGTACACGCTGATTTCACCCATACTAATAACTACCATCACAAACAATATCTTGTATCATTGTCTTCCCGTTGATATTGTACTGTTTCATTCCATGTTGTCCTTTGCACGTCTCACACAGACGGAACGCATTTTCCATTGTTGATAAACCTGTCCTATTGAATGTCGCAAACAAGTATAATACTTCTAGAGCACGTACGCATTGCTCTGCTGTTTTCAAGGCCGCGTATAAAGCTATAATTATATTCGGTCTTGCTCCCATGTATAATATTGTTTTGTCTTGTTCTAGTCTTTGTCAAAACTCCTCAAATCTTGTAATACTATCTCAAAGTTCATGTGCTTAGTGGAAATGGACGAAAGGTAAAATTGACTTTCACCACCAGGACTCGAACCCTGACACTGATAATAAGCAGCAATGCTCTAACACTAAGCTATGGCTTACAGGTCATCCAAGCGGCGACCATTCAACACTTTCTTCTGACTTTCACCCTCAAGCTTCCTGTGAATTCGCACTGGCTGGTGGGACGGAGTTCTCACTCCAACCCACACACTTCCCGCACTATGTAGCACGAGGGAAGCCCCAACATACAAAGTATTCATTCGTTCGAGGGGAAGGTGACAAGGGGAAAGGCCTGACGAACAAAATTGACTGTCACCACCATGACTCGCAACAGGGAGCCTCTCTAAAGACGTGAGACAAATCTTACTCCACAGCATGAAATCAGTGTGAGGTTCAGCAATCGACTATTTGAGTCACAGGAAGTGATGCGCCTTCGCAGCCATTTTGACGCATTTATCACAACTACCAGAGAGCCAGATACTCGACCCGGCAGATCTGTCTTACACACAACAAAGTGTACCGTGTAGTCAGTTGAAACTCGGAGTACAGGAAAAAGATCCTGTCAAAAACGATCGTCAGTGCCTAGAGCGTGTTCGCACTGTACACATATCGCAGTTTTTAGCACAAAACTTGAAATATCATGAAATTCCCACGAAACCTGGCAAGTCCGACATGATTATCCCACCTGCGAGGTATTACCACAAATTAAGTTCTTCAAATACCAGCACAGGTGCCCAAATCAGAGGTGACTACCTTTCCCAAGAGGTGTTTTAATACAGTACGTGAGAACAATATTTATTTGAAGAAATCCAATTTGTCATCACCCATAGAGTTCACAATCATTATACAGCATGCTTGAAGATATCGTCTATTTCTGTTGAATAAAACTTATAATCTCACTGGTACCCGAATTTCCACACAGTGGCACAAGTCCGTCATTAATATCTCACCTGTGAGGGGTAAGCAAACTTTGCGCAGCTAATTTTCCATCCCATGTACCCAAATAGGACGTGATCATCCTTCCTCACATTTTGTTACCACAGTAGTGAGAACTGTATTTATGTGAACAGATCCAGCTTGTCATCACTCATAGAGCTTGCACTCATTATTCAGCAAGCTTGAAGATATCGTCTGTTGCTAACTTTGGCCGTGCTCTTGACTGTTCAATTGGTCAACCTAGAAGACGGTCGAGTTCCGTTAACAATTGAGCATGATGCGGACTGGACGTCTGAGAGCAGTTTGGATTCAGATGAATTATCAGTGTTGCCACCATTAGTGATAATAATATAATAGTTACAGTTCGCATGTCACTCATGGAAGGATCCATGGGCTTAACGCATCTGTCAACGAAATCCAGGCAGAAGAGCCGACAAAAGGCATCTCATTATTGTTAGAACGTATCGCAGTAAGAACAACTACGCAAGCGCAGCACATTTTTCCACAAGCATCAGCCATTCTTTCTTGTCTAGAGCCAGTTCAAAACAGTCAGAAATATCAATATTGGCGTGCTTTAGATCACTTTTAATATTGTCAATCCATCTGAGATGGGGTCGGCCACGTGGGCGCTTGATGTCCCGGGTATTAATTGCCATCTCCAGTGCTTGGTAGGACGCTGAGTTACGTCCTTCGCGAACAACATGGCCCAGCCAGAGCAGCCGACGTCTGCGACAGGTAGTGCTGACTGGGCCTTGTCGCGTTGAGGCGTACACCTTGGCATTCGACATGTGGTGAGGGTACACCACACCAAGCAGGTACCGCAATTTTCTGCGGTGCCATGCGTCCAGCCGATTACTGAGTTGCTGTGTCAGGGCCCACAGTCCGCAGTTATACAACAGGATAGGCAAAATGAGGGCAGAGAACATACAAAGTCTGGAGCTCAGTTTATGACGCTTCCACGAAATGGAGCCGAACGCTCTATTCGCAGCACCTATTCTTGCCTGAATATCCTCTGCGGACCCCAACAAAGAGCCAAGCAGCTTGACAGATCGCCAAGAGGAGTCGGCTTTAGTTACTGTAATATATTGTGTTTTCTGAATATTTAACATTAGGTTATCTTCTTTGAATTTTTCACTTGATTTCTCCACAATCTCCTCGACTTCTCGCCTCTCCGTGTCATGGATTGTTGTGTCGTCTGCATATTGGGTGGTTGGTGCTGGTAAAGATAAGTGCGATAGTATAGGATCAAGGTGGCGCATGGCTCCCTCAGCATACACATTGTACATGGTGGGAGACAGCGGATCCCCCTGCACTACTCCGATATTTGTAGCAAACGCTTTGCCTAAATGAGAACTGAGTTTCACTCTCACCGTCGTGTCCGAGATCAGAGTGGCAACGACATCAGTGGCAGCTCCAGAGTCTGAAAATCGCGCCAATGCCTTCTCACGGACAATGGTATCAAATGCTCCGCTGAAGTCTAATAGTGCGGCAGAGTATTTCCAGTCACCGAGTAGTGCACGTTCGCACATGACACGCGTATAGAAAACTCCGTCAGCCGTGGAGCGTCCGGGTGTAAAGCCTGCCTGACTTTCACGTACATATGAGGTGGTAGATTGTTGTGAACGCATGGTGATGATGCGGGTCAGCACCTTGCGAACAACTGATAGCAGCATGACCGGTCTGTAACTTTTCGGTGCACCCATAGGTTTTCCTCGTTTGTATACTGGCACCAGAAGGCCACATCTAAGGTCAGGTGGGCAATAGTGGAGTTCCTTAATGGAGTTGAATAGGGTAGTCAGCCATGGAGTAATGACAGTCGAAGCCGTACGTAGCAGTGCCGCACTGATCCCATCACACCCAACAGCGCCTCCGATTTTCTGGTGCATGATGGCCTTCCTAATCTCTTCAGAGGTAAATGGTTCGTCTTTCGCCTTACTGTTAGGCTGTGCCGGGAAAAGCGTTGGCTGGTCGCTCCGGTAAAACACTGATGCGAAATACTTGCTGAATTCCTCCAAATTCCAGGAAGCAGAAGTGATATGGACAAGTAAAAAGCCATTGCCATTGTCATGTTTCGTATCACCATGGTGTGCCAAGTGTCGCGCGTCACCACGCTGCGATCGATCATGGAAATAACATAGTGACTTCTGAAACGTCTTCTGTGGATTATCCACAACGGCATAGCTCGATATCTAGGCTGGACAATTCACAGCACGGCTATTCTCCAGTAGATTTCTTTCTGCTTCCTAAGCCAGTCGTCTTCGCTACACCACGTAGCGAAGTCCAGAGCAAGAACCAAAAAGATGCTGAAGCTTCAGCATCAGCTTCTTGCAACACTGACTTGGAGCCGTCAACGTCAACAGGCAGAATGCTAAAACGATATCTCCCCACATCTATTCCACAAGTCAGCTCTTCCCTAACTGGTCCAGACCACTACGCCGCTCCAGAAGGGACACGTGGCTCGCCTAATGACGAATCGTCCATCTATTCTGTTGACTTTGACATGAATCAACAGAGTATAGGTAATAGTAGCGATAATTCGGTATCTCCCCAATGCACTGGTGAACTTGTATCTGAAAAACCACACAAACCGACTGGAGGAAACTTGGTGAAATGTAAGCTGTGTGGAAGGGCATTCTCTAACCAGTCTAGTCTTACTAGATAATGAACGCACGCATCACAACCAGAAACGTTTCAAGTGCAAGAAGTTTGAAAAGTCATTCAGTTACAATTGGGGACTAAAACTTCATGAACGTACGCACTCTGGAGAGAAACCATACAAGTGTAAGGTTTACGCAAAGTCGTTCAGCCAAAGTTCCAATCTTTTGCGTCATCAACGTATCCACACTGGAGAGAAGCCATTCAAATGTGCACACTGTTGCAAGTCTTTCACGGAGTTAAAAAACCTTCAAGACCACCAGAGTACTCACACGGGACATAGGCGGCATGTATGTAATGGTTGTGCCTGGGAATTTTATTCTGCATCCAGTTTGAGACGTCATAAGAATAATGGAATTTGCAAACGATAACACCCTAATTCTTCTGCATCTCTCATTTTCTCTACTATTCTCAAATCCTTATCCTCTTTTGTAACTGCTCCTAATCGCTTTCTTATAGCCATATGCTGGTATCTGTTTTGTTATAGATTAGAGCTCTTCGTTATCCGTCTTATCCGAACTTTATTTTCAAATTTTTAATAGGATTGCGTTGCCTCTTTTCGCGTATATAAATAATAATAATAATAATAACAGCTCGCATGTACTCCATGGGTAAGATCACCCATGGGGCTAACGCATCTGTCGGCAAAAAAGCTAGAGAAAACGAGAAACACATGACATACAAACTGCTAGAGAGAATAGTGTACGACCGCTTGTACGACCATATCTCCCCTGTTCTTCACCCCGCACAATCTGGCTTCCGCCGTAAGGACAACACATCCCTGCAATTGTCCCGCATAATCCAAGACCTCTGCTCCCTAAAAGACCAGCGGCAGGTTTCCTGCATCTGTTTCTTCGACCTCTCCAAGGCCTTCGACACCGTGTGGCACAAGGGCCTGATCGCCAAACTTCGTGCCCATGGTGTCTCCGGCTCCCTACTCGCCTGGATAACTAGCTACCTCTTGGACCGACATCAATGCGTCACAGTAAATGGAACCTTATCTGACCCCGAGTCTGTGACATCCGGAGTGCCCCAGGGCTCCATTTTAGGTCCCCTGCTCTTCCTCACATACGTTAATGACCTCCCCTATTCAATTCCCAATATTTCTTTGTTTGCAGATGATACCACTGTCCTTGCTTCCTCCCCATCTCACGCCACCCTGTACCCCAAAGTTCAGACCTGTATCAACGACATTGTTCACTGGATGAGCACTTGGTACCTTAAGCCAAATGTGACCAAAACCGAGCTCCTCCTTTTTCCCCCTCCCACAGATCCAGTGCCCATCTTCCACTTTCCCGATGATCCCGGTCACCCTATCTCTGTAGCGCCCCACCATAAACACCTTGGCATTGTCATAGATTCCGCCCTCTCCTGGTCTCACCATGCTGATCATGTGTCGTCCAAAGTATGCCGATCTGTCGGCATAATGTCAAGTCTCTTGTCCCATTTGCCCCAAAATTGCCGGATTAATTTTTATAAATCATACATTCTTCCCCTCTTCACGTACGGCTTCCCTGCCTGGTCCACCATTAACAAAACCCACATAGGTAAATTAGAAGTTCTCCATCGCCGTATACTGCGCATCATATTTCGTACTGATCGTTATATCACAAATCTAGACTTGTATGCTGCTGCATCCACTACCACTCTGCAACATTACCTTGATGCTTCCAAGTGCACCCTGGCACATTCAATTTTTCTTGACAAGCACCCTGCTCATTTACAGTCCCTTAATTGGTTCAATTCAGGTGGCACCACCCGAAGCTGCGTTCGTCTCCCCCTAGCTAGGTCCACCATATTCGTAAATTCCCCTTTCTTTTCCTCCTACTCCACGTGGCTCCAACTGCCTCCCAGCGTTAGACAAGCTCCAGATATGCCCAAATTCCGTACCCTCGTCAGACAGCACTTCAGTATCTCCCAGTAAACAAAGTCACAGTCACCACTTCCGCTGCATAGCTCGCTGAGCATCCCATTGCTTTTTAAGTTGCTAATCCCTTCCCACTTTGTGTACGTGCTCTTCATTTTCTTTTTTTTCTCTTCTTCCGTGGTTGGTCTCACCCTCTCCTCAATTCAATTGGCTGTCTTGACATGCCACGAGTTGCAGAAATAAATAAATAAATAAATACACACCTTCTTCCTTCTGTTATTGCAGGGAGAAACTACCTCGATTCCACCATGAGCCTAGGCATGAGGAATATAATATTAAGTACAGAATGTTATTTACCAAAAGGATATTCAAGTAAGCGCAGATATTTTTTTAGCATGATAAGTTAGTACATTGATTCACAATGCCGAGCCAAGCTTCCCTGTCCTGGGAAATAGCTTCCGCTTCGGCAATGGAAACGTTTATTGTCTTTAAGTCATTCTTGATGTTGTCGATCCATCTGGTGACGGGGCGTCCCCTGGGCTTCTTGATGTCTTTGGTGTCGATTGAAAGTCTTAGAGCTTTGTAGGATGTCGAGTCACTGCCTTCTCTGATAACATGGCCGAACCATAACAAGCGCCGTTCCCTGCATGTTCTGCGTATTGTTCAAGTTAAAAACATAATTGCTGCACTGAACAGTCTTTGAGTATGCTTTATTTCCTCGTTCTCTCCTGTAGTCGTCTTCTTGTTTTCTTGCATTATCGTTGGCTTTCGTCCACACTGTTTCTGGAATTAAATTCTGGTCCTCATGTGTCCATGACTTATGAAATTGTGCACAATTGACCTAGGCTTCTGTACATTTGCGATTTGTGCTAAGCGCTGAAATTTTCCGAGTGAATTTACATTGGAATTGTTTTCGTAAAATGTATTTATTATATATCGCATTAGACTGTCTTCACAGCCATTTTAGCTTCCTCCTTATTGGACTGTTTTCACATCCATTGTAGCTTCCTCCGTATAAGACTGTTTTCACAGCCATTTCAGCTCATTTTCTCTCGGTACTAAGCTGTTGACCTTGCACTTGTGTTTATTTTGCCTGTACAAGAGGCTTGGAACCTTTTTAATTTTTTTTTTATTATACATCGTGATAATTGATGAAAATGTAAGACACAATATTTAAGGTGGCAGACTACCCAAACATTCGCTGAAAATCGAATTTGTAAATTCAAATTGAGTGCTATGTCAGTTAAAAGAGCATGAATAGCTTCAAATTCTCTGAAAATTGTGTCCCGATCTGACCAGCCGTTCAAGAGTTATGGCCAAAATGTGCCCTTGCAAGGAAAGATTTTTTTTGTTGCACACTGTGTTTGAATGTGAGCAGACCGTGCGCAACTTGTCGTATCATGGAAACACGCGAAAGTGTGCAGAATTTTGCTCCAAGTCCAAACAATCACGTTAAAAAATCACGTATTGGCCTGCATGGCGGCGGGCGAAGCCGCCCGCCGTGCAGCAGAACCTTTGCCAGCACCCTCGTGACGTTGCAGATATGTGGCTTGATTATTGTAGTTGACGTTGATTTAGTGACTTTGGCAAGTTTGAGTCGTGTTAAGAAGTCAGGTACGATTCAGTACTAGGCAGTAGTGAAACGTGACTTACGTGAGTGGTAGTCTATGCCGGTTTCTGAGGGCATCCTGGATTTGGTGTGCAGCGCTGTGGAAATGGCTTGC
The DNA here is from genome assembly GCF_964019385.1 of Sycon ciliatum. Classification (NCBI taxonomy): domain Eukaryota; kingdom Metazoa; phylum Porifera; class Calcarea; order Leucosolenida; family Sycettidae; genus Sycon; species Sycon ciliatum. The sequence continues at coordinate 26,706,977 of NC_088652.1, read as the reverse complement.
TGTGGACATCCCAGCACTGGATGTTGTATCAAAGGTAGGACCTCGTAGCACGTGCTAAACCTAAAAAAATCAAAAATTGACTTGGGTCTGTGGGAGTCCTACCCCACCAACCATGGCTGCTTCTGGACTTGTTTTAGGTTTGGGTCCCGTGCACGGACAGAATGGGGACGAAAATGTGAAAAAAAATGTAAATGCATTTGTTTGGCTCCTGGGTGGCTCGCACACTGTGGCACTTTGCCGGAAATTTGAGTTTTCCGGCCCGGAAAACCTGACAGGGAGGCGCAAGAACTTGTAAATCATGTCCTGAGGGCCGGGAAACTGGCAGCAGTGTGTGGTCAAACTGGCACTCAAATCCATTGAGAAACACCAACGTTACGGTCAATTGAATGCCATATGAAATTTATGGGTAGGCCCATTACCCTTACCCTTAAGGTAATGAGTCGTGTTCAGTTGTTTTTCGTCTACAATGCTCAGATGTTAGCTTTTAATTTTAAACAGCTGAGAGAAAAATGATTGTGCAATAACAACATCTCATATATTGTCCTCTGCTTGTCTGAATGCAGTATGTAAAGACTGCTCCAGAGTGCCTAAATATTCACGCGCGGGTTCGCAGCAAATGCCACCTAAATACGCTACATTCTATTTACGTACAATATACTGCGAGAAATCGGAAACGGTATTTCATTGGTAACATAATGAGGAGTCAATGGTTGACAATGGAGGTACGAGTTCTGCCCGCATCACTTCCAAGTTAGTAGATGGTCCCATTCAAAAGTAATCTAAATCCGCAGGCTGGCCCCTTTTCCCCTTCCAACCAGTCTCACCCAGTACCCGTAAATGTTAATTTCTCCCCCACTTCCTACCCACAGGGACTCACAATTCGCAGTGGACATATTATTATTTGTAGTTTGAGGCATAAAACACATATTATTGAAGAGCTCATGGAGCAGGATACACTAGACAACTTGGCAGTTACAGACACGTGGCTCGACAACAGTATCTCCGACGCTGTGATATCAATACAATGCATGACATTGTTTCGAAGAGATAGAGCATGCCAACGAAACTGCTTCTGCCTAACCACCTGCAACCCGTGCAGAAAGGGTGGAGGTGTATGCATATACGTGGGGAACACAGTGAGTGCTTCTGCAGAAACGAACTATACAAACCCCCTCCTGGAATTATCTTGGGTGAGGATCCAAATCGGCCGCCGTGATAATATCCTCGTCGAATGTCTTTACTGCCCCCCCCCCCCCACATCTGAATCCGTAGCCTATTGGGATCTGCTTGCCGAAACTATTGAATAAGCTGATGCAGAACAAGTAATGATTGAGGAGACTTGAACACGGACTTCATGGATCATACCAAACTTCAGTTGCACCATCTTCGAACGAGTTATCGTATGACACTCTTCAGGAATCTGCGTTGTCCAGCTTGCCCTAGAGAACGAAGGAGAACAAAGGAAGTAATATAGCAATCAAGGTAGGGTAAGCATGCGATACGTTTCACATTTCAAGTTGTGATTTACTACCAAAATGCGTGCACAAAACAAGGGTATGAGAAAACGCGTGGCATATGTGTTGGTCTAGCATCAACACAAAGAGAGAGTATGAATGAGAATTATTTATAAGAAGACAAATGGACCAAAGAGCTACAAGTGACGCTATAATTATTCTCTAGGACCACCAGTTACTTTACAATCAGCTCATGCATAACCATTGCACGACACTGACCAACGGTACTGACAGTCTACACCTAACTGACAACCTGCTCTAGCACATCTTCAATGCGCACTACAATAGCCTTCCAGTTTGGAAGGATCTAAGCTATAGAAATATCGTAAGGAGGGGGAAGGTGAGGAGCTGACTGTAAAGTAACTGGTGTGGTTAGTGGATAATTATAGCGTAACCTGCAGCTCTTTGGTCCTTTTTTTCTTCTCATAAATTAATCATTGTCTGCCCACCCGAATCTAAATGAATATTAACAAAAGAAAAAGCTGTTAGAAATATCATCATGATACAAGTGCAAAAAAACCACTAGAGGATACGCAAAAAGGTAAGACGATAACGTAACTAAATGTGAGAAGGCACTGAACGAAGTGTCAACCTACGAATACAACCTCAGTGCAACATCGCGCTCTTTCTGCTTACACAAAACAAACTTATGAATACGTATACAAACTGCCTCAAGGACTTTCAACTGTTGGACATAACGCGCACGACACAGTACAGAAAAATGAGAGTCATCATACACACCAAGACAGTCAGGACGAGATAACAAGTGTAGATACACAGCTGACTTCTTACGTTCAACACCAAAACAAAAACAGAGCTGCATAGCCAGTGACTAGAAATGGTGAAGTCTAGTCTAGACACTAATGCTGTTTTATGACGTAAGGGGTGTAAAACCACCAACTACACTTCCACAACTCTACATCTCATAGTATTACATCTCTTCATACCTCATCTCTTCACACCTCATATCTTCATACCTCATCTCTTCATACCTCATCTCTTCACACCTCATATCTTCATACCTCACCTCTTCATACCTTCTCACTTTTCTTCATACCTCATATTAATCCTATTATCATTTGTATGTGATTGAGCATATGCGCGTGATTTCACAAGATTATAATATTGCTTAAAGTAAAATGTCAGTGCCAGAAATAGATGTGAACTGTGTTGATGTGCAGAGTTTGCACATTGTTCTTTCAATTACTAAAGAGACACACCAGCTGATACTATTTTATAAAAAAAATTGACTACAACTAGGGAGTGTTGTCTTCCTATTTGAACTGACTTCTTGCTATTTCCAAGCATTTTATTTGTTGTTTTAATTAGGATACCTTGTAGTGCTAGTAAGGAGAATTACGGTTGTGAGAATTGTTCGAAGTAGGTAAATCATGGACGACTGTGACTGGACTTCGGAGGAGAGCAACGACTCTGACCCACTCTCACCTCTGCCGCCATTAGTGATATGGACAAGCAGAAGGTCAACCGCGTGTTCTCCACGGCCAACTCCACCATCTTATAGTACTCGTTATCCAGCCCTTCACCACGTATACCCCAATAGCGGTAATGAAGTAGCCATATCAAAAGTCCCCTGTTCCCAGCAATTTCTTCAAAGCACCTCATTCAACCCTTGGAAAGCACGAACATCTTGCTCCGGTGTTCTTCAAGATCATGGTCTCATGGACATGGTGGAAGATAACTTCAGGGACACTCGATCAGAAATCCAGAGGAACAAGGATATAAAGACCAGTGTTGCTTCAACCACAACTATGGGAAACCCATGTTTGGATTCCTTGACATCGGCAATGGACAAGGATCAAATTTCGCAAGGTAAAAGCACACCAAGTCTCAACTGCTATCCCGAATCCGTTTCAGATCACTACACCGACTACGAGGAAGTAGGGTTTCACACTGAATATGGCAAGAACTACAGCAAATCTGCCGATATGAACGTTCACACAGGTCTTGTGCACAACTTCGAACATTATCCAGTATCTTCTCCAGTGGCTAGCCTACCCGCGGATTCCGATCATCACGATCTTGAAATAAACAACACTCATCACACGTCTGAACCTTTTTCTGAGAAAGTTTGTCAACTTCAATCTGACCTTCTCCAACCAGAAAAAACACTCTGCGAAGAAACCGAAACGTCACTTGATCAGCAGCCCGATAGGCTTGATCGCGAACATTCACATCCTGGAGAAAAGCAATATAAATGTAAGTATTGCGATACATCTGTTTCTACTCCGTCTTGCCTAATTCCTCATGAATGTACACATCCGGAAGAGAAATCGTTCAAGTGTACAGTGTGTGACAAAATGTTCACTACGCAACATAATCTTACCCGACATGCACGACTTCACTCAGTAGGCAAAGCGTTTCTGTGCAAGTACTGCGCAAAGCCATTCGGTGACAAATACGGCCTACATGTTCATGAACGTATCCATACCGGGGAGAAGCCGTTCAGGTGTGGGTATTGTGATAAAATGTTTCGCCGTAATACCGATCTTAGAAATCATGAACGTAGCCATACTGGAAAGAGACCATATAGTTGTAAATCGTGCGAGAAGTCATTCAAGACGCAATCACATCTCACCGTGCATCAACGCATCCATACTGGAGAGCGACCACACAAGTGTAACTTGTGTGACAAGTCATTCACGACGAAATCAAATCTCACAGTGCATCAACGCATCCATACTGGAGAGAGACCATACAAGTGTAAAGTATGTGGCAAAGACTTCCGAGCAATGTCAACTCTCGCAAATCATCAACGAATCCACACTCCTGAGAGAACCTGATCAAGTGTCAGCTATGGTGACAAGTCTTTCAATGTGAAAAACAACATGGAAGACCATGCAAATACAAACACCGTAAAAGAGAAAGATTGTTTTCAAAATTGTTGAAAGTGCTACTCATAGGCCCGTTTCCAACCGCAAGTCGAATAAAATCAATGTCCTTTAAAGCCCGATCCGTTATCCATGCAAAGGTCTTACTTACATGCTAACTTCAACATAATTATGTAACGTGCAAACCATTATCATTGCCATTATACTCCAAGTGATATCCACTATTTCATTCCTTGTTTTCCATTGCACTTCTTACAGAAAAGGAACGTGTTTCCATTCATACCCTGCCACTCAATTGCGCTAAACGTTACTGTATGTTTTTTTGGATACATCAGTCATGCTATATAGCCGAAACCTACTGCTGGAGCACGCATGACTGGTACAGATCCTTTCGTTCGAAGAGGTACTCTACTGTTTTCATGTTCGCACATGATGCTAAAATTTTATTCATGTATGAACTCTTGGTCCCATGTGTCATCCTGTATAGTAACGATCTACTTCTTATCAAAACTATTCGAATACTATATCACTGTCCATTTGTTGGGTGAAAATGTGTAAACGAGAACTTTGACTGTCACCACCAGAACTCAAACTAGGGACCCATTCATATGGCCAGCGATGCTCCCTCTTGATAGCTGAGAACGTAAAACATATCTTACTCCACTGCATCAGACCAGTGTGAGGTTGATAGGTTGACTACTAGAGTCACAGTTAGGATGCACTGCCAGTGCTGGATGTGCCAAATGCCAAATGCAATAGAGAAGATGGTATTTGTGATGCTTATCATAGCAGGACAAAGCCAGGTCGTCGCAACTCAGGGTTTCTCGCACTAGAATGAGTTTCATGATCATTAGTGTGCAAATTATGGACACCTATAATTGGCATTATCACTCTCTTAGTATTGACTTCCATTGATTTTCGCTATACCTAAGCAGTCAAATATTCCTGCATATTTCACTCCTTAGGGCTATATTGACTGCTTATATTTGACTGCTTAGGGGTTCTTACGGACAGAGGAAGACCTTAAAAACCCCAAAAAGCAGACAGAGGTACATACCGCAGCTAAGCGCTTGAATAATGGCCGAGCTTCGGGACCAGATGGGATACCTGCTGAACTTATCAAATATGGAACACCAGCACTGTTCTCGAACATTGCCACCACATTCAACAATTATGCCAAAGACAAATCACTCAAGCTAGGCGATGGGCTACTGATCCCGATACCAAAGCCGGGAAAGAAAAGAGGTCCTCCTGGAAATGTAAGGCCAGTTACCCTGGTGAACACCCTACGGAAACTTCTTTCATTCGTCATCCTGACGCGGATCAAGCCAGCTATCAACGGGTACTTGTCACTGAACTCGAGCGGGTTCCGGTCAGGGAGAAGTACTGGAGACGTGGTATATAGCTATCGGTGGTTATCAGCAAGATGCCAACGGGTTGCGTCGGAGATCTCAATCTTAGGCATTGATATGTCAAAGGCATTTGACACTATATCGAGGGTCAGGCTGATCGATATACTGTCATCAGTCATTGATCATGATGAGCCGCACATCATCCGGTCCCTTCTGACAGACACCACAATAAAAGTAAAGGTGAATATCATTCTCAGCCAACCATTAGTCACACATAATGGAACCCCGCAAGGTGATTCTCTTTCGCTAGTCCTGTTTACTGTCTACCTCGAGGCTGCATTGAGGTTGATTCGAGAGCGACTCTCACCGCGACCAGCATTGGATAATCAGCTTCAATTGCCCAATGAAACAGCGTATGCGGATGACGTAGACTTCATCAGCACCAGCCTACAATATTTGCACGACAATCAACCCATACTATCATCCTCGTTAGCGGAATACAATCTAAAAATTAATGAAGCCAAAACCGAATATACTACAATTAAAGGAGAAAAGGACAGAGTAGACGAGCGATGGCGGAACAAGGTCAAACTGGGATCGATGCTTGGAGTGGAGGAAGATATCAGTCGGAGAAAACGTCTAGCAACATGTGCCTTACATCAGCTGTGGGTGATATGGCTAAGAGGTAACCATGCCCGTGAACCCCTTCGGATTAGGTTATACAGCAGCTTTATTCTCCCAATACTTCTTTATAACTGCGGAACATGGAGCCTGACAGAGACTCAAGAAAAGAAACTTGACTCGTTCCACCGCCAGCAGTTACGAGCAGTCATAGGGGTCAAATATCCCCGTATAATACGCAATGAAGCACTGTACAAGCGCACTGGCTCCAAGCCACTCAGCAGAATCATCCAGTCTGCTAGGTGGAGAATGCTTGGCCACATGCTTCAACTAGACACCTCATCCCCGGTCCAGCAGGCTATGTCAGCATACTTTCAACCAGGAACCTCAGGGTTCCGAGGCTGCCCAAGAACAACCTACCGCGATCTATCAACAACGACCTGAAAATTCCAGATCCACAAACTCCCTCACATCACACGAGGATCTAGTTGCGCTGAGGCAGCTCGCCCAGGATCGTCGAAAGTGGAAGGAACTTATGTGTGCTGTGTGTAGTGGCTGAAGTTATACAATTACACTAGATACTCTAACAATAATATCGGATACAATTACACTAGATACTCTAGATACTCTAAAAATGTATCACTAATTATGATAAGAATTACCACGTCAAATGCTGCAGAGACCTATCCAGAGTCGGCAATATGCTGGCCCTGGCCTAGAGATCTGCAACTGCAATCGGTTTCTACTTTGCAATATTAACGGATTAGTCCCCTTTGTCGATTGATGGATCAATCGGAACCAACGCATTCGTCACTCCGATTAGTAACTTCGGCTCTGCTCTGTTTTGTTTTGAACTGTATACATGTATGTTTAACTCATTGGATTTCTTTGTATTCTGTATCTCGTTATCGTTATCTTTTCCTCTAGCCCTCTCCCTTAGGATGAGCTTACATTTTTATGGCAGCTTAAGCGAAGGCTATATACCTGCTTTATGCAGGTTGATGCCAACGCGAACAAGCAAAATAATAATATTAATAATAATCTTCACTAGTCTGAGGGAAAGAGACAAACGGGAAAAGTCTGGAGAAAAAATTGACTGTCACCACCAGGACTCGAACCAGGGACCCTCGCTTGTAGCTAGCGATGCTCTAACCACTGAGCTATGGTGTAGTAATAATAATAATAATAATAATTTTACAAGAAGTCGGAGGCGGATAATACTTATTAACGAAGGTACGTGTTGGGTCGTAAGTATCCACGCAAACACACATCCAGTCAAAATAAGGCACTTGTCAAAGTATCCGAACGTTTTCGGTCCCTTCTTCAGTGTGAAGAAGGATGTTCTACCTACCCTTAGTAAAAGTAACCTTATCTGTTTCTTTCAATGCCGACATTGTGAAGATCGGTATGTAGGTAGAACCCTTCAGCACCTGAGCGCGCGCATTCGTCAACATGTGCCGTTAAGTTTTGTTCCGCTTGATGCGCGTGAGTGTCGTCCTCGCCGTGGTCGTCCTCCAAAATGTGCTGTCCAGTCCATCGGTGGATCTTCCTCTTCCTGTGAAGATATCACTGCAATTCCGTCCTCCTCCGCGTGATAGCGCAGGGTCCAGCTGAGAACAGCGTGAAAGATGGTGAAAGACCGACACGTAAACCACCGAAATTGACAAAGGATCTGTCTGCGTCGGGAAGGGTTACGCGAAGCCAAGTAAAAATACGGACTGGTGAGGACGCACGTACAACGACAACGGAAATGACAACAACAGTCAATATTCGAAAACGAGGTAGACCGCGAAAACGAACCTCAATATCGAACACCGGACAAGATGGAGTAAGAAGATCAATAGAAATCCGCAATGGAGGAGACGTAGCTGAAAGGACACTGGGCATCGCGCGCACAACGGCTAGTGTCAGAAAACGTGGAAGGCCGCGGAAAAGCAAAGAGACGGATAGTGGTGATGCCGCGAAGCTTTGTATATCCGTAAGTTAGATCCTGAACTTTGCGTACAGAAAGAAAATGTGTTGTCGCTACAATTGTCGCTACAATTAATTATGCTGTTATAAAATGTTCTATTGTTGTACACAGTACCCTCAGTTCCGATACTATTCACTGATGAGCGGAACACGAAAATCGATTTTGAATAACATAAAAATCCTTAAAAATTCCATGAACTCGTTGTTGTCTGGCCATGTCTGCATCGATTATACTCCTAATTGCACTAATAATAATATTAACTGGTTTAAGGGAAAGAGACAAACGGGAAATTATTATTATTATTATTGCAAATAACGCTGAGTAATTACACGAATGCATAAAAACCAGCATTTGCTTCCGGGAAGGATTCACAAACATAAGACAAAAACACCATCAATGTAACTGCACATACGAAAAGCAGCTTCTATTGTCAAGTTCGAGTGGCAATGTCAGAAAGACGGTAGACTGTTCGTGCACGATGTTCACCCTGCAGGGGATAAGTCAAGGACGCGGCTCGGCAGAGGAAGGTGAGTGCCGCGGGGTGCCATTCCACCGTGACTTATCCCCTGCCAACTGCCGCAGCTGATTAAGGCCTCTAAGCGTGCCCAGGCGAATGCCGAGTCGGGCTAGGCAGTCCTGAGAAAGAGCTGAGAGGAGAGTTGTCCTGGGTCGGCCCAGTCGACCGCGCAGGCTCGCGGTGGCTGAAAACTCTAACACGCGCTGTGGGGGAGAGCTCTTCTGCATTCTCAGTACGTGACCAAGGAATTCCCAACGCCGTTGGTCAATCTCGAGCGAAATTGGTGCTGAGCCGCAGATGTCGTACAGATGCGGGAAAAGTCTGAAGAAAAAACTGACTGTCACCACCACGACTCGAACCAGGGAACCTCGCTTGTAGCCAGCGATGCTCTAACCACTGAGCTATGGTGTAGTCGTCATCCCAGCAGAGACCGTTCAACGTTTTCTTCAGACTTCGTAACTCACGCTTTTTTTCAAATTTGAGTGCGGATGCAGATTTTCTCGCTCTGCGGTTTTCTTAGCTTATGTCCCAAGTATGTCTAGCAGTACCTCCAGGAGTTGCTGCATCAACCTTAGTAAGGATCTTGCGTCAGAGGACCATGCCTTCTTCGTCAAGCTGCTTCTCGGAGCAGGGGTTCGGAGCACGGACATCCGAGTTATTGATACTCAGGGCAGGAGAGGTACGTGTAAAGTAACTCTTGCCTCGACAGCTGCCCGTGACACGTTGCTCTACCGCTCCATCACCGTAGGCCGGTACAAACTGCGAGTTTGGCACAAAGGGCAGACCCCCACGTGCTGGAAATGTAGCACCCCCGGCCAATGCGTTGGGAGTTCGCACTCCCTGCACGAGTGCTCGAACAGAGGCGACTGCCCCCACATCTTCATCCACACCCGCGTTCCCGATGAGTAGAGGCAAAGCTGGTCACCCATCACCCGATGACCAAGGCTTCAAGCTGGCTCGTGGGAAACACACGTTCCCAGCGCGTGTTATTACTCCGGTTAGAAAGCAGGGAGTCCAGGTGACTGAGAGTGAGGAGAGCAAAGCCATTCGTCAACTCGTCACAAGGCTTCGGATGAGTATGCCACAGCGAAAGCTCGGGAGCAGGCGAAGGGACAGCTTGTAAGTTGTTAGAGGTTGCGCGCCTTGCATTGTTTGTCTCATTGGCTTAACTTTATTCCGCATTTGTCTGTATCTATCTGCATCAACATTTTAGCCCCTACTATGACTCTCCCTCTCAATCCTCATGCACCACCTTTTATACCCCATGCATCTACGCCGACTCAGTCTGGCATAAAAATAGCCACGCTCAATGCATGTAGTTTAAGATACAAACTGCCAGAGATTGCCAGCCTCATCCGCACGCGTCAGTACGACATCTTGGGTCTATCAGAGACATGGCTAGATCCCGAGATTACAGACGGAGAGCTCAGTATTGACGGGTACAATCTGATTCGAAAAGACCGCACTCAACGCTTGGGTGGCGGAGTCTGCTTCTACTACCGTCAAGATCTCCCAGTTCGATCCCGCCGAGATCTGCATTCTGAGTCTACAGAAACAGTCTGGGTAGAACTAAATGGAAAACCAGGTCGACACCTGGTTGGTTGCGTGTACCGGCCACCGGGGAGCCAGTGTCTTACTGGGCAGATTTGGAAGCAGATATTGTACGAGCAGCTGTGCAGTCTTCTTCCGTGACCCTAGTTGGAGACTTTAATTAATGTAAATATGGACCCAGCCCATCCGGCACCCCAGCACAAACACCTCACCGACCTCTGTGCTGCGTTTGGCCTCCAGAACATCGTCATGCAGCCGACCCGTGAAACTCCACAGTGCCCTGAAGGCACGATGATCGATCTCATATTGACCAACCCGGCGCTAGTGTCCCTAGCAACGGTTGTGCCCACTGATATTAGTGACCACAGCGCTGTGGAAGCATTTATTCAGCTTGCCGTTGACGGTCCACCCGCGTCATCCACGACGTCGCGGTTGACCAGGAATATACGTGGCGTTGACATTAACTCTTTTCGGCAAGATATCCTTGAGGCTTCTCTACATGATTTTTCGGATCACAATGATGTAAATCACATGTGGAAAGAGTGGCACACTAAGTTCCTGTACGTTTTGGACAAGCATGCCCCGCTGCACAACTCTAAGCCTTCCCGGAGGGCGATACCTCCCTGGTCTGACAGAGAGCTGCACCAGCTCGAACAGCGTAAACGGCGGCTGCACAGCCGTTGGCGGAAGGATAGGACAAACGGCACACTGTATGCAGAGTTTAAACAAGCACGTAGCACTGCTCGGAACGCGTATCGGCGCAAGCGAAACGAGTACTTTTCCCGTCAGTGCGAAGAAAATGTGGCCAACCCTAGGAAGTCTTGGGCCATTCTAAATGCAGTCACTGGGCGTTCACGTCGCCGCCAAGATCCTAGTTGTAGCATCAGCGAGGTGGCCGACACGTTCCACTCCATTGTCACCGATCCCAACCGTCCTGAACAACTCTGTACCCCGCACGGTCCCGCTGGACCCGTCTCCTTGACCGAACTTGATCCTGTGACTCCTGCTGACGTCCGACGTCTCCTTGAGAAGTTGGATGCGCGGAAAGCCACAGGTAGTGACGGCATACCGGGCTCTCTGCTACAGCAGTGTGCTGACTTGCTTGCATATTCTCTTGCTGTGCTGTTCTGCACCTCGCTGAGGACTGGAACCATTCCATCCGCATTTAAATTGGCGTCTGTCGTGCCACTGTACAAAGCCGGTGACCCATCAGTCCCCACCAACTATAGACCTGTATCCCTTCTCCCAATAGTGTCCAAGTTGCTGGAGAGGGTAGTGCAACACCAGTTAGTTCGTCATTTGGACTTGACCCAGGCATTACCCGAAACACAATTTGCCTTCCGCAAGAAATGTTCCACGGAAGACGCCCTCTGTGTGCTGACTGATAATCTGCAGAAGGCGAGAGACAGTGGCAAGACCACAGGGCTGTGCTTATTAGACATGTCGAAGGCTTTTGATAAAGTGCACCACGACAAGTTAATTCAAGACCTCCTTGCGGTTGGAATTTCTGGAAAAGCCCTTAGTTGGTTCGTCGACTACTTGTCCGGCCGCAAGCAGCAGATCCTCATCTCGCCTTCAACCAGCCCTGCTCTGGCTTGCACCTGCGGAGTGCCCCAAGGCTCTGTTCTGTTCTCGGCCCTGTCCTCTTCAGTATATACACACGCGATGTCCCTTTGGTTTCCTCGCCTGTGCCAAGTGTACAATTTGCAGATGACATAGCCCTGTACGACTCCCAGGCCTCAGCGGCGGAAGCGTCCAGAACCCTCACCACAGCGGCAACTGCTCTGGCCGGTTGGCTGAAGTCCCAAGTCCCGAGGCCTTATCTTGAACGCCACCAAGAGCCAGGTTCTGACTATCTCTCCCCAGCAGCATGTGCAGGAAGTAACAGTCAAAAGCGGCGACTGTCTCCTCCCCTCAGCGTCTTCTGCGCGCTACCTCGGCGTTCACCTTGACAATCGCCTAGATTGGGACACCCATGTAAACTATGTGGTCACCAAGGTTGCCAAGAAAATTGGCGCCTTGTGGCGGGCACGCCGAAGCCTATCAAGACGCTCTCGTCAGGTGTATGTGAAGGCGGTCATAATGCCCGACCTGCTTTATGGCTCCTGCTGTTTTTCAGCCGCAATGCGAGAGGGTCAACTGAAACGACTGCAAACCACGCAAAACAGAGCCATCCGCTGTATCGATGGCAACCCGCCCCGGACAGCCATGCAGCCGCTGCTCACTGCTCACTCCCTGTACCGTGTCAGCGAGCTCTACAGGCAGAAAATATTGATCACCATCTGGCGGTGCATCCACGCCCGCACCAGCCCTGTGCTCGCCCAGCTTCTGACCCCGGCACAAGGCACCCCTACCCGCCATCAGCAGTCAAATGGCCTACTAAGCCAGGCAAACCGTAGCCGCCGCGGTCAGCGGAGATTTTCTGTTGCTGGTGCTCTGCTGTGGAACGCTCTCCCTGGTGAGGTCCGCACAATTACCCGGCTACCTGAGTTTAAGCATGCATGTGTTCCATACACCTGTAGGGAGTAGTTCGAGTTGCTGCTGATTGCTCTGCTCTCCCTCCCCGTGCAGTTCAGTAACCCGCACGTAGTATCACAGATACATCGTATTCTCTCTCTCTCCCCCCCCCCGTTTACCCGCAGTTATTAGTATCCTATTCTCTTACGTTGTGCTTCCATAGCTTTTACTATGTTCTTCCATAGCCACTTCTAGGCTAAGCCTTCGCCGTCATTTTATTGGGTCGTCATCCCGTTTGAATGTGCGAAGTGAAATAAAAACCAACCAACCAACCAACCAACACTTCCTGTGAATCCACACAGGCGGGTGGGACGCAGCCCTCACTGTAACCCACACACTTCACGTACAAACTAGCACGCGGGGAGCCCCAAGTCATAAAATATTAACTGGTTTGAGGGAAAGAGACAAACGGGAAAAGTCTGAAGAAAAAACTGACTGTCACCACCAGGACTCGAACCAGGGACCCTCGCTTGTAGCCAGCGATGCTCTAACCACTGAGCTATGGTGTAGTCGTCATCCCAGCAGAGACCGTTCAACGTTTTCTTCAGACTTCGTAACTCACACTTCCTGTGAATCCACACAGGCGGGTGGGACGCAACCCTCACTGTAACCCACACACTTCACGTACAAACTAGCACGCGGGGAGCCCCAAGTCATAAAATATTAACTGGTTTGAGGGAAAGAGACAAACGGGAAAAGTCTGAAGAAAAAACTGACTGTCAATAATAATAATAATAATAATTAGGGGTTGCGCAGTGGACCGTATGCGTGTTAAAACAAAATGGCGTCACGATTTATTGAAAGTTGTATAGTTGGTGGTACGAATGTTCAAACCCATTTGAACTTCATACTGTTCGTCTTCTTTTTGACATGCTCTCTTTCCATCGTCCTTAGCTTTTGTTTGTTGAGAGCTGTTTTGGCTTTCTCCTATACCTCTGGGGGATGCCAAGTGATGGTTTTGAGAGGCTGGTGATAGCTGTGAGCGAGAGTTTTCCGATCCGCGTCGTCCTCGCTATAGCGATGAAAATACTAGTTACTGCGCACCTGGCAGATATCACAACACGTCGGAGCGTCCAGGAGCAAAGGAATCTTGGGTTTTCACTGGAATCTAGTTCCTCCAGCATCGTGTAGCCCACCGTCGGTGAATGGCGGTCCAGAAAGGTCGAACCTGGTCTTCTGCAGCATCTCGCAGTCCTGCGAGGCAAACTGAATACGCCTGTCATGTATTCTACAAATAAAAATCACGAAGTAGTGGACTTTATAGTGATGAGTCTATCCTGTATGCTGCAAAAGACGCAGGAAATGTCACTGGTGTGCGTACACTGGACGCCAATAACATCCCAGTCTTCTCCTGCAGGATCTGTTTGACATTGACATACCGGTATGCAGTGGGTCGACATTGGCCTGGTTTGGCAGCTATCTGCCTGGGTGGATGTAGCAGGTTTGCATTGGCGCGTCGTCCAGTCCGACATTTTCTTGTAACTGTGGAGTACCGGCAGGGTTTGAGAGGTTGCTCGTGCTGTGAACACATCTCTACTGCCTGCCTCGTCCTGGAAGTGCCGTCTCGCCGCTTCCTTGCTCTACAGTCACGCCGTTATTTCGCTTTGTTTCGTGGTGCAGCTCAAAACCTGCCCAAACAACTGTGAGCTCGCAACATGGTATGGACAAATTGCACCACTATGCTGGTTAACTAAAACCGGGATAGTCGAGTAAGCGAGTTCACTCCCTGGGCCATGGCAAGATCTGTTCAGCGCGGGCTATTCCAACCTCCAAGTGCATAGTCACCGATCGATCCATGCGATGGTGGTTGACCTACAAAGAGCCAAGGTCTACGAGTGCTACTATTGGATGCTGTCTACATGCAGTCAACAAAATCAAAGTACCTCAGTATGCCCCAGAATAGGGCATGTGCATCTATAGCATGACACAACAGGGGTTCTGGCGGCACCTGTCAAACAAGCAGTAGCGACTAGTGCCAGCTACCTATTGGAGGCTAGCCGCTACAGTCTGTCACTGAAGATAATTATTATGTTTACTGTTTAGACTGAGCACAATCAATGATGCCCAATCAATCTGCCCAATGTGTGTTCTGTTCCACCTAATTATAATGTCCCATCGCATCAACCCTACTACACGCACATGTCGTCACTCTAGCATGACTTGTGTTATTATTGTTTATTTTGATTCGCACGATAAATAGAGCACAATAAACGTTAACTTGACCGAAGGATAAAGGCGACTGCAGATAGAGGAACACATCGAGGTACAGGTACCGGCATCAATACAGTATCAGAGAGAAACAAACAAAAATGAGAGGTACGCAGAAAAAACTCTCGTAAGCCCAAGGGGAAGTGGTTGATGAGGGATGAATGCACTCTCCACGCTCATCTACACTGTTCGTGGAAATGCACGCATACGTACAATAATATACAACATAGCAATAGCAGGCACAGAACCGAACAATTTCATGTTCACACATGCAAGCACAGACCTGAACATTAGTACCAAAAGCCGATACAGACAATATCCCCATACACACAGACACACACACACACACACAATGTCCCATGTATGCGCCCGTGGCGAGAAAAGCACGCAAATCTACAAATGCACTGGATGTGAATCCACAGATTTTCTCTTATAACAACGATAGCGGATTTGATTCTGAATGAAACACACACACACAATACAATCATTGAATGCCCATCCGCAGATGATGGCAGGTCATGAAAGAACAGGCAGTGTTCCAGTAATGGGGAACAGAACTTCGAGTGGCGAGTGAGGTATACACACACACACACACACACACACACACACACACACACACACACGTGCGTGCGCGGGCACACACTAAAGTATTCAGAAATAGAATCGACATTGTAGTATTCATTGGTTGGGGAATGGAAAGGAAAATAAAACATTGCTGTAGGTTATTGTTGTAAGGACACTGGGAGCACAACAGAAAGGTAAGCAACTTGCTTTGAAGCAAAGAAAGTTATTATTCCACGGATCTCAGAAGGAAGGAACGTTCCAGAATGCTGCGCTGGCAACAGGCGGCCTGCATGTGCGCGGCCCCTGCAGTCGGTCCAGCTGCCGGCCTTGCAGTGCTGAAAGGAATGTGCAGTACAGCATGTCACATAGTATCGCAGCCTGGACAAATAGGCGCTGGGAAGTCCTAGCTATGTGCTCACCTACACCACGATGCACCAATCTTCTTAACTACTTTGGCACCAACTTTGTCCACTTGAGACTCCCATGGGCTGAGCCAGTTCTTGAGGGCTGCACTAAGGTGGACGGCAATGACCGCTGATGGCAAGGCAATCCACGACACACAGTCACTAGGGCATCGTCAACATGGCGCTGAGGCTGGATCGATAAAATCAACCTTTAGGCTGCCGCGGGGTTGACAACGAGGCCGCTGTCTCGAAGCTAGTCAGTCAGCCTGGTCACCGCCATTGACGAACCAGTCGCCACCACCAGCAGTGGCGGTAGGTTGTGACAAGTGTGGTGCAATATTGTCAGCAAATTCAGTACTCAGGATAAGATGAGTGACAAAGGGAACGTTGTGTTTGATAATATTGAAGTGAACAGGGATGATCACAAACCCTGCGCGTACTCCACCGTGAGTTACAAGAAAATTCCGGACTGAACGACGAGCAAACGCCAACCTGCTACATCCAACCAGGCAGATACTATTACGATAGCTGCCAAACCAGGTCAATGCTGACCTACTGCATAATGTCAATGTCAAACAGATCCTGCAGGAGAAGACTGGGGTGTTGGCGTCCAGTCACTGAGTGTACAGACACCAGTCACATTTCCTGTGTCTTTTGCAGCATACAGGCTGAGACTCATCACTGTAGAGTCCACTACTGCATGAGTTTTATTTGTACAATACATGGCAGGCGTACACGGTGTGCCTCGCAGGACTGCGAGATGCTGCAGAAGACCAGGTTCGACCTTTCTGGACCGCCATTCACCGACGGTGGGCTACACGATGTTGGAGGAACTAGATTCCAGTGAAAACCCAAGATTCCTTTGCTCCTGGACGCTCCGACGTGTTGTGATATCTGCCAGGTGCGCAGTAACTAGTATTTTCATCGCTATAGCGAGGACGACGCCGATCGGAAAACTCTCGCTCACAGCCATCACCAGCCTCTCAAAA
This sequence comes from Sycon ciliatum, assembly GCF_964019385.1. NCBI lineage: Eukaryota > Metazoa > Porifera > Calcarea > Leucosolenida > Sycettidae > Sycon > Sycon ciliatum. The sequence continues at coordinate 26,689,919 of NC_088652.1, read as the reverse complement.
CCATCACTTGGCATCCCCCAGAGGTACAGGAGAAAGCCAAAACAGCTCACAACAAACAAAAGCTAAGTACGATGGAAAGAGAGCATGTCAAAAAGAAGACGAACAGTATGAAGTTCAAATGGTTTTGAACACTCGTACCACCAACTATACCACTTTCAATAAATCGTGACGCCATTTTGTTTTAACATGAATATCGCGGGTTGAACGGTGCCTAGTGCAGCATTGTCACTGCATGAGTAGGCGATGGTGCAACGGTTGTGCAATCATAAAACCGGGATTCATGAGGTTATCGTTCTGGAATTTGAAATACGGACTGTTTGTCGTGATAAATCTAATATTGACTGAGTACGAGGTCAATATAGGAAATAAAAGCTGTAAAAAACCGAGGCATATAATAACCATTTGGCAAGGAACTAGACTTTTTCCATTGCTATACTTGGAATACATTAGAGCTCGTACGACACAAGAATTACAGGATATGATATATTTTCAACGGAGAGCTGACCTTCCCTTCTGTATGATTGGGTGCATTTCATTCCCTGCGAGGACACTGTTATTGACTATATTTGGACTCATAGCTGTGCGATAGGAATACATTTCGTTACTCTAACTGCAATGTAAGGTAAAAGAGGATCTCTTCAACAGTCCTTAAAATTGATTCGGTGAGACCCATTCCTGACTGGCATTTCCAAGACAAGTGTTCACAGATCTAGGGCTGCACAACACGCAAATCCTACTTCAGTGACTGGATCGTCTACACAGAGTCATAGTGCCTACTCCTCCACACCTTTCAGTGCACTGAAGTGTCACTGAAGCCGGGACAGAACAAGAACGCATCCATACTGGAGATATGCCTATACGGGGGATATGCCTTTTCAGTGTTCGGTATGTTCGAAATCTTTGGCCAAGCACTCCAACCTAATAGTCCAAGAAAGAATCCATCCCTTAGAGAAACTGATCAGGTGACAGCGCTGGTGACAAATCCATCAAAGCGAAAACAGAATTTGAAGACCATGCCAATACTTACGGCCAAAGGTTTGTTTTTCCAGATGTTTAATTTAGGTCTCCATGCAAATTTCACTGCTTACATGCTGACGTCAACACATGTAAAATCAATAACATTATCATTGTATTGCAGTTGATATCTACAGTTTAATTTATGTTTTCCATTGCAGTTCTTACACAAAAGGAATGTATTTCCAAATTAACAAGAAGAAACACTTTTATTGCGCGGAACGTCCCTTGGCGGTTCATGTTTTGTATAGAAAAAACAGTTCTTTTTCTATGTCGCTCTCTTCTAGAAGATACACTGTGTGGCTTGGGATTTCACACATGATTCAAAATACGTGAGTTCCTTTGTTTCTGTATGTAACTTTGATCCCATATGTGGTATTGTACAGTCCCGTTCTAGTCCATGTCAAATAACCCAAAATTTCTAATAATAAGATAATTATGATGAAGAAAGGAAAAGGACAAAATGTAACGAGTTATGACACACTGTCCACCAACGTAACCAGATCCCTCTTATACAGTCAGCGAGTGCGACAAAATGGTACAAAACTGACAAGGAGTACTGAGACATTTGTGTCATAATTTTATGTAAGCACATTTGCTTTGCTCCTACAAGAGGCTTGTTTACTGAGACATTCGGGGTCCTGACACCTAGCTCCAATACTTCTCCAAGGTGCAAACCAACACCCTTCCAACTTGGAAAGCTCAGGTTCGGAAAGTTCCACGAGGGGAAGGACAGCGTTTATTACATAAACTTGAGCCGCCCAAGTTGGGTGGGCTGTTGCTTTGCGTCGTCGAGTTGTAGCGAAGCCGGTCCGTCCAATAGTCTTACTAGTTTCGTCATCATCCAGTAACTTTCGGTATTCTTAGTTGCCGTGATACGTAGCTCGTGCTCTTCTTCGTTGCGCTTTCCTTCCCCTCTTAGAACTTTCCGAACCTGAGCCTTCCAAGTTGGAAGGTTGTTGGTTTGCACGTTGGAGAAGTGTTGGAGCTAGGTGTCAGGTCGCCGAATGTCTCAGTACTCCTTGTCAGTTTTGTGCCATTTTGTCGCACTCGCTGCCTGTATAAGATCTGGTTACGTTGGTGGACAGTGTGTCATAACTCGTAACATTTTGTCCTTTTCCTTTCTTCATCATAACTATATTGGCTCACCATCCGATTTCAAATAAAATAATTATTGCTTTTGATCCTTGAAGGGTGGTGGCGTTGCAACGGATGCGGAGAAAAACCGTTAACCTTTTCTATTGCCTTTGTGCTCCGTCCATTCAACACCACAAACAAAAACAGAGCTGCATAGCCAGTGGCTGAAAATGGGGATGTCTAGTCTAGACACTAATGCTGTTCTCTGACGTAAGGGGTGAAAGGCCACCAACTACACTTTCACAACTCTACATCTCATCGTATCACATCTCTTCACACCCCATCTCTTCATACCTCATCTCTTCATACCTCATCTCCTCATACCTCATCCCTTCATACCTCATCTCTTCACACCTCATCTCTTCATACCTCATCTGTTCATACCTCATCTCTTCATGCCTCATGTCTTCACACCTCATAGCTTCATGCCGCATCTCCCCACATACCGTATTATCTCTAATATAAGCACGGTCCTTTATTTTTTCAATGTACCTCCGCCCCGTGCTATTATTGGAGACGTTCCTTTATTGGAGACTGTTCCATTATTATTTCAACCTCATTTCAGAGGCATGTTGCCATGCCAAATTTATATGTCAGACACACACATTTCAGGGTTTTTTCGCCGGTACAGATAATGAATTTACACAGTGTGCTTATAATGGAGACTGAGCACTTTATTTTTTGAATGCCGCCCCAAGGTGTTCTATTATTGGAGACGTGCTATTATTGGAGACTGTGCTTATATTAGAGATAATACGGTACTTGTCCGTAGTCGGCCTAGACTCACACCATCGCCTCATCCTATCCCTTTCCTCATCGGCATGACATAATATATGTTTCAAATTGTGTGATTCGAAGTCAGAATTGGAGGTGAAGACTACATAAGAGAGATGGGTGTGGGTTGGGTTTTTGTATTTTAGAAAAGCGATCCTGTCAGCCTTTCTATTATCCTTTGTTTGTGATTATGGGTATGGGCGTGATTTCACAAGATTATAATATTGTGTAAAGTATAACTTAAGTGCCAGAAATAGATGTGAGCTGTGTTGATGTGCAGACTTTGCGCATTGTTCTTCCAATTACTAAAGAGGAACACCAGCTGTTTACTAATTACAAAACTATTGAATACAAGTGTTGTCTTCCTATTTGAACTGACTTCTTGTTACTTCCAAGCATTTTATTTGTTGTTTTGATTAGAAAACCTTGCAGTGCTAGGAAGAAGAATTACGGTTGTGAGAATTGTTGGAAGTAGGTAAATCATGAACGACTGTGACTGGACTTCGGAGGAGAGTGACGACTCTGATGCACTCTCACCACTGCAGCCATTAGTAATATGGTCAAGCAGAAGGTCAACCGCGTGTCCTCCACCGCCAACTGCACCATCTTATAGTACACCGTACTCAGCTCTTCACCACGTATACCTCAATAGTGGTAATCAAGTAGCCACATCAGAATTCTCCTCTTCCCATTTTTGTCTTCAGAATACCGCATTCAGCCCTTGGAAATCACGAACATCTTGCGCCGGTGTTCCTCAAGATCATGGACCCAAGGACATGGTGACAGATAAAATCAGGGACCCTCGACCAGAAATCCAGAGGAACAAGGATACAAAGACCAGTGATGCTTCAAATACAGCTGTCGAAAACCCATGTTTGGATTCCTTGACATCGGCAATGGACAAGGATCAAATTTCGCAAGGTAACAGTACCCCAACCGTTAACTGCTATCGTGAACCCGTTTCAGATCAGTACACAGGCTACGAGGAAGTAGCGTTTCACACTGAATATGGCAAGAACTACAGCAAATCTGCCGATATGAACGTTCACGCAGGGCATGTACAAAACTTCTAGGGGTCAAACGGGTGTACCTTTAACTAACGAACGGGTAATTTTCTTAACGAGCGGGTTAACGAGTACCCTTTAACAGCCATGTTTAATTTTTGCGCAGTTTTCACATAAATAATGACATTAATTTTTCTGTTCTCAGGTTGAATTTTGACATCACATTATGATTCCCAAATTGATCTGTGCCTGATAGTTGCAGAGGTAGATCTACTAGGTTCACAAATGCAACAGCAATGCAGACATCCAGCGTGGAGTTGTAAATAATTGACTCCCGCCTGGAATGCGCAATCCCAGCAGTGTCGTTCCGTACTGACTGGATCATCGAAATCCAAACGGGTACCCTTTTACTAACGGTACCTGAGATTAACGGTCGGGTACCCGGGTACCCGGAACACCCCTTTGACCCGTAAAAACTTCGGACATTTTCCAGTATCTTCTCCAGTGGCTAGTCTACCCGCGGATTCCGATCATCACGATCTTGAAATAAACAACACTCATCACACGTCTGAACCTTTTTCTGAGAAAGTTTGTCAACTTCAATCTGACCTTCTCCAACCAGAAAATACACTCTGCGAAAAAGCCGGAAAGTCCCTTGATCGCCAGCCCGATAGGCTTGATCGCGAACTTTCACATCTTGGAGAAAAGCAATATAGATGTAAGCATTGCGATAAATCTGTTTCTACTCCGTCTTGCCTAAGTTCTCATGAATGTACACATCCAGAAGAGAAATCGTTAAAGTGTAAAGAGTGTGACAAAATGTTCACCACGCGACATAATCTTACCCGACATGCACGACTTCACTCAGTAGGCAAAGCGTTTCCGTGCAAGTACTGCGCAAAGCTATTCGGTGACAAATACGGCCTACATGTTCATGAACGTATCCATACCGGGGAGAAGCCGTTCAGGTGTGGTTACTGTGATCAAATGTTTCGCCATAATACCGATCTTAGAGTTCATGAACGTAGCCATACTGGAGAGAGACCATATAAGTGTAAATCGTGCGATAAGTCATTCACGGTGAAAGAAAATCTCACGGTACATCAGCGCATCCATACTGGAGAAAGACCATACAAGTGTAAATCATGCGAGAAGTCATTCACGAAAAAATCAGATCTCACCCGGCATCGACGCATCCATACTGGAGAGAGACCATACAAGTGTAACTTGTGTAACAAGTCATTCAAGACGAAATCAAATCTCACCGTGCATCAACGCATCCATACTGGAGAGAAACCATACAAGTGTAAAAAATGTGGCATGGCATTTCGGGAAATGTCAACTCTCAAATATCATCAACGAATCCATACTTGAGAGTAACCATTTTCGTGTAAGGACTGTGGAAAGTCTTTCACTAAGAAATCCAGCCTAATACGTCATGAGTGGATCCATCCCTGAGAGAACCTGATCATGTGCAATCGATTGTGACGAGATTTCAATGCGAAAAAGAAACATGGAAGACCATAGAAATACAAAACACAGAAAACAGCAATATCGTTTCAAGATGATGGGAAATGCTTTGAACCTATCAAAGAGCGTTTAAAACATTATTCCTTGTTTATGCTTCAAACGCTTCAAACTCTCTAACTCGTTTTCTTATAGGCATTTTTTGGTAACTGTTCAGTTTTAGTTATTGCTCTGCGTGCACCGTCTTATCCTGAATTATCTGCAAACACATGTACTATGATTCTGTTTGCGCTTTTTATATATCGTTCAACGTAATACATATTTGTTGAAATATACAATTTTTCCTAGTGTAGTATCCCTGCCCGACCAATACGGAAGCAGTACGGAACTAATACGGAGCTTTGCCTGATGTATATTTAGTGTATCTCCGTATGTAAGCGTACGTCGTCTGCTGCATAAAAGCGGCTGCGCATTTCTGTTTTGATGAAGAGAAGATTAGATTAGATTGGTTTGCAATGAAAGCTAACTCGAAGAATAAGGATTCAGCCTCTAGGTGAGCACCGGAGAGAAAGTTATTTATTTTGCCGCTTCTTCTTTCAATAACGATTATATCTCAGGTGTGTACCTGAAAGTAGAATAAAAGTAATTATTGTTGATTTCACCGCGCCTACCACTCGGCTACCCATTACATTGGTGGCAGCGGTGTAGTTTAAAATAAAACGACGTGATTCGACCCCAGACCCCCATGGCTCAACCCGCTGCAGCTCCCTGCGACGAATCAAGATGAGAATCATGTTTCTTGCCGTCCTGGGCTTGGCCCTACTTATTAGCTTGCAGCACAGTCAGGGTGCTAGCGTGGATCACCCTTCCCTCCGCATGGCATCCACTGGAGACTCCGATGGCGATTCCAGGCGACCCGCTACCTACATGTTAACTACTGGTGGTGATGGCGAAGCTGATGAGGACGACAACAGGCAGGCTGCTGCCCAAGACAAGGAGGGTATTCCCCAAGACCAGCAGCGTTTGATTTTCGCCGGCACGCAGTCGGAAGCAGGAGCCCACTCTTCATTTGGTACTTCGTCTCCGTGGTGGGATGCAGATTTTCGTCAACACTCTTCCTCGCTAGACCATCACTCTGTACGTCGCGCAAAGCGATGCTATCGACAATGTGAAGACCACGATTCGAGACGAGGAGGGAGGTCATTTGTCTGACGCCGAGCTAGCCGCTCTGAGTGACCGGCTCAACCAAGATGAAGGTAAAACCTGGCTTGCTCTCCGCCATAGCTCCAGCCGCCGCCGTGGTTACTAACGCTGATTCCAGGTATGGCATTTTCTTTCCTGTCTTCCTTCAGTCTCCCTGTTCTCTTCAGTCTTCCTTTATGCGAGTGTGTGAATCCAGTTTAGTTTGGTAGGCGTCTGATCATGGTGAGCCACGGCTTACCCAGCTAACGTGGGACAATGTGTGTGACAACGCCCCTTATAGTTATAGTGTATTCAGTTCGGTTTTTGAACTGCGATGTTCCTGGCGGGTTGTGCCAGCGTTGTGCAGCAAGTGTGCTGTGGCTTCAGGTCCTATTTGGAGGACAGTTCTTTCCCCTTTTGACCCCGTGAGGTCGTGTGAACCTGGTGTGCTTCTACTTTATGATTTGTTATCAGTTCATTTCTTCTGTCTACTCTAAACGTTATCATTTCCGATATAATTTGCCATCTTCCGGTTGACGCTGTGTTCGTAACTCTTCACTAATTTTTTGGAAAATCACGAGGGCGTGATTATCTGTAGGAAGGGAGGGTGTAGTATCCCTGCCCGACCAATACGGAAGCAGTACGGAACTAATACGGAGCTTTGCCTGATGTATATTTAGTGTATCTCCGTATGTAAGCGTACGTCGTCTGCTGCATAAAAGCGGCTGCGCATTTCTGTTTTGATGAAGAGAAGATTAGATTAGATTGGTTTGCAATGAAAGCTAACTCGAAGAATAAGGATTCAGCCTCTAGTTGAGCACCGGAGAGAAAGTTATTTATTTTGCCGCTTCTTCTTTCAATAACGATTATATCTCAGGTGTGTACCTGAAAGTAGAATAAAAGTAATTATTGTTGATTTCACCGCGCCTACCACTCGGCTACCCATTACACTAGTACTTTCCTGTTGTCGTCTTCTTTTTTCTTGCATTATCGTTGTCAACCAAACACGCTCGGTGGTGTGCTAGTAATTTCCTTCTGGTCATATTCATTCAGTCAATGGGTTAGGAGAATGTACAGAATGGAGTTGGACGTCTGTAGAATTGCGACCTATGCTAAGCGCTGAAATCTTCGTAGTGCGTTCAATCGGTTTCGTAAACTGTACTTTTTATTATTTTATAAAAGCTATAAAGAGAACAAATTCTGCTGTCATCGCCACACTACAACAAAGTCATGAAGGTTTACCAAAATCGATTTTCTTGTCACAATCATCAGTGGAAAGCCGTGACTGAAGAGTAACCATGCTGAATCAATGATTAATATACATTCAATAATGTGTTACGAGAACAAAACAAAGTGCTAAAATAGAATGAGGGAAGGTGAGACAATAGAAGTGAAGTGAGAGCTAAGTGCAACAGGGGTGAGGAACTAATTACAACGCTAGAACTGTGTATTGAGACAAACAATCATGCTGTGCACCTACGAAAACAATCTTAACGCAACTACATGTTTCTTCTGCTTACAAAGATCAGGCTTATGCAAACGAATACAAACAGCCTCAAGTACTTTCAACTGACTAGCGTACCGTGCACGACAAAGAACAGAAAAACTAAAATCATCATACACCTGCAGACACTTAGGGCGAGACAACAGATGAAGAAAAACGGCAGACTTCTTACGATCGCAATCACCATCCGATTCCTCGTCTCCACCAACCGCAACCTCGTCCTCTGTCTCATCTTCCAACTCGTCCTCAGTGTCGTCCCCCGTGTCATTCTCCTCATCCACACCGATCGGTCCCAGGCTCGCTTCATGTTGCTTAACCTCTGTTCGTTGACTCCTCCTTTGATCTTGATGGTAATTTGTTACCATTGTTGTTGTTGTTGTTGTTGTTGTTATTGTTGTTGTTCCTGTAGTTGTTAAATCTTCTGTTCCCAGTGTCTTCGCCGGTGCTTGACATCCAGTACTGTAATAATTCATTGAATAATTAGCCGTTGATCGTCTAGGTCTTTGAATGTTGATCGTGTTGTTTTCTCTGTTGAATTTCGTTCCCTTCAGCTTTCTTTCTCCTTGTTCCTGTTCAGTGCTTACCTCTTCCATATTCACCTGTGCCACCGACCCCACAGACCCAGCCCCAGCACTCACTTCACTTCTATTGTCTCACCTTCCCTCATTCTATTTTAGCACTTTGTTTTGTTCTCGTAACACATTATTGAATGTATATTAATCATTGATTCAGCATGGTTACTCTTCAGTCACGGCTTTCCACTGATGATTGTGACAAGAAAATCGATTTTGGTAAACCTTCATGACTTTGTTGTAGTGTGGCGATGACAGCAGAATTTGTTCTCTTTATAGCTATTATAAAATTGTTGTCTCCACGTCGATTATTTATTATTTTAATTTTTTATTATAATATTATCGCGATAATTGATGGAATATATGGTAGTTTAGTAGGTGTGTTGCGGTGATGTTTTGACCTGACATGCGAGCCGATAATTCTTAGATGTGTTCATTTCTTGCTCTACTTTCGTTGTGTTTGCATGTGTGTGTGCGCTTGTCCGTTTGTGTGTATGATTTTCGCTGTGAATGTCGGTTTATTGTTCCATTGTAGCCGGATACTATGACGTCTTTCAAAGTAGAGCTGCTGTTAGCTCATCGTAGAGCTGCAATGCTAATGGATGTAATATAGCTCAAGGCAGAGCCGCAGAAAATGGCCAGATAACACCAGTTGTGAGAGTGTTTGCTCAAAGTAGAGATGCTAATAGCTAAACGTAGAGCTGCTGTAAGCTCAAAGTAGAGCTGCTGTTAGCTCAAATTAGAGCTGCTGTTAGCTCAAAGTAGAGCTGCTGTTAGCTCATCGTAGAGCTGTAATGCTAATGGATGTAATATAGCTCGAGGCAGAGCCGCAGAAAAGGCCAGATAACACCAGTTGTGAGTGTGTTTGGTCAAACTAGAGATGCTAATAGCTAAACGTAGAGCTGCTGTAAGCTCAAATAAGGGCTTCTGTTAGCTCAAAGTAGAGCTGCTGTTAGCTCGTCGTAGAGCTGCAATGCTAATGGATGTAATATAGCTCAAGGCAGAGCCGCAGGAAATGGCCAGATTACACCAGTTGTGAGAGTGTTTGCTCAAAGTAGAGATGCTAATAGCTAAACGTAGAGCTGCAGTAAGCTCAAATTAGAGCTGCTGGTAGCTCAAAGTAGAGCTGCTGTTAGCTCGTCGTAGAACTGCAATGCTAATCTTTACTTATAAAAGAGAGGCACCTGTGACGTGTGTCTGTGTGTGTGTGTGTCACGCTCCTTATAAAGAAGAGGCACCTGTGACGTGTGTTTTTGTGTCACGCTGAAGCGCTGCGGAGCAGCGCTGCCCTGAGCACGCGAAGCGTGCGAACAGTGTAGCACAGTGTAGCTAGCGCCAGTAGCGGCCGCAGAAGCACTGAGCACGCGAAGCGTGCGAACGAAGCGTGCGAATGTTGTAGCTAGCTGATCCGCGGAAGCAGCCACAGAACTTCAAGCACTGAGCGCGCGAAGCGTGTAGCCACCACCACGTGCTGAGCACGCGAAGCGTGCGAACAGTGTAGGCTATAGGTGGTAGCAGACACGATCAGTACGAGTAGCAGTAGCAGCCGCGCACAGAAGCACTGAGCACGCGAAGCGTGCGAATCATGTAGCCACCTAGCCTATAGCCATAGCCCATAGGTAGCACTAGCAGCCGCACGTGCGCTGCGGACCACGTGAACCGTTCTCTGCAAATAGAAACATCTGCAACAAAAGGAAACAAAAGATCTGCACTGACTGCACTCTGCATCTGATCTGCAGTGAAGAGCGCATCGCACTTTTGTTCCTAAGACTAAGAGGCTAAGTAATAGTTTATGAATTTTTTGAGCCGCTTCATCCGCCACCAGGTGGTGGACAACCCTGACCAGCCTCCCGAAGGCGTAACAGACGTCCCTCCTTCTCCTTCCAACGATGAAGAACCTCCCTCACCAGGACTTCAGCGGTCTGGCCACCACCACGTGCTGAGCACGTGTGCTGTTCACGTACTTGCTTCACCCGCATGCCACATTCGGCCAGGCAACGCTGGCCGGTGGTGCTGCTAGTGGATGTAATATAGCTCAAGGCAGAGCCGCGGGAAATGGCTAGATAACACCAGTTGTGAAAGTGGACCCAATCAGTTCCTACCATTATTATCATGATGGTCTGAATACGTTGAATAGGGAGGGATGGGGGCAAAAGAAACACTGCAGAAGGACGATCTGTTGTCTGGAAGAACACAACTAGTCCATCGGCCAAGTCTCAAAATCGAAAGTGGTGATGCACTGAGCTTCCAACTAAACGCGACCATACCCAGCACGTAGAGAATATATCAGAGAACACTATTCCGTTTGTTGGACGTGCCGAATTCAGTCCAGGGCGTCGATACGAAGCGTTCTTCGTCGCCGAGTTTTTTACTTTGCGCTCCATTTGAGAGTGCGCAGAGTTCTGATCGAGAGTTTTTTGAGCAGATTTTCAAATTTTTGAGGCTGTCAGCTGACAGCTGTCAACCCTAAATGGCACTTAGTATGTGACAGGCAATAGGTTTTGGTGCCTCCGTATGCCTTCTAATAAGTTCTATCTTCCTTCGTTTCACTTTGCTGCTTCGCCCACCACCTCAGGAGATGACAGCGTACCTGCACTAGTCAGCTCTCGCTAACTCTGTCTCTCTTTCTCCGTCTTAGCGCTCGTCATTCGTGTCCTTCTGCTGGGGCGAGCTTGATACTGTTGTGTCGTAGTTTTTAGGCAATAGTGGCTGTTGTTCGCGTGACGATCAGGATTTATGGAGAAAGACGACGACTCGCCAAGTTCCCATGCAGCCACAGACGGCGTAGCAATTCTTACCGCCAACCCTTCGAGCAACGGAACCGGCCTGAGTTGAAAATCGTGTCTGTGTAATTGTGCCACGATACGGATGAAACACACAGGCTCACATGTGACGAGATGAAGATAATCTCAACAGGCTGACGGAAATCCAACAGGCTCATGGGAACGCTGCAGTTATGGTCGGAGACGCGGAGTTATTTAGTCACTGGTAAATGTTGCATCGAGTGCTGTGTGCTCTAACACAATTGTAAAAATCATGAAAAAGCGAAAATAATGCAATGGTGGGGCTGAGTGGTGTTCTGTGGAGGAGACGTCGCTGTCTCAGTATTCAACGCCGGACCCTGTATTTCAAGTCTGTGGTCATGCTCGATCATAAGTTCCTGTATGGCTCCACTGCCTTCTCAGCATTGTTGGCGGGTAAGCACCTGGATCGTCCCCAAGTACTGCGGCTCTGGTGGCTTGAGGGATGTACGGGTGCTCGCCGTGCACCCCTGCCGACAATCTGCTAGTGAAGCTTGGTACCTACTGTGTCCGGGAGATTTTCATCCAGAAGCTGATCTTCCTAGGCTGGAGCTGCTGCTACTCCTGTGCTAGCCCTCAACCACTGGCGCTCCTACTCGGCTCCAGTGTGGGCCATTAACCACCCTGCCCGATGTCGCACTGTTGCTATTCCACACCGTCAGCATTAAACTCTGAGGTCAGACCTTGATCCCTCCCACCATATGCTATCTGTCTGTCTGCCTCTCTCTCACACACAGATGTGCGCGTATACACACAAACACACATGCACACACACACACACATGCACACACAGTGACACAAACATACACATAGCCAACTTCTCTGTGTTTGGTGATCATCATCTGTTTTCTGATGTGCAAGCTCACCTCTGATGCCGATTACTTCCTTGCTTAGACCCGGTCTGCTATTAGACCAGTCTGCTCTCCCTTCACTCGCTTGTAAATCCTACTTGGAGCAGTAAGGTTGTGTCACTGCTCCTACTGATGTCATTGTTGTGAAAGCAATATCATCGCCATTGGTGGTAATTTTCCACCGTGCATGAATTTAACAATCATCATCTATGTGTCACGGCCTAACCATCCTCGTAACTCCCCTCATCGTGACTAGTGCTGTACCGTTGAAACCTACTTTGCTTCAGTGTATATTCGCTCCAAAGCTCTTGTTTTGTTGCATAGTGATCTGACGCAGTGTGCTATAGCCTGTCGGGTAATTTGGATAAGATTAGTACAGTCGGCATCGCCTATCGAGTGACCAGGTACATGTATAAGGATACTAGTACATGTATACCGGCTTAACGATATCGGAACACAAATAGCACTATGTGTGCAATATTCCTTTCTAAGCTCGCGCTGTGCGGTGCAGATAGGTCATGTGTCGTTGCCAACTTGCCGCATGTGCATGTGCAGCAGGAAGGCACCACATGTCGACTACTACTTATACTGTACAGCATTGTGTGCTTACATGCATCTACGGCCTTGTATTCGATATTTCTGAAGACTGTATTATTGTACCACAAGGAGCGTAACGATTCCACAAAAGGCGATCGTTCAAAGCAGGTAACAACAAAGAGCAAACTAAACTCAAAACCAAAACCAAAACAACAACTGCACCAGCAAGCTCTTTCCTTGCACTAACTACAAATACATCAAAAACCAAGCAGCAAAATGCAAATCCGCACGCATGTTTGCCGGAACTGAACCTCCGTAGCGCAGCTGATCATCGCGGCTGCACGGGACGACCTTCCCGCCACAGTAGGGCAAAGAACAATGCATGGAACTAGCAATGAATGCATGCAGCACACCAGCAAGCTGTCCCTACGCAGACGTCTAGTCTAGCATGAGCAAGGATGAATGGCATGAGAAACATGATATGACACATTGACTCATATGATGCATGCAATGTATACAACATACCCCCCACCTTGAACGAACCAGGGGAGAGTGAAACTACACCAAGGAAGATACTAGTATGTAGCACACAGCACATAGAGGAATAAGTGCCTAATGGTCTAGAAAGCAGCGAGAAAAATGAGGTGACGAAAGTGTACTGTGTTACTAACTAACGTCTGTTCCATTAGTGTCTTACTGCAACTCATCCAAGTCGAGGGCTGACGACTGAGATACCGCAGTGGCTGCTTCAGCTGTCGGGATATCGAGCGGCACTAGGTATCGAACACCACGCCGATATTTCTTGCCGTTGACCTGGATGTCCACGACGCGAACAATGCCGTCCTTGCCAGGGAACGTGGCCTTCACGCGTCCTAGCGGCCACTTGTAGCGTGGCAACGCATCGTCCATGACGAGGAAGACGTCTCCAATCTCGACCGTGCCCGATTGGCGGCGCCACTTAGTCATGATGTTCATAGCAGAGACCATTTCTCTTAGCCACCGCTTCCAAACATCTCTGAGGAGCTGCTGAATAACTTTTCAGCGATGGTATGGGTGAACTGGCGTCGACTCTGAGTCTGCCGCCATCTCCAGAGCTGTTGCGATGTTGACATGACCCACGACGAAGTTTGCAGCTCCTCGTCGGTCAGGCTAGCCTTGTACAGGACTGACTGGAGTGCCTTTTTCAAGGCCCCGACCACCCTCTCAAATGCTCCGCCGAAGTGCGGCCGAGCTCTTCCCCGCGGTGGTACAGGAGGCAGCGGCCATGGAGGTTTCCGTGGCGGCGGCAGAGGTGGCGGTGATCGCGGTGGATTAAACTGCCATCTGATGCCTTGAATCGCCAACCCAGCTGTGATGTTGGCATGATCCAAATCCCTCAGCGCTTCCCGCAGTTCACGATCGGTAGCAACGAAGTTACTGCCGTTGTCAGAGAGGATCAGTGTTGGTCGACCTCGGCGATGGCACAACCTTGCCAAAGCCATCTCCATGCCCTCGACATCCAGAGAACGCACTACCTCCAGGTGGCACGCACGGGTCTGCAGACATGAGAACGCGGCTATATAGCGCTTCTCTTGCGATCGTCCGCGTCCCATCTTGACCAGGAAAGGCCCAGCGTAGTCTACTCCAGTGTGAGCGAACGGTCCGCTTGTCCGGATGTTTGGCACGTTCCCCATATTGGGCTCAGCGGCACGTCTCCACAGCTTCTGGCAACGGACACAGCTGTGACGGTAGGATTTAACGACCTGGCGACCCTTGATGATCCTATACCGATCGGCCAGGTTAGAGAGCAGATGGTTTGTGCCTGCTCCGTGTTGACAGCGTACATCCTCATGCCCAACAATTAGCTGAGTGACGCGATGATTGGCGGGCAGTATCACAGGGGACCGGAACTGGTCAGACAGGTGGTGTGAAGTCCGGAGCCGTCCACCAACTCGGAGCAGCGGTGGACCGTCAGTGTCCAGGAACGGCTGTAGCTTCGTTAGTGGTGCACTGGGTGGAAGAGGCTTCTTGTCCTTCAGCGTTGACACTACCTCTCCGTAGCACTGCCTCTGCGCATAGCTTATCCAGAGCCGCTCGGCGCCTTGGAGTTCTGTGACCGTCAATTCGGGAACCGAAACAGCCTTAGCACTCTTGAGAGATACTTGCACGGTAGCACCTGCGTTGCTGTCACACTGCTGAGGTCGGCCTCTGGTGTTATCAAGGAACCGTTTACACCAGGCTGTGACCCGCAGAAGATTGCTCCAGGACGAGACGTTGTCTGGGTGCAGGCGGCATGTCGTCTGCTCTGCCTGGATCTGGCTAGTGAGAGTCATCGGGTGCGGCCGCTGAAGCAGTGCCGGAAGAACCTGGGGCACTATGATGTCTTTGTTCGGCCATCGCTCCGGACGCTCTTGCAAGAACTCTGGGCCACTCCACCATTTGCCGTCATCCTGCAAGTGCGAGGCCGCAACTCCACGACTTGGTAGATCAGCCGGGTTCAATCGGCCGCTGACGTGCTCTTGCCTTCTGCTGCCGCTGCTGCTACGCTCTTGCCTTCTGCTGCCGCTGCTGCTGCTGCGCTGTTGCCTTCTCCTGCCGCTGCTGCTGCGCTCTTGCCTTCTGCTGCCGCTGCTGCTGCGCTCTTGCCTTCTGCTGCCGCTGCTGCTGCGCTTTTGCCTTCTGCTGCCGCTGCTGCTGCGCTCTTGCCTTCTGCTGCCGCTGCTGCTGCGCTCTTGCCTTCTGCTGCCGCTGCGCTCTTGCCTTCTGCTGCCGCTGGACCTACTAAACCTGGCTAGTCTGGGTTCCACGCGAGTTCGAGGCGCAGGTGAAGGTGCAAGAGGCGCATATGACACACGTTGAAGTTGAACTCCTGCCGTTCCAGGCGCTCCTACTCCATCAAGTGCAGGCTGATCAAAACTACAACTAGTTTGTTCTGCTGCCGAGATCGACATTCGGCTGTCCAATCTTCTGACAACACCTCCTGGACCACCACAAGTAGCACTCGTCCTCCGCGATCGCGGTGCAGGCGTTGGTCGTCTCGGCACTGCCACTGGTACTGGCACGGGACTCAGCTCTGCCGTAGATGTACGTCCATGACGCTCACTCAATCCACGCGCGATCCAGGCTGCATGCAGCGCTTCCATAGAAGCGGTCTCCTCTGCGATCAGGAGTTTTAGTTCCTCTGCTCGCCTATTCAATTTCGCTAAACTCAATTCGAGCTCCTCTTTATCTGACTCCTCAAACCCATATCGAGCCGAGTGCCAGCCTTTAGTCTTTCTTCCACTACGCCTCGGTCCGATCGCCCGCGACTCACTCATCCTTGTGAGGTTATAAAATGAACCGCGACTAGATCCGGCTCGAAGGACCACTATGTATTCGATATTTCTGAAGACTGTATTATTGTACCACAAGGAGCGTAACGATTCCACAAAAGGCGATCGTTCAAAGCAGGTAACAACAAAGAGCAAACTAAACTCAAAACCAAAACCAAAACAACAACTGCACCAGCAAGCTCTTTCCTTGCACTAACTACAAATACATCAAAAACCAAGCAGCAAAATGCAAATCCGCACGCATGTTTGCCGGAACTGAACCTCCGTAGCGCAGCTGATCATCGCGGCTGCACGGGACGACCTTCCCGCCACAGTAGGGCAAAGAACAATGCATGGAACTAGCAATGAATGCATGCAGCACACCAGCAAGCTGTCCCTACGCAGACGTCTAGTCTAGCATGAGCAAGGATGAATGGCATGAGAAACATGATATGACACATTGACTCATATGATGCATGCAATGTATACAACAGGCCTTGTGGATGCAATAGACCATTTGACAAAATAAAGTAGGGGGGCGTAAGGGGGCAAGGCATGGTCTATAGGGGGGCCCCATCGTGCATGAGATCGCGCGTGGACCGACCGTGCACACTGCACAGTGCAAGTACAGCGTGTACGTGGTGTACTGCACGGAGATTTCGTGTGCTTGTTGCCTGCCGGTGGCCGTGGGTACGGTGTTTCTTGTTTTTGTTTTGAAATGGTTTGGTTGTAGTTCAGTCGGTAGTTTTCCTTCGCCTCACGATGCCATCGCACGACCACTGCTCTGTGTTTGGCTGCTCAAATCGCCGATCAGATCAACGAGATCTGTCTTTTCATAAGTATCCCAAAGATCTCGACCTAAGGGCGAGATGGGTGCAGGCATGTAAGCGCGAAGAGGGAGCGCATTTCACGATCTCATCCAGCACTGTTGTTTGCAGTGAACATTTCAGGGAAAAAGACTTCCATCCAGATCTACCCGGGCTGCCTGCATTAGCTTCTGGGAAGCCGCATCGTCGTTTGAAGCAGGAAAGCATCCCCAGTGTTTTCTCCTTTCGGCGACCACCAGCCGAGAGACCCTCTCCTGCGGATCGTCGAAGTGCTCCACTTGTTCGTCATTCTTTACTAAAGAGGCTCGATGTCGAGCCAAAAGCCAAGAAGCCGCGGCGAGGAGAAAGTGAGAGTGAGTTTGAGTATCGTGTCGGAGGCTGCCGAAACTGAAATCCAAAATCTAAGCACCAGTAACACAGCAAACACATGAGAGCAGAGCCCACCATCTCCACCAGCAACACAGCCCTCACACACACAGCAAAATCCAGCACAGCACTATCATTTTTGGCGTCATCTGTGAACACAAGTCGCAAGCTGTACTTGGTAGACTTTTTCTGGGTTGCCCAGCACTTGGCTTCGATAAAAATCTCGGCCTCCACACAGCACACACTAACATCGTGAATGTATCCACCAAAATACAGCTCGTGTCCCCGATCTAGCGGCTTCCTGATGATGAGTACATGGCTCTCACTGGTGCGAACTTGCTTTCCAGTAAGCAGCAAAGGCGACAAGATCGTGGATGCTGGTACACGAGCAAGTTTCGATCTGTCTTGGGTCCAGCCAGAGTCAGGAAATACTGGTGCTGGAGTGCGCGTGGCGACGGGAGCTGCATCACGGGTCGACCGCTTGCTTCTTGGTGCTTCGGGATTGGATTTGTAGAATAACGCCCTGGATGTAGAACAAATGTCACGCGCAGTTCGTGAGTGAGTGTAGGTAAAAAACATCAGTCGACGAAGCCCCGTATGAACGACCTCGTAAGTAGCTCCGCTTTCCGTCCTGTCAACAAACCACCCTGCTTTCGTAGATAATCTCTCAGCTGCTTTATAGTCCAAGAAGGCTGAGGAACCTCTTCTACCAGCTCTCCGACACTACTCGCACCGACTCTGCCGTCCTCACCCTCCATGACCGTGTGACTCGACTGTGCACCAGCTCTGTCTACTCGAAAAAAACAAAACCAGCAAGAAAGTGTGTACTTTGTCTGCTTGACCCAGCGCTGCTGCATGCGCGCTGCTGCAGCGCTGGGTCACCTGACGCCCCCCTACGCGTACGCTTGCCCCCTTTCGGCCCCCCTACTATTATTTGCGCAAATGGTCTATTGAGTCTCACATACATGTACATGAAATATTGCGTGTAGTGCGGCATCAGGTGTTAACATACAGTGCCTAAATCAGTCTTCGGACGGGCCAGGAGATGTTGAATAAATAAATAAATAAAATAAATAAATCTTTTTCTCGCAATAATGACCGTATTCACCACAAGTGTGTTTATGTCCAGAGCCAACTCAAGTCCTGTATTATTTATGACCATGACAACAAGACTTCCGGGCTGAAATTCTTCTATGACAGGCATGAATACTTGCCTTACAATTGTTCGTGATTGTACGAAGTACATATTCGTTGTTGGATCAATTTTGCACCATTTACATTGCAGTGCCACTAGTGGTATCACCTGCATGCGTATTGAGTCAAACAAAGTTACCTCTGTCTAATTATGCTTATCGTGGCTATCAAGAGCTTCGATGCAAATTCCCAGCTGACGAATGGTGTCCAGCTTGTGTTCAGCTCAGCTGGCACTCACAACTCATAATAATTGCGTTCTAGACGCCAGATGAGATGTTTCAGCTACAATGTAGACACAACGTCCGTGTTCAAGAAAGCCGTCACTTCATCTTCTGTCCATCCTCAATAGCACGTTCAAGCAAATACGTCTGAAACACAGTAGCGACAATCCGACAGCGGCGACACGCCGTCTTCTCCGAATGAGCTTCTACCGTTCTAATTCAGATTCCCCCAAAAATGTCAAAATAAATAATAGATTTCCACCAAGCTCGCTAGAATCTTGCGAACCGTCAACATGCAGGCATTTCAAGTGTTCGAGCGTGCGTAGATTCTGCTCAGCGGCTCAAGAACATTCGCCAAGCGAAAAAAAGTCGATGAGAAAGATGTAATGGTGGACGAAATTACGAAAATCGGAAGAAGGTATTCGACCCAGTTCGACTATCCTGGACTGGATTGGCAACGTCCAACAATCGGATTCGTATTCTATGGGGTCTCATGAGCTAGTGTGCCAAAGGGCGTTTAGTTGGAGCTTCAGTGCATCACCTTCGCCGAAAGAGGCCCTTTCTGAGATTTGGCCGATGGACTAAACAGGGCAAGCAAGATTTGTTTTTTTTCATCAAAACGAGTTGGGTGCCATAAATTTGTGATTATGCAGCAAAACATAGCGCATGACGTCATTCTTGAAGGCAGTATAGAGCCATGCAGTGCAGCTAGTGAGCTAGTTCGGACGAGTACTAGCACAGCCAGCACCCCAAATTTGGTGTCGATGGGATCTTTCAAAGAAGATACTGTGTCCTAACTGCCCTTTCTGACAAATGGAGAGATGAATCCGTTGTTATATGTTTTGAGCTAACCAGGCTTTAATGGTGTTGGGGCGGCGGTTCAATCCTGTGACCTGTGACAATCGCTTATGCCCAGAGATGCCCTACAGCTAAGCACTCTACCACTAGTGGTCATCCGATCAGTGACCGTTCAATATTTTCCGCAGACTTAGAAACTCACGCCTCCTGTGAATCCACACAAGCTCGTGGGATGCAAGGAGCGTACAAGACGTTTTCTGTTTTAATGGTGCTGTTTGTACATAGCGCGGAACTCACGATATTCATTTCGTTTACTTTATATCTTTCTTAACACTTAGCTCCACCGACATGGTCAACAGTTATACCGTGACGAATTAGCAAGAGCACCACATCTATGTTTAGAACAGGGCGTACTTTAATCGATTGTGTAACATATGCCTGGTACTACATAGACCATATCACAGGAGACCATGTAAACCATGAATCTATTCATAGCAGACACTTTGTGTTCTTCGATTCTAACAACAAAGTGTCTCAGATTGCATCACCTCTTGTCACGTGTTGCAGACTCCACACGAAGCTTGGCTGATCCCATGTCAAGCGTTTAGGTGAAGAAAAATATGGAAATAGAGATAGTGTGTGTGTGTGTTTGTGTGTGTGGAGGGGGGGGGATGGGTGTTTGTTTGTGTGAGTGTGCATGTGTGTGTTTCCGGGCGTGAGCGCATGATGTGAAAATATCATGATGTGTCACTTAAATGTAAGGATGGACTCGGATGAAGAAGCAAGGATTAATTTATAGAAAAGAAAAAAGACCAAGGAAGTACTAGTAACGCTATAACGTCGGTAAACGTCGGTAAACGTCGGTCAACGTCGGTAAACGTCGGTCAACGTCTGTCAACGTCGGTAAATGTCGTGCAAATTTATCGCATGAGCTGATTGTTAAGACATTGGTCGTGTTAGTGATAATTATAGAGCAGCTCGTTAATGTATTGGCCTAGAAATAGACATCAAAGTGACAAATTATCTCAAAGTGTTCATGTACATATTCGGGACACACAGTTGCTACTGATTACAATACTAACCTCCTAGTATGAGTTGTTTCTGCTCCATCGATTATTGGTATTGAATTCGGATACATTGCCCTACATGGCAAGAGAATTGAGTTTGGAAGAATTGTTGAAGTAAGTGGATCATGGATGATTGTGACTGGACTTCGGAGGGGAGTGCCGACTCTGATGCACTCTCACCACTTCCACCATTGGTTATATGGACCAGCAGAAGGTCAACTGGGTATCCCCCACAGCGAAATATACCATTTTACGGTACGATTTACACGGCTCATCACCACGCAAACCCCAATAGCGGTAACCCAGAGACGACCTCAGAAGGCTCCTTTGCGAATAATGCACTTCAGCATTCCTTATTCACCTCTTGGAACACACCAACATCTACCTCCAGAGTGCTCCAAGATCATCCTTGGCTGGACACTGCAGCAGACAACTTCAGGCCACCTCAACCGGAGTTCCAGAGAAACAAAGATACACGCGCTAATGATCCTTCAACAGCAACTGACGATAACCCATGCTCTAATCCCATGACATCAGCAATGGACAATGGCCAAAGATCGCAAAGCAACCGTAACCAAACTGCTAACCATCCCGTTTCTGTTTCAGATCACTACACAGACCATGCACACGTTGGGTATGAGTCGGAAGATGGCGAATACTCAGGCAAATCTGCCGACCTGGAGGTTCACAATATCGAACATGTTCCAGTGGATCTTAGGATGTCTAGCTTATCGCACAAAAATCAGCATGTCTCCGAGTCTAGTTCTGAGGCAGATTTTCAACTTCAAGCTGACTTCCCTCAACCTGAAACTTCGCTTTACAAGGAAACTGGGCCATTGCTTGAACGCCAGCATGATATGCTTGATGGCAGACATTCACGTCCCGTAGAAAAGCCGTATGAATGTAAGTTTTGCGATAAATCATTTTCTACTCAGTCCAGTCTAACATCTCATGAACGTACGCACCGAGAAGAGAAACCTTTCAAGTGTAAAGTGTGCGATAAAGTCTTCGATTGGCGATCTCTTCTTGTCCGTCATGTTCGAGTTCACTCAGGAGACAAACCCTTCACGTGCAAGTTCTGCGCTAAATCATTCAGTGATAAATCCAATCATACTACTCATGAACGGTACCATACCGGGGAGAAGCGATTTACCTGTGATCACTGTGATCAAGGTTTTCAACACAGTTCCCAACTTAGAATTCATTCACGCATTCACACTGGAGAGAGACCATACAAGTGCAAAGAGTGTGACAAGGCATTCAGATACCATTCACATCTCACCGTGCATCAACGCATCCATGCTGGGGATAGACCATACAAGTGTAAAGAATGTGGCAAAGAATTCACACAACGATCACATCTCACAGTTCATCAACGCATCCATGCCGGAGAGAAACCTTTCAAGTGTACCGTTTGTGACAAAGCGTTTGGGACTCCATCAAATCTTTCAAAACATAAACGCATCCATACTGCATGAAAACCCTTCAAATGTAACGTTTGTGGCGAATCATTCAGGAATACTTCACATCTTGCAAGTCATCAACGCATCCATTCTGGCACGACGCCATTTTCGTGTAAAGTATGTGGAAAGCCTTTCTCTCGGAAATCCAATCTAACGGTACACGAAGGAATCCATCCCTGAGAGAAACTTATCAGCGACTGTGACAAGTATTTCAATCGTACAAAACAACACCTGGAAGACCATGCAAACTACTAACACCGTTGAACAAAAGGTTTCTTTCCCAGATTAAGAAAAATGTTCATTATAAGTGCGTTTTGAAATGCAAGTAGCCCAATCTGAACTCCATGCAAAAATCAATTCTTACATGCTGACTACCATATATGAAACATCACAAACATTATCATAATCATTGTTTTAGAGTTGATATATTGTTCGGTTTCTAGCCATCTTACTCAATGCACTTCGTACACGTGTTTCCATATCTACCATTCACAAAAAAAAACAGTTGAGCTGATCATGTGGCTCGTGTTTTATAAAATCTGTATTTTTTCGCGCATCTTTACTCTTCTGCACGCATGCCGAGGTATAGATCTTTTCCTCAGAAGAGACGCTGTGCTGTTTTGAAGTTGGCACATGATGCTAAATATGTGAGATAGTTTATTCCTGTATGAAGATGTCTACCTCTGGTCTCATTTGTATAGACCCGTTCAAGTCCCCGTCAAAACGTTAAAAATCTTCTAATAAAAAGATTACCTAAATGTTCCGATGATTTGCTGGAGGGAAATGTGGAAAGGGGGAAATGACTGTGACCACCAGGACTCCAACCTGATACAATCGATGCCCAGCCATACTCTACCACTAATCACTCTACCACTACTAGTCGTCCAAGCACCGACTGCTCAACATTTTCCTCAGACTTACATGTAGCAACTCTCGCTTCCTATGAATGCACAAAATCTAGTGGCGTTCAAGACGTTTAGGATTTAAATGTGGTGTTTTTACATCGTGAGAAACTCAGGATATTCATGATACAAGTGCACGACCACGAAGGTTGACACTTCGTTCAGTGGCGTGTCAACTTTGGTTACGTAATCTTGTTGCCCTAGTGTTTTATTGCACTCCTATCATGATTTTATGTGGCATTTCTAACACCTCATTCCGGATATATCAGATTCTTTCTTAAAAATTAGCTCTACAGAAATTGTCAACAGTAATAACGTGTGGAGTTAGCAAGTGGACCATACCAATGCTTAGAACTGGGCAGAGTGTAATAGATCATGTACCGTATACCCGGCACTACCTCAAAGGTCAAAAAGAATGGTTCCACCAATTATTATACATACGTTGTAACGCTGCGTTTCATGCACGTAGCTAAATGCTAAGGCAATCATCAGACAACTAATGCTATTGTCGCGGGATAGCTTGTTCTTAGTGTGGGGGATACGCATGGGTATGTGTGAGTTATCAATGCAGGGCATGCATGGGAAGAGCGAGTGATAAGAAATATATCACTGGATGGGCATGCGAAGTAGGCGCGAACTATGCATTGAGCGTGCAGAGGCGGAGAAACCACCAGGCAGGGCAAGGGTAAGCCATGGGGGCACTGGGAAGGGGTGTGATGTGTGGCGGAGGAAGCCCACTGTGGTGTCCACATTCAACAGCCGCGGGTATTCAGAGGATTTGGCGGTGATAATGGTAGCACGCGGTGGCTATGTCACGGCAGAGTAGGTGGAGAGGTAGAACTTGTTTTGGTGTCTGCACTTTGATACCAACTCTGATCTCTTTTTGAGCAGAGTGTGAGGCATCTTGAAGGTGATGATGCGCAACGTTTCTGCTAAACACAAGCAGCACCTTTTGGATATGTTGCTGTAGGACTTGGCCCGATCTATGACTGCCCGTTTGATTCTGTATTCCTCACCTTGGTCAACCAGCGCCCATGTGTGCTTGGATAGCTCGGTCTTGGTACGGTACTTTTCATGCCGCATGCTGGTTAGGTGGTTGCCATAGCTCACCTTGAAGGGCGCCTCGCACAGGCCGATGTATTGCCTTTCCTCGCCGGTACTTGGGGTTGTGACGGAAGCCTGGTACACCGCTTCCCCCTCCAAGCATCCGCCGCCCAAAGGGCATGATGGCTTGGCTCGGCAGTTGCACCCTGCCGCAGATCTCTCTTAACCAGGCGTTAGTACCTTTTGGTTATGTCCCTTCATCAGGTAGGACATGTTGGGCATGCAGGAGTAGCTCAACTTCAATGTCTTTCTGTCTAAGATCTTGTGTAGTGGCGACGCGGCAGGGAAATCCGCTGGCACATGCTGCGCTATCATAGCACAGCCCTGTATGCTTGTGCCGCGTTGGTGAATGCCTCCTCGTCGCACGAGATGTCGGACACCCGGCTATTGATCATTTCAGGTAGATTCCGGAGTATATTGGGCGGGTGATTCGACTTGGTGTGTATGTAGCTGGGTGCGTCATTCGGTTTGCGGTATGGGTAGTAGCGGCCGCTGGCTAGATCAAAGGTGACGTCGAGGAAGTCCACTGTCCTCTGGTTGGTACTGATGGTTACTCTTAGGCCAACGTCTTTGAGTAGCTTCGTGATTGCCTTGCGGATGGAATCTCCCTCGTGTCCTGTAGTAGTCCTGAGTACGGCCAGTCCCGGCGCTACCTCTTTTATCATTTATCACAAGAGCCGATATAAACCATGCATCTACTCTTAGCAGACACTTTGTTGTAATATTCTAACAGCAAAGTGTCTTTGATTGCATAACCCCTTGTCAGGTGCTGCAGAGTCAGGATGAAGCTTGAGTGATCCCATGTCTCGCGCTAAGGTGAAGAGAAATATGGAAATAGAGAGACTGTTTTAAAAGTGTGTTTGTGGAAGGGGGGGTGTGAGTATGTATGTGTTTGTTTCCGCGCGAGAGCTCTTGATGGCGAACGATCAAAATGTGTCAGTTAAATGTAAGGAATAAAGAGAACAAATTCAGCAGTCATCGCCACACTACAACGAATCATTGAATGTATATTTAATCATTGTTCAGCATGGTTACTCTTCAGTCACGACTTTCCACTGATGAATGTGACAAGAAAATTAATTCTGGCAAACTTTCATGACTTCGTTGTAGCTTGGCGATGACTGCAGAATTTGTTCTCTTTATTGCTATTATTAAATGTTAGGGCCTAGAAATAGATATCAACCTAAAATTGTGAAAAATTAGCAGAGTGTTCATGTACTTATTCGGTAAACACAGCTGCTACTGATTTCAATACTTACCTTCTAACACGAATTGTTCCTGCTCTTTGGATTATTGGTATTGAAATCGGATACTTTGCCCTGTATGGCAGGAGAACTGGGCTTGGAAGAATTACTCATTGAATCATGGATGATTGTTGCAGGACTTCGGAGGGGAGTGTCGACTCTGATGCACTCTCACCACTGCCACCATTAGTGATATGGCCCAGCAGAAGTTCAAATGCGTGTCCTCCACCGCCAAATATACCATATTATGGTACATGTTATGGAGCTCATCACCACGCCAACGCTGATAGCGGTAATCCAAAGACGACCTCAGAAGGCTCTTTTGCGAATTATGGACTTCAGCATTCCTCAATCACCTCTTGGAACACACCAATATCTACCTCCTGTGTTCTTCAAGATCATCCTAGGCTGGACATTGCAGCAGACAACTTCAGGCACCCGAGACCAGAGTTCCAGAGAAACAAAGATACACGCGCTAATGATCCTTCAACAGCAACTGACGATAACCCATGCTCTAATCCCATGACATCAGCAACGGACAATGGCCAAAAATCGCAAGACAACAGTAACCGAACTGCTAACCATCCCGTTACTGTTTCAGATCACTACACAGGCCGCGCCCACGTTGGGTATGAGTCGGAAGATGGCGATCACTCAGGCAAATCTGCCGACCTGGACGTTCACTATATCGAACATGTTCCAGTGGATCTTATGATGTCTAGCTTACCGCACAACAAAGAGAAAATCTCAGAGTCTAGGTCTGAGGAAGATATTCAACTTCAAGCTGACTTTCCTCAGCCCGAAACTTCGCTTTGCAAGGAAACTGGGCCATCGCTTGATCGCCAGAATGATATGCTTGATCGCAGTCATTCACCTCCCGTAGAAAAGCCGCATAAATGTAAGTTTTGCGAAAAATCATTTTCTTCTCGATCCAGTCTAACAAGTCTTTTTTTTTACAATGATCACAGCTCACAGGCAAAGACAAAAAATTGCATAGTGGGAGCATAGTGATGGTGAGGCCTTTTGCCCTCAGCAGACCTGAGGTCTCGACGTCAAGGGGACATAAAACGCACCAAAAAAAAGAAGAAAAATGAAAGGAGTGACAGGTACAGGATACGAAATGTTAGGAGGAGAGACAGTACATTAGAAGGAGGGGAATGATAAGACAGACAGTGCTAGGAGGAGAAGGAGAGAAAAGAAGAACAGACGGTATTGGGAATAGTATTTGGAGCGGAATTTGGAAGTCATGGGGTGAGGCAGATATGATGCTGATAATCAGAGATGGTCATGTGCCCACGACCAGTCGTTGGTCTTCAAATAGCGGTTGGCTGCAACTTTGAAGTGTTGCAAGTTCTTGGTGCAGAAAGGACCAGAGAAGACTCCGGCGGGCAGCTGGTTCCAGACGGGGACAACTGCGTGAGGGTAGGCTCGACACAGGTTGTTTCGGGAACGGACTGGAAGTTCATTGGCCAGTTGGTGTGCGTGAGTATTACATCTCTGGAATGTACTACGGGTGGAGTGGACTGTTCGGTGTTGGGGCTGCTGGGGTGGCAGCATCCTCTGTAGAAGGGGATGCGCATCCGGACAATGCATCTTGTACAGGAGGCAAAGTGCTGCAACCATCCGACGAAAAGCAAGACTCGGCAGCCAACACATTGGGGCGATGGCACGGATGGCCCGGGCTTGCACACGGTCGAGTCTTGCGAGATGGGATGGGGCCGCTCCCATCCAGACAATAGGGCAGTACTCCATCACTGGGCGCACAAAAGCATTGTAGGCTTGGGTGCGACTGGGCACGTCATGAACGTACGCACCGAGAAGGGAAACCTTTCAAGTGTAAAGTGTGCGATAAAATCTTCGATTGGCGATCTCATCTTGTCCGTCATGTTCGAGTTCACTCAGGAGACAAACCCTTCACGTGCAAGTTCTGCGCTAAATCATTCAGTGATAAATCCTATCATACTGCTCATGAACGGTACCATACCGGGGAGAAACGGTTTAGCTGTGATCACTGAGATAAAGGTTTTTACACCAGTTCCCAACTTAGAATTCATGTACGCATCCACACTGGACACAGACCATACAAGTGTAAAAAATGTGGCAAAGAATTCACAAAACGATCAAATCTCACAGGTCATCAACGCGTCCATACAGGAGAGAAACCTTTCAAGTGTAACGATTGTCACGAACGGTTCAGAACTAAATCAAATCTTGCACGTCATCAAAGTATCCATACTGGAGAGAAACCGTTCAAGTGTAAAATATGTGGTAAAGTTTTCACTAGGAAATACAATCTAACAGTGCATGAAAGAATCCGACTCTGAGAGGAACAATAAAAGCCGGTCAATGGTAAAAGAAAACCCACTTGGAAGACTATCAACATGTTAAATTAACGTTAACCAAAAGGCTTCTTTTCCAGGTTATGGAAAATGTTCATTATACATGTAGGCCCTTTTGGAAATGCAAGTAGCCAAATCTGAACGCCACGAAAAGGCCACTGCTTACATGCTGACTTCCATATTTGTACATCACAAACATTATCATTATCATTGGTTTAGAGTTGATATATTGTACAGTTTCTAGCCATATTACTCAATGCACTTCGTACACGTATTTCCATATCCACCATTCACAGAAAAACTCAGTTGCGCTTAACATATGGCCAAGGATCTGCTAAAACCACCCTTTGGTGCTATTTTGCCGAAAATGAGTTTTTGGCGGGAAGTTGGTCCCTGGCCATTGCCCAAACATATGGTGAAGTATTAGGCTCAAATTGTATATATTCATTGAAATATGACCCATCTTATGCAAGCTTTTGGTGAATAAAAATGCCGAAAATAATTGATATTCACACTATAATTCGTATCTGAGGCTTCATACACCTGTCATACACCTGTCTATGTACAGAGAAAAAACTATTTTGCACAGTTATCCAGTATTCTACTATGCATGTTCTGAACAAATAATTAGGACATTGGGTCTGCTTGGTCTGGTGCTGGGAAGGTGATATCTCTGCTCTCTGCGTGGCAGTGCTGACGAATCTGTTGGTGCAAGTACTTTGCAAGTTGCAGTGAGATTCCAGCCGTCTTGAGCGTCACTGGCAGATGATCAGATGCCAGGCAGTAATACACTTTTGATAAAGGTCACGGGCCACGTTAGCTTCTTCAATATGAGCTTTGAGTGCGTCAGTGTGCTTATAAGCGAGTTTCTGCCATGCTTGCCCTTACGATCTGAGACTGCAGATCTGAACATACACCGCACACATATTTTGATTATTATCACATCACTGCACTCGCTGCTCCATATTTTCAGGAATGTTGTGTATGCTGCTGTTCCTCCAGCCTTGATATATTCAGTATGCACATGCTTCTTGGTAGTAGCACATGGCACTGGCAGGTAAGTAATAGTTGGAGCAGGCCTCTGGGGGCAGCAGGCTGGGGAAGTCCATTGATGTCACCAAAGGCAAAGTTGCAGGCAGTGCATTCCAGGGCAAAGTACCCTCACAATCACATGCGTGCTGAGGGGGAGGGACAGCATGCTCATACTCATAGACATCCGCCTTAATTTTGTTTTAGCTTCCACTCCTTTACATAATGTGCGTACATGAAAACAGTCTGGCACACTTCGTCACCATCCACTTCATAGCAATAAGTGGATCGGAAGTTCGGAACCTTTCTCCGCGCTGCATCCGGTGTGCAATGCTTCCATGGAGAGAAGACTAACTGCACCGCGTCGTCTTTATCTCAACAAATCGAGCTTTCCAGCGACGTAACCAGTAACAGTACAGCTCCTCGTTCGTCATTGCGAGCGCTGTGTTGCGTGCAGTGAGTAGAGTATCCGGTGACACGTTCTTGAAACAGTTGACATCGGCACAACTGCAGCCCTTGTCCACTCGCGCCTGTACCTCTTCAACAGTACTGGGCGCCGCCTGGGCACGGGATTTCTTAGGTTGGCCCTGTCCTCCGGCGGCGAGGGCTTGTGCTGGCTGTAGCGCTGGCGCCTCGTCCAAATTCTCCTCCGCATCGATCGCAAGCGCGATCGGCAGGGTCACGAGCGGAGAGGCGTCGGTCGATTCGTCATCGCTCTGGTCGTCAGAATCTTGATCTGACCACCCGAAGAACGATCTATCGTCATTTGGCAGTGCTGACGACTCCGCTGCCGAGAATCCGACAACAATTTGTGCGAACGAGCGCCTTCGTCCTCCTTCCGCCATGACTGTCACCTGCGATGATGAGAAAATCGAGACGTGCTGACGTTTTCATCATTTTCTCCGAAAAATTACACAGCACCGAAGGGTGGTTTTAGCAGATCGCGGGCCATATGGCTCATGTTTTATTATAAAATCTGTACTTTTCCGCCTATCTTTACTCTTCTGCACGCATGCTGGGTATGGATCCTTCCCCTAGAAGAGACGCTGTGCTGTTTTGATGTAGGCACATGATGCTCAATATTTGAGATTGTTTATTCCTATAATATTATGTAGATGTCTACCTCTGGTCTCATTTGTATAGACCCGTTCAAGTCCCCGTCAAAATGTTTAAAATCTTCTAATAAAAAGATTATCTCAATGTTCATTTGCTGGAGGGAAATGTGGAAAGGGGGAAATGATTGTGACCACCAGGACTCCAACCTGATACAATCGATTATGCCCAGCTATACTCTACCACTAATCACTCTACCACTACTAGTCATCCAAGCAGCGACTGATCAACATTTTCCTCAGACTTAGAAACTCTCGCTTCCTGTGAAACCACAAAACCACAACAAAACCACAAAATCTAGTGGGATGCAAGGAACGTACATGACGTTTAGGATTTAAATGTGTTGTTTTTACATCTTGCAAAACTCAGGTTTTTCATGATATAAGTGCACGACGACGAAGATTAACACTTCGTTCAGTGGTTTCTCAACTTTGATTATATAATCTTGTTACCTTTCTGCGATTCCTCTTGTTGGTTTAGTGCATTTGAATCATGATATTATGTGGCATTTCTAACACCTCAGGATTTACATTCCGCTTATATCAGATTCTTTCTACGAAATAATCTAGCTCCACCGAAAGTGTCAACAGTTATAACGTGTCGAGGTGGCAAGAAGACCATATCAATGCTTAGAACTGGGCATAGTGTACTAGATCATACATAACATATAATCAGCACTGCCTATATTATCATAATACTCATAAAAAGGACACACTTAAGGCTCATTACAAACATCTTGAAAGTTTTTGTCTTCACACGTATACTTTCAAGCCTTCTCGTCAGGTGAAATTAAGGCAAGGGAAAGGAACAGGAACAGTGGATTAAAAACAGTAAGAAGGTGATAAAACAGCGAAAAAAAAGATAGCTAAAGTAAACAGCGAAAGTTGCAATAATGACACAAAGATGCAGGTGCGAGAAAACTCAATACGCGTGACATGCAGTGCGACAACAAGAGACAACCACTGGACATACATGTAAATAACGAGGTTTTGACGACCTACCTAACAGCCTAAGTATTTCACCTGACGAGAAGGCTTGAAAGTATACTTGTGAAGACAAAAAATTTCAAGATGTTTGCAATGAGCCTGAAGTGTGTCCTTTTTATGAGTATTAACGCATTTTTGTCTCAGAGGAAACTGCTTATCTATATTAAGACTTATCACAGGAGACGATAATAAACCATGCATCTATTCATAGCAGACACTTTGTTGTCATCTTCGAACAGCAAAGTGTCTTTGATTGCATCACCTTTTGTCAGGTGTTGCAGAGTCAGCATGAAGCTTGGGTGATCTCATGTCTCGCGCTAAGGTGAAAATAATTATGGAAATAGATAGATTGTGCATGTGTGTTTGCGTTTGTGTTGGGGTTTGAGTGTGTATGTGTGTGTGTAAACTAATAATAATACTAATAATAATATAGCTTCAAAGACAACTAATTGCACAGTAAGCATTTCATTATGTCGATATGTATGTGTAAAATGTTGTACGATTATCGCAAGGCACACAACGAAAGGGAAAGCGAGGTTTTGTTCAGAACTGTTTTCTTGTTACAATCATCAGTGAACCTACGGAACAATGGAATGGAGACTACTTGAAACTAATCTTTTATGGACAGATAAAAGTGAAAGAAGTGGAAAAAGAGCGAAACAAAAAGGTGATAATCGTACAACGTTTTACACATCCATGTCGGCATATATGAAATGTTTACGGTGCAATTAGTTGTCTTTGTAGCTAAATTAAAACCCCTGTCTCCGAAACGCTTGTTCACTAATAATACTACAAAAAAATGTATTGGCTACGAATGCACCTGCGAATTAGGACATGTGTCAAAAAGTATTGAACGTTTTCGTTCCCTTCTTCTCAAAATACTACAGGGAATGATGAAAATATGCTAAGAGACTACAGCTATAACTAAAGGAATTTCCGAGATACATCACTCCAATAATTTGTAGAAGTGACAAGGGAAAAAATAGATGTGAATAGTCAAGAAAACAGCATACATGATCCAATCAGTGACAAAAAACATATTGACAAGAAAAGAGAGAAAATATCAAGAGATTATGGGATCTATTTCGCATCTTCACGACGAACAGTGCCAAACAACTGCAAAGACAACACATTCTCCTTCTGAACACAAAGCTCAGGTCCTAACTAACATATGTACAAAGCTTCCAACATGGCAAGAACATATTCCCTCTTTTTATTACCACTACATTTTGGTCGTTGGCCTTGAAATGAAAATGTAATTTCTGATCAGTAGTTGTAACCCTCATGCTGAACAGAAATTATGCCAACCCAAATGGGTTGGCATAATTTCTCCCCGGTCAGATTGTTCCGATCGGAAAGGGTGGTGGAAGGTGTTTACATCTAGATACGTTCAAGCAGCATGCATGCCAGATATCTTTTACTAGTGGTGTTTGTGCATAGTGGACAAATCAATATATTCATTGGGTTGAAATCATCTGAGGAAAATCGGTTGCTCCCCACAACAGAGCTCGCGCTTTCCGCCGACTGACTTGATACCTGGCTAAAGAGTGGTGATATTTTGCAGGCTAGCTTGATTCGAAATTTCGGTTGACTTCTTGTGTACTCTTGGTGGCAATCATGAGTTGATAAAATCAAGTCAGTAGGCGAATAGAGCAAGCCCCGGTGTGAGGAACAAAAACTTTCCATATGAAGTAATCGCCGAAGTTGCTAACAGTAATTGCCTGTTGGTATCTTCGTTACTTCTGTCTTCACCACAACTTGCTTCACCAACTATAGCAAGGCCAATAACACGGGAAATACATTAGCTGTAGTTTTAATTTTCATGTTTTTAGTGCGCACGCAACACACTCTTTTGTCTTTTCATTGCGTGAACAACTGTAACATGATAAAAGAACAATGATATTCAATGCATATCAGTGCCGAAAGCGGAGGTTAATGTTGAAGATCATGACATTGTCACATCTTGTAAACCCTTCCTATAATATCTCCCTCTACGCTAAAGAACCTCCATAAAACTGTGTCTCAATTCATATATATTTTTAGCAACAAAGACTCTCTGTTGCACTTTCTCAAGTCTGGTGCGTGCCATGCATGTTTCACATTTTTCGATTCCAAATGAGGTGTGAAGGTAAAGACGAAATTTGAGAGATAGTTCATGGTGGGGAATTTTGTATGTGTGTGTAAGTGTGTGTATATCTGCGCGCGTTACATGACAAGAATTACTTCGAAGTATACACATTGTGTCAGGTAAAGGGACAGTGCTAGAAATAGATGTGAACTGTATTAACATGACGACTTGGCACACTGTACATCTACTTACTAAGGGGAACACCAGCTACTACTCATTACAAAACTATTGGCTACGACCAGGAAGAGTTGTCTTCCTATTTCAATTGTTGATATTGAATTCGAATAACCAGCTGCTACTCATTACAAAACTTTTGGCTACGACCAGGAAGAGTTGTCTTCCTATTTGAATTGTTGATATTGAATTCGAATACCTTGCCGAATTTGGAAGGAGAATTAATTTGAAAAGGTGGTGAAAATTGGTCAAGGAAGTGAATCATGGACGATAGTGACTGCACTTCGGAGGGGTGTGTCGACTATGATGCACAATCACCATCGCCACCATTAGTGATATGGACAAGCAGAAGGGCAGTTCCACCGCCAGCTACATTACCTTACAATGCACCTTACACAGCTCTATACCCCGCAAACCACGATAGTGGTGAACAAATAGCGACCGCACAGGTCTCCTATAGTTCTATTCAGGGTTCCTCATTCAGTTCTTGGAACACACAAACGTCTTCCTTCGGTGTACTTCAAGATTATCGGCTGAAGAGCGTTGCTGACAACGTCATGGACCCCCGACCCGACATCCAGAGGGCGAAAGATACAAAGCCCAGTGAAGCTCCAACCACAGCTGTCTTAAACCCATGTTTGGATCCCATGACATTGGCAATGGACGACGATCACTGTACGCGAGACAACAGTAAAGCAACTGTAAACTATTCCGTTCCCGTTTCAGATCACTACACAGGCAGTGGGAACGTAACGTTAAACTCGGAGTATAGCAATTTCTCAAGCAATGCTGGCAATGTTAACGTTAACGGAGGCCGCAGAGTACATATTGCCGGATATGTGCCAGTGTCTTCCCAAGTGGCTAGCTTACCTGAGGATCCCAAGAATCACAATCGTGAAAGGATCAACAATCATCACACCTCAGAGCCGTTTTCTGAGGCAGTTTGTCAACTTCAAACTAACCATCGTCAACCGGAAACGTCACTCTGCGAGGAAACCGGGAAGTCACCTGATCGCCGGCATGATCCGCTAGATCGTGCACATTCACATCCTGGAGAAAAAACGTATAAACGTAAGCATTGCGATAAATTCTTATCTACTCAGTCTTGCGTAACATCTCATGAATGTCCACATCCTGAAGAGAAATCGCTCGATTGTAACTTGTGTGATAAAACGTTCAATAAGCTACCTCATCTTACACGTCATGGACGAGTTCACTCTGTTGAGAAACCATTTCCGTGCAAATACTGCGCCAAGCCGTTCGGTGACAAATCCGCTCTAAATGTTCATGAACGTATCCATACCGGAGAGAAGCCGTTCAGGTGTGGTTACTGTGATCAAATGTTTCGCCGTAATACCCATCTTAGAGTTCATGAACGTACCCATACTGGAGAGAGACCATACAAGTGTAAATCGTGCGAGAAGTCATTCACGACGAAATCAGATCTCACCGTGCATCAACGCATCCATACTGGAGAGAGACCATACGAGTGTAAATCGTGCGACAAGTCATTCACGACGAAAGCAAAGCTCACCGTGCATCAACGCATCCATACTGGAGAGAGACCACAGAAGTGTAACTTGTGTGACAAGTCATTCACGACGAAATCAAATCTCACAGTGCATCAGCGCATCCATACTGGTGAGAAACCATACAAGTGTACAGCATGTGGCAAAGACTTCCGAACAATATCAACTCTCGCAAATCATCAACGAATCCACACTCCTGAGAGAACCTGATCAAGTGTCAGCTATGGTGACAAGTCTTTCAATTTGAAAAACAACATGGAAGACCATGCAAATACAAACACCGTAAAACAGAAAGATTGTTTTCAAGATTTTTGAAAGTGCTACTCATAGGCCAGTTTCGAACCGCAAGTAGAATAAAATCAATGTCGCTTAAAGCCCGATCCGTTATGCATGCAAAGGTCTCTACTTACATGCTAACTTCAACATAATACGTAAGGTCCAAACCATTATCATTGCCATTTTACTCCGAGTGATATCCACTATTTCATTTCTTGCTTTCCATTGCACTTCTTACAGAAAAGGAACGTGTTTCCATATTTACCATGACACTCAATTGCGCTGAACGGTTTTTTTGGATACATCAGTCAAGCTTTATAACCGAAACCTATTGCTGGAGCACGCATGCCTGGTACGGATCTTTTCGCTGGAAGAGGTACTCTACTGTTTGCATGTTCGGCTATGATGCTAAAATCTTATTCATGTATGAACTCTTGGTTCCATGTGTCATCCTGTATAGTAACGATCTACTTCTTATCAAAAATATTCGAATACTATCTCACTGTCCATTTGTTTGCTGAAAATGTGTAAACGGGAAATTTGACTGTCACTACCAGAACTCAAACTTGGGACCCATTCATATAGCCAGCGATGCTCCCTCTTGATAGCTGAGAACGTAAAACATATCTTACTCCACTGCATCAGACCAGTGTGAGGTTGATAGGTTGACTACTAGAGTCACAGTTAGGATGCACCGCCAGTGCTGGATGTGCCAAATGCCAAATGCAATAGAGAATATGGTATTTGTGATGCTTATCATAGCAGGACAAAGCCAGGTCGTCGCAACTCAGGGTTTCTCGCTCTAGAATCAGTTTCATGATGATTAGTGTGCAAATTATGGTAACCTTTAATTGGCATTATCACTCTCTTAGTATTGACTTCCATTGATTTTCGCTATACCTAAGCAATGAAATATTCCTGCATATTTCACTCCTTAGGGCTATATTGACTGCTTATATTTGACTGCTTAGGGGTTCTTACGGACAGAGGAAGACCTTAAAAACCCCATAAAGCAGACAGAGGTACATACCGCAGCTAAGCGCTTGAATAATGGCCGAGCTTCGGGACCAGATGGGATACCTGCTGAACTTATCAAATATGGAACACCAGCACTGTTCTCGAACATTGCCACCACATTTAACAATTATGCCAAAGACAAATCACTCAAGCTAGGCGATGAGCTACTGATCCCGATACCAAAGCCGGGAAAGAAAAGAGGTCCTCCTGGAAATGTAAAGCCAGTTACCCTGTTGAACACCCTACGGAAACTTCTTTCATTCGTCATCCTGACGCGGATCAAGCCAGCTATCAACGGGTACTTGTCACTGAACCAGAGCGGGTTCCGGTCAGGGAGAAGTACTGGAGACGTGGTATATAGCTATCGGTGGTCATCAGCAAGATGCCAACGGGTTGCGTCGGAGATCTCAATCTTAGGCATTGATATGTCAAAGGCATTTGACACTATATCGAGGGTCAAGCTGATCGATATACTGTCATCAGTCATTGATCATGATGAGCCGCACATCATCCGGTGCCTTCTGACAGACACCACAATAAAAGTAAAGGTGAATATCATTCTCAGCCAACCATTAGTCACACATAATGGAACCCCAGAAGGTAATTCTCTATCGCCAGTCCTGTTTACTGTCTACCTCGAGGCTGCATTGAGGTTGATTCGAGAGCGACTCTCACCGCGACCAGCATTGGATAATCAGCTTCAATTGCCCAATGAAACAGCGTATGCGGATGACGTAGACTTCATCAGCACCAGCCTACAATAATTGCACGACAATCAACCCATACTATCATCCTCGTTAGCGGAATACAATCTAAAAATTAATGAAGCCAAAACCGAATATACTACAATTTTAAAAGGAGAAAAGGACAGAGTAGACGAGCGATGGCGGAACAAGGTCAAACTGAGATCGATGCTTGGAGTGGCGGAAGATATCAGTCGGAGAAAACGTCTAGCAACATGTGCCTTACATCAGCTGTGGGTGATGTGGCTAAGAGGTAACCATGCGCGTGAACCCCTTCGGATTAGGTTATACAGCAGCTTTATTCTCCCAATACTTCTTTATAACTGCGGAACATGGAGCCTGACAGAGACTCAAGAAAAGAAACTTGACTCGTTCCACCGCCAGCAGTTGCGAGCAGTCATAGGGGTCAAATATCCCCGTATAATACGCAATGAAGCACTGTACAAGCGCACTGGCTCCAAGCCACTCAGCAGAATCATCCAGTCTGCTAGGTGGAGAATGCTTGGCCACATGCTTCAACTCGACACCTCATCCCCGGTCTAGCAGGCTATGTCAGCATACTTTCAACCAGGAACCTCAGGGTTCCGAGGCTGCCCAAGAACAACCTACCGCGATCTATCAACAACGACCTGAAAATTCCAGATCCACAAACTCCCTCACATCACACGAGGATCTAGTTGCACTGAGGCAGCTCGCCTAGGATCGTCGAAAGTGGAAGGAACTTATGTGTGCTGTGTGTAGTGGCTGAAGTTATACAATTACACTAGATACTCTAACAATAATATCGGATACAATTACACTAGATACTCTAGATACTAGATACTCTAGATACTCTAAAAATGTATCACTAATTATGATAATAATTACCACGTCAAATGCTGCAGAGACCTATCCAGAATCGGCAATATGCTGGCCCTGGCCTAGAGATCTGCAACTGCAAACTGTTTCTACTTTGCAATATTAACGGATTAGTGCCCTTTCTCGATCGATGGATCAATCGGAACCAATGCATTCGTCACTCCGATTAGTAACTTCGGCTCTGCTCTGTTTTGTTCTGAACTGTATACATGTATGTTTAACTCATTGGATTTCTTTGTATTCTGTATCTCGTTATCGTTATCTTTTCCTCTAGCCCTCTCCCTTAGGATGAGCTTTCTTTTTTATGGCAGCTTAAGCGAAGGCTATATACCTGCTTCATGCAGGTTGATACCAACGCGAACAAGCAAAATAATAATAATAATAATAATCTTCACTAGTCTGAGGGAAAGAGACAAACGGGAAAAGTCTGAAGAAAAAATTGACTGTCACCACCAGGACTCGAACCAGGGACCCTCGCTTGTAGCTAGCGATGCTCTAACCACTGAGCTATGGTGTAGTAATAATAATAATAATAATAATAATAATAATTTAACAAGAAGTCGGAGGCGGATAATACTTTAATAACGAAGGCACGTGTTGGGTCGTAAGTATCCACGCAAACACACATCCAGTCAAAATAAGGCACTTGTCAAAGTATCCGAACGTTTTCGGTCCCTTCTTCAGTGTGAAAAAGGATGTTCCACCTACCCTTAGTAAAAGTAACCTTATCTATTTCTTTCAATGCCGACAATGTGAAGATCGGTATGTAGGTAGAACCCTTCAGCACCTGGGCGCGCGCATCCGTCAACATGTGCCGTTAAGTTTTGTTCCGCTTGATGCGCGTGAGTGTCGTCCTCGCCGTGGTCGTCCTCCAAAATGTGCTGTCCAGTCCATCGGTGGATCTTCCTCTTCCTGTGAAGATATCACTGCATTCCCGTCCTCCTCCGCGTGTATAGCGCAGGGTCCAGCTGAGAACAGCGTGAAAGATGGTGAAAGACCGACACGTAAACCACCGAAATTGACAAAGGATCTGTCTGCGTCGGGAAGGGTAACGCGAAGCCAAGTAAAAATACGGACTGGTGAGGACGCACGTACAACGACAACGGAAATGACAACAACAGTCAATATTCGAAAACTTGGTAGACCGCGAAAACGAACCTCAATATCGAACACCGGACAAGATGGAGTAAGAAGATCAATAGAAATCCGCAATGGAGGAGACGTAGCTGAAAGGACACTGGGCATCGCGCGCACAACGGCTAGTGTCAGAAAACGTGGAAGGCCGCGGAAAAGCAAAGAGACGGATAGTGGTGATGCCGCGAAGAGGCGAGATGACGGGACATTGGAGGAGACTACACCCAACGGAGCTAAGAATCGCACTTCGTCCATCAAGCAACATCTGTCAGCCCGTACCAATTGTCGTGAGTTGTACAGTGATAATGTGTTCTCAATATTGTCACGTGGTAGATGTGCGTTGCATCTGGCTGTGTTAGAAGCTTTGTATATCCGTAAGTTAGATCCTGAACTTTGCGTACAGAAAGAAAATGTGTTGTCGCTACAATTGTTTGGTGTTACTCCTTGTCCAGGTGTTAACAATGTAACTTAATTTGCTCACTATGTTCTTGTCGCTATTATTATTTCCTTCGAGTTTTGTGTCGTGCTGAACTTGATACTTTTTCCACCTTGTCACGAGTGTTGTTATCTCATATCTTTACGCTATATAAGTTTTAGTCTTTCCAACTTGAGCCATTCCCTGTATAATCCTTGATGAGAAGGGACCGAAAACGTTCGGATACTTTGACAAGTGCCTTATTTTGACTGGATGTGTGTTTGCGTGGATACTTACGACCCAACACGTACCTTCGTTATTAAAATAATAATAATATAATATTAACTGGTTTGAGGGAAAGAGACAAACGGGAAAAGTCTGAAGAAAAAACTGACTGTCACCACCACGACTCGAACCAGGGACCCTCGCTTGTAGCCAGCGATGCTCTAACCACTGAGCTATGGTGTAGTCGTCATCCCAGCAGAGACCGTTCAACGTTTTCTTCAGACTTCGTAACTCACACTTCCTGTGAATCCACGCAGGCGGGTGGGACGCAGCCCTCACTGTAACCCACACACTTCACGTACAAACTAGCACGCGGGGAGCCCCAAGTCATAAAATATTAACTGGTTTGAGGGAAAGAGACAAACGGGAAAAGTCTGAAGAAAAAACTGACTGTCACCACCAGGACTCGAACCAGGGACCCTCGCTTGTAGCCAGCGATGCTCTAACCACTGAGCTATGGTGTAGTCGTCATCCCAGCAGAGACCGTTCAACGTTTTCTTCAGACTTCGTAACTCACACTTCCTGTGAATCCACACAGGCGGGTGGGACGCAACCCTCACTGTAACCAACACACTTCACGTACAAACTAGCACGCGGGGAGCCCCAAGTCATAAAAAATTAACTGGTTTGAGGGAAAGAGACAAACGGGAAAAGTCTGAAGAAAAAACTGACTGTCAATAATAATAATAATAATAATTAGGGGTTGCGCAGTGGACCGTATGCGTGTTAAAACAAAATGGCGTCACGATTTATTGAAAGTGGTATAGTTGGTGGTACGAATGTTCAAACCCATTTGAACTTCATACTGTTCGTCTTCTTTTTGACATGCTCTCTTTCCATCGTCCTTAGCTTTTGTTTGTTGAGAGCTGTTTTGGCTTTCTCCTATACCTCTGGGGGATGCCAAGTGATGGTTTTGAGAGGCTGGTGATAGCTGTGAGCGAGAGTTTTCCGATCGGCGTCGTCCTCGCTATAGCGATGAAAATACTAGTTACTGCGCACCTGGCAGATATCACAACACGTCGGAGCGTCCAGGAGCAAAGGAATCTTGGGTTTTCACTGGAATCTAGTTCCTCCAGCATCGTGTAGCCCACCGTCGGTGAATGGCGGTCCAGAAAGGTCGAACCTGGTCTTCTGCAGCATCTCGCAGTCCTGCGAGGCACACTGAATACGCCTGTCATGTATTCTACAAATAAAAATCACGAAGTAGTGGACTTTATAGTGATGAGTCTATCCTGTATGCTGCAAAAGACGCAAGAAATGTCACTGGTGTCCGTACACTGGACGCCTATATCATCCCAGTCTTCTCCTGCAGGATCTGTTTGACATTTACATACCGGTATGCAGTCGGTCGACATTGGCCTGGTTTGGCAGCTATCTGCCTGGGTGGATGTAGCAGGTTTGCATTGGCGCGTCGTCCAGTCCGACATTTTCTTGTAACTGTGGAGTACCGGCAGGGTTTGAGAGGTTGCTCGTGCTGTGAACACATCTCTACTGCCTGCCTCGTCCTGGAAGTGCCGTCTCGCCGCTTCCTTGCTCTACAGTCACGCCGTTATTTCGCTTTGTTTCGTGGTGCAGCTCAAAACCTGCCCAAACAACTGTGAGCTCGCAACATGGTATGGACAAATTGCACCACTATGCTGGTTAAAGGGGAACTCCACGAAAAAATGAAACTTTGATAGCCTGTAGAGTTTCGGGCGCTGAGTGGAATGGTCTTGGTCCGAAGCCTCTACGACGAAGCGTTCTTGAGATATTTCACTTTGAAATTGCAAAAACGGGGGCCGCGCCCTGACTTCATGCGGCCATTTGGTTACGTCATCACGGGCTGCCTACGTCATTGTGGCGTAGTCGTTTCTCTTCGCCAGTCTACAACAAGCACTAAGTTTAGTTGGTATTTCAAGGGAAGATTGGCGATTCCGAACAATCCTCTGTCCCCCAGCAATGAAGGCAGCGATGCTGAGGCCAGTGAGGACGACCAACAGCCCACCGCCGCGTATGGTTGGGGCAGGGAGCCCAGATACTCTGCTGAGGAGCTGCCATCGCGTGTAACAAATGTTGAGGAAGAAGATGCGTCAGCAGCTGCGTCCGACAGAAGACGAGTAGCTTGGCCACCAGAATCTCGATAAGTTTGGGACTCCGACTGGTGCGAGCGTGGACAAAAGTGTATAGCCATGCCCAGCCCGCGGGAATGATTTTGCTGGTAGGATGCTGCCGTCGCTGTCGACAAGACGGCCCAAGGTTTCTTGCGTAGCGGACCTCGCAGATTACGAGATCGTATCCTTGCATTAGGCTGTGCCCATCACTGCTCTTCGAGGTTATCTCGACATGCAGAAGCCGCCAATGCCAGTGACAGAAGAGTCTGACATTAGG
The DNA here is from genome assembly GCF_964019385.1 of Sycon ciliatum. Taxonomy (NCBI): domain Eukaryota; kingdom Metazoa; phylum Porifera; class Calcarea; order Leucosolenida; family Sycettidae; genus Sycon; species Sycon ciliatum. Next base: position 26,648,207 of record NC_088652.1, on the reverse strand, counting down.
TAAGCCTCAATTAGTTTGCCTTGACTTGTCTTGTGAGGATCGCGTATCAGCATGATGCACTTATTCTTATTTTTTGGGGGAAATTTATTGTTGTCAGGCGCACTACAGTAGGCGTCGCACAAGAAAGACATTGTACTGGTAGTTATCACAAGTTTCATGCATGACACAAACAAATTTCTCTTTGCTCCGAGTATGTCTTGACTTATCTTATGAGGATCGATGCGCGTAATGTTTTGTGTGTAACTTATTGTTGTCAGGCATAGCACGAACAACGTTGTTCTGTACTATAGTGCTATCCGAAGTTTTCATGCATGACTCACATTAAATTTTGTCTTTATCATTTTCCCTTGGATTGGTACAAGATCTACAAAGTATGGTAGGTAGTGTTCTGTTGGTGAAGAGAGCACTGCACACAGTTTATGAGCACCATGGGTGCATTTGATCACACCCGAACCCATACTTTATCGTTTCAAGCGATAGACTTTGTCAATAAACTCGTTTTCTAGTATACCATGGCATGCAACGTACAAGCGTGGGGTCAAGAAAGCGTACACCAAAATAATGCACAAATTCTGGCAGGAGAGTAAGAAATCTGTACTTTCTGACCAAGACATCTCTGTACTAGTAGGTAATCGAACGCGTCCTAATCAGTATTCATCCCCCAGATCATTGGAATTCGATTTGAAATCAGCAATTATGGTATATTCTACAAGACCCTCCATCTTTGTACCAGTGGACACTAAATTAGTATGGCGCGCGCACTGAAAGTGCAGGTAGGTACCGGTAGGGTCAATACAGCGCATATGTAGAGTAAATGAGTATTTGACTATAATAATTATTACGGTACAGCAATGTGGTATGTGTACAAGCACTCATCATACACATTCCATATGACATTCTGTGTTTGTGTAGATCTCTACGCTATGCGGCACACAGGCAGTACACACTATGTACACGGCAAATTGGGCAAGCACGTTCGTTGTCGTCTTCCAGCCTGCGTTGTGAATACCATCAGGCAAAGATATCCAAATCCTGCACCACCTCAGCCTTCTCAGGAGGCTTCCACCTGGAGTTTGGCAGGGAAACACGCTTCTCCAAGGCAGGAACATGGAGGTTGCCATTTGCAACCGCTACCACCTCACACATGAGCTTGTCAACATACTCATAGCTCTATCTGTCGTATAATTTTCTATTTGGCCACAGTCTTCTTTATGCTTTGAGAACTGGACTTTATACCTTCCTATCGCGGTCTTTTTGGTTGTGCTGTGGCGACGGTTGACATTGACGTCGTCAAGAGCTGCGAGATGTGCGTGTCCAATCATCCCCAGAATTGAGAAACGAATGCGTTTGAGAATGTAGTTTGGCATGACACTGTGATATACCTGCATGGCAAAAAGAATGTGGAGAAAACACACTTGCTTAGACAATATACTGCTGTATGAGAAAATGGAAACTTCACCGTACAGGACGACTCTTGTGCTCAATTGCATTGTTCGTTTCATTCCCTGTGTTGCCCATAAGAGACGGGAGCAAAAAATTTCAGCAGATGTTTGTTGTCTTCTGGCGTGGAGTGGCGGCGTCATTAGATGTACACATAGTCATTTCACTAAGTATACCACTACTACAGCATATGTGCTATCCTTAGGCTAGCGTGCGTGAGTTTGAGTATGTGGGTGCGTATGTGTGTGTGTTGTTGTGTTTGTGTGTGTGCACGCACACGCGCGCGCGCGCGCATGTGGGTGAAGGTGTGAGTGCATGTGTATAATAATGTGTAGTTCCCACTGTATTCCTTGCACAATAGGTCTTCACTTACCTTTCTTTCGCATATAACCCGAACCCATTCCTTGTTCGAAATTAGATTTTTTTGGCCTGGTGATCCCGCAAGCGTGGAACTCATAGTGTGATAAATTTTTGTTTCACTTTACTTGCACTATTCCTGGGCTGTCCAGACTTCTAACAACTGCTCTGAGTGATATGGTATTCATGCAACCATGCCTAGAAGTAGGGTAGCTGTTATAAATAGAGACATATCCACGCAATCAACTTACACTGGTTCAGTTTGGCAGGATTGGTGAGACAGTTCGTCGTGCATGCTGCCTGCACATCGCAAGCAAATAGTTCTGTAACCTTCGTACTTGCTGGGGGTCTGTCTGTTTGCGTCCCAGTTGATGACAGATGTGCACAGTTTGAGTACTGGTATGCGCAAAGTTACTGGGGTAATATCGTTCATCAGCTAGCTGCAGTCGGAGTTGATGGGGTGATGTACTCTTCTGATCCTGATGGGACGTATCTCACCCTGCTTTCTCAGTTGCAGCTTGTTGAGTTCGCTTTGCTGCAGGCTCACGGTTCGGAGGGCACTGGTACACTGATGAGGGCTTTCCTGGACGGCGCACTCGTCAAAACTCAGCTCTCAAGTTCCTCTGGATCATAAATGCAGCGAGCAAACATAGCTCGTGCTGCGAAAATAGGCTTGAAATTTTCACGACGCATTGCAACATCTCGGCGCTTTGCCAGGTCTCCATCCTTTGGGAATTTGAGAAAACTAACCCCAGGAGGATGATGTGATACTGGCACAATCAACAACACAACAATTTGGCATTGCAGCGGCTCAGGCGACTTGGCAAACTACTTTCTGAAGTGACTTTCGTCCTGAAGAAAGTGAGATTCAAAATCCAAGTATTTTCGGACCATGCCACAATGACGTCACACATACATTGGTATGGGGCGTGGCTAAAATTGAAATATCTCAAGAACGCTTTCTCGTAGAGACTTCGGACCAAGACCATTCGACTCAGCGCCCGAAACTCTACAGGCTATCAAATTTTCATTTTTTCGTGGAGTTCCCCTTTAACTAAAACCGGGATAGTCGAGTAAGTGAGTTCACTCCCTGGGCCATGGCAAGATCTGTTCAGCGCGGGCTATTCCAACCTCCAAGTGCATAGTCACTGATCGATCCATGCGATGGTGGTTGACCTACAAAGAGCCAAGGTCTACGAGTGCTACTATTGGATGCTGTCTACATGCAGTCAACAAAATCAAAGTACCTCAGTATGCCCCAGAATAGGGCACGTGCATCTATAGAATGACACAACAGGGGTTCTGGCGGCACCTGTCAAACAAGCAGTAGCGACTAGTGCCAGCTACCTATTGGAGGCTAGCCGCTACAGTCTGTCACTGAAGATAATTATTATGTTCACTGTTTAGACTGAGCACAATCAATGATGCCCAATCAATCTGCCCAATGTGTGTTCTGTTCCACCTAATTATAACGTCCCATCGCATCAACCCTACTACACGCACATGTCGTCACTCTAGCATGACTTGTGTTATTATTGTTTATTTTGATTCGCACGATAAATAGAGCACAATAAACGTTAACTTGACCGAAGGATAAAGGCGACTGCAGATAGAGGAACACATCGAGGTACAGGTACCGGCATCAATACAGTATCAGAGAGAAACAAACAAAAATGAGAGGTACGCAGAAAAAACTCTCGTAAGCCCAAGGGGAAGTGGTTGATGAGGGATGAATGCACTCTCCACGCTCATCTACACTGTTCGTGGAAATGCACACATACATACAGTCAACTTCGCTTATAACGACACTCGGCGGGGCATCAAAAAGGTGTCCATATTCGCGAAGTGTCGTTATACCCGAAGTCTCATTTTATGTATTACAGTGGGATGGAACTTTGCTCTGGGCATGGAAATTCTGTCGTTATTCGCGATGTGTCGGTATATCCGCAGTCGTTATTGGCGAAGTTGACTGTACAATAATATACAACATAGCAATAGCAGGCACAGAACCGAACAATTTCATGTTCACACATGCAAGCACAGACCTGAACATTAGTACCAAAAGTCGATACAGACAATATCCCCATACACACAGACACACACACACACACAATGTCCCATGTATGCGCCCGTGGCGAGAAAAGCACGCAAATCTACAAATGCACTGGATGTGAACCCACAGATTTTCTCTTATAACAACGATAGCGGGTTTGATTCTGAATGAAACACACACACACAATACAATCATTGAATGCCCATCCGCAGATGATGGCAGGTCATGAAAGAACAGGCAGTGTTCCAGTAATGGGGAACAGAACTTCGAGTGGCGAGTGAGGTATACACACACACACACGTGCGTGCGCGGGCACACACTAAAGTATTCAGAAATAGAATCGACATTGTAGTATTCATTGGTTGGGGAATGGAAAGGAAACTAAAACATTGCTGTAGGTTATTGTTGTAAGGACACTGGGAGCACAACAGAAAGGTAAGCAACTTGCTTTGAAGCAAAGAAAGTTATTATTCCACGGATCTCAGAAGGAAGGAACGTTCCAGAATGCTGCACTGGCAACAGGCGGCCTGCATGTGCGCGGCCCCTGCAGTCGGTCCAGCTGCCGGCCTTGCAGTGCTGAAAGGAATGTGCAGTACAGCATGTCACATAGTATCGCAGCCTGGACAAATAGGCGCTGGGAAGTCCTAGCTAGCTATGTGCTCACCTACACCACGATGCACCAATCTTCTTAGCTACTTTGGCACCAACTTTGTCCACTTGAGACTCCCATGGGCTGAGCCAGTTCTAGGGCTGCACTAAGGTGGACGGCAATGACCGCTGATGGCAAGGCAATCCACGACACACAGTCACTAGGGCATCGTCAACATGGCGCTGAGGCTGGATCGATAAAATCAACCTTTAGGCTGCCGCGGGGTTGACAATGAGGCCGCTGTCTCGAAGCTAGTCAGTCAGCCTGGTCACCGCCATTGACGAACCAGTCGCCACCACCAGCAGTGGCGGTAGGTTGTGACAAGTGTGGTGCAATATTGTCAGCAAATTCAGTACTCAGGATAAGATGAGTGACAAAGGGAACGTTGTGTTTGATAATATTGAAGTGAACAGGGATGATCATAAACCCTGCGCGTACTCCACCGTGAGTTACAAGAAAATTCCGGACTGAACGACGAGCAAACGCCAACCTGCTACATCCAACCAGGCAGATACTATTACGATAGCTGCCAAACCAGGTCAATGCTGACCTACTGCATAATGTCAATGTCAAACAGATCCTGCAGGAGAAGACCGGGGTGTTGGCGTCCAGTCACTGAGTGTACAGACACCAGTCACATTTCCTGTGTCTTTTGCAGCATACAGGCTGAGACTCATCACTGTAGAGTCAAACTACTGCATGAGTTTTATTTGTACAATACATGGCAGGCGTACACGGTGTGCCTCGCAGGACTGCGAGATGCTGCAGAAGACCAGGTTCGACCTTTCTAGACCGCCATTCACCGACGGTGGGCTACACGATGCTGGAGGAACTAGATTCCAGTGAAAACCCAAGATTCCTTTGCTCCTGGACGCTCCGACGTGTGGTGATAACTGCCAGGTGCGCAGTAACTAGTATTTTCATCGCTATAGCGAGGACGACGCCGATCGGCAAACTCTCGCTCACAGCCATCACCAGCCTCTCAAAACCATCACTTGGCATCCCCCAGAGGTACAGGAGAAAGCCAAAACAGCTCACAACAAACAAAAGCTAAGGACGATGGAAAGAGAGCATGTCAAAAAGAAGACGAACAGTATGAAGTTCAAATGGTTTTGAACACTCGTACCACCAGGGAGTCGTATAGACCCGGGAGGCGACACGAGGCCTTCCGGGCCGACTATGATTGACTCGCGGCACTTTCTCCCGCTTTTCCCTCAGATATCCCCGGTGCGTGCCCTGAGTTATAAACCAACTACTCCGCGTACTTATGCCATGGGAGTGCACTCCTTGGGGAACGGACTCGTGCAGGATCGATAGGATCGTGAAGAAGAATGAACTACTTTAGTACTTAGTTGCATTTGATGATCGTGATGGAGGCAGAGCGTGCTGCTGATCGCGATCCAGATCCGGGTCAAGAATCACCTCCTGATCCTAAGGAAACCTCAGCTGACGTAGATCTACGTTCTCTTCGCGTAAACGCTCAGTCTGTGTTGGCTTGGGCCACAGGTATGGTTTGAATTCTAATTTTCTATGTTATTATATTTTTCAATTTCTCTTGAAACTTTCAACCTTGCTACTTAGCGGCTTCTGATCTGGTGCGCGTACTGCAGCAAAAGTTGCGAATAATCATGAATTGGAAGAAATACTTGTGGGTTGATAGAGTGCAGGACTTGTTCAATGGTTTCTACAGAGCGTTCCGAATCCCAGCCGCTAAAGACCCACAGAAGGCAAGAAGCTTGCGTTGCAAAGCTGCTGTCCCGCCTGACTGCGGAGAAAGAAGACTCGTTTATGGCTGTTCTACAGCCGCCGCTGACGTCCATCAGCTCTGTCCTGCTCCCAGCAGCAGATAAGCCTGGATTTCAATGAGTCGTGTCCCAAATCCGGTGTGAACGATTTCCTGACGTCAAGACGAAGTGGGGTCAAGTCATGGGTGTTGCAAGGAAGCTGTCACAAGATGAATTGATCCAGTATTGAACGGTAGGTTTTGTAAAGCTGCTCTAGCATTTGGATACTATAAATTATAACATTAAATTATTACTTGTGTTCACGAAGCCATGCCCAAGACGTGCGAAATAGCGTGCGTCCATGTGTATATGTGTGCGTGCGTGTGTATATTGTGTGCGCGCTTGTGCATGTCGTAAAATACCGCCAGAGCACCCCTATCTCCGCAACCATTCGAGTAGATCCATTTGGGGAGGGGCGGATGGGCGAGTCCTGCTTGCCGCATTCAGTACTACATGCAAAAGTACTCACCCTACGAAACTGTGCGTGCGTCTTGTGTGACCACTGACTTTCTTTCTCTGTTATCAAGCAGTATGCAGTATTTGTAACAGTAATTACTTGTCTGTGTCATGTGCATGCATTGTCTTATTTCCTTTTTAAGGCTACAGCACAACTGAGAGAACGAAATGTACGTCGCAATCAAGCTATGTCGTTGCCATCTTCTATGTGCCATGCGTTACCTGATGTGCCAGCCTGCTATGTCGGATACTGCTAACCATGCATCGACTAGGCGCCAAGCGCGAACTGATGGTGGTGGTAGTGGTGGTGGTGGTGATGAGAAGGAGAGCTCTGTGCCAGAATAACTTTGCAGTTTAGAGAGCGTGTCTGGGCAGGCGTGTATTTACCGCCATATTGCCAGGTGTGTATTTACCACCGTATTAATCAACCATGCGCTACCTGATGTACCAGCATGCTATATCGGACACCACTCACCCTGCATCGACTAGGCGCCAGATGCGAACTGATGATGGTGGTGGTGGGAAGGAGAGCTCTGTGCCAGAATAACTTTTCAGTTTAGAGAGCGTGTGTGGACAAGTGTGTATTTACCGCCGTATGAATCCACCACAGTACGATCAGCTGACGTTATAACTTATAAGGATGATCTCGTGCAGCGATATGATGATATTTTTTCAGTCTTTTCTAAGGTCTCTCCACTGCAGCGTTTTCGTTCCACTCGAATATGGAAAACGCGGAAGGTTGTTAGCACTGTGTTGAGGCAGCTATTGTTGACTTTATTCGGAATTAATTCTGTTGTATTTGCACACATTCCTGAGTGCATTGTATTAGCATCCAATGTGTGTTATCTGTGCGAGCTTCTAACCTTGTGAACATTCACCGAAGGTTTGGTTGGTGGCGCACAAGATCTTACGGGATGGCTCTTGCGGGCTCTCAGCCCTGCGTTTACTGCATAAAACATGGCAGAACAGTTCAAGCTTCAATTTAGGCCATTTCCTCACTCTGACTCCCAATATTTCACATGTGTAATAATTATAAGTATTGTAGATCCCTGGGACAGCGCCATTTTGTTAGCCAATGTTAGTCCTGAAGAAAAATTGACTTCATTGTCCTAAAGGTGAGAACAAATTGGGACTATTTGTGAAGGAAAACTTTGGAAAATGCAATTTCGAATGTAAGTCATTTCGTTTATCTGGATTCGTCCAATATTTCACAAATGTGCAATATAAGTATTGTAGATCACTGGGACAGGGCAACTTAGTCTGTCAAGGTTAGTCATGAGGAAAGAATTTACTTCATTGCCCTAAAGGTGAGAAAATATTGAGGCAAGTTGTAAAGAAAGGATTACCTCATCTTAGGTGGTCAAAGTGCCTCAGAGTTCGAGTGGCAGTGCAAAGCCAGTGAGTAAGCCAGTACAGTGAACAAGTGAACTCCTCAGCGATGGCCACAGATGGCTGTATTTCGGCAATGGAGATCGAAAGTCTGACCCGTGACAATTGTTCTCGAAAGGACGAAGACGACGATTCCTCGCTATGTACGGATTTCCCGTGCGCTATGACCTATGTACGGACTTGTCCCACACCGAGCAGGTCGTAATATTTTGAATCGTTGAGTCGATCATGGTTGTGCACAAGTGATGCGCGTGTAGCCTCCCGGGTCTATACGACTGCCTGGTACCACCAACTATACCACTTTCAATAAATCGTGACGCCATTTTGTTATAACATGAATATCGCGGGTTGAACGGTGCCTAGTGCAGCATTGTCACTGCATGAGTAGGCGATGGTGCAACGGTTGTGCAATCATAAAACCGGGATTCATGAGGTTATCGTTCTGGAATTTGAAATACGGACTGTTTGTCGTGATAAATCTAATATTGACTGAGTACGAGGTCATATAGGAAATAAAAGCTGGCATATAATAACCATTTGGCAAGGAACTAGACTTTTTCCATTGCTATACTTGGAATACATTAGAGCTCGTACGACACAAGAATTACAGGATATGATATATTTTCAACGGAGAGCTGACCTTCCCTTCTGTATGATTGGGTGCATTTCATTCCCTGCGAGGACACTGTTATTGACTATATTTGGACTCATAGCTGTGCGATAGGAATAGGAATAAATTTCGTTACTCTAACTGCAATGTAAGGTAAAAGAGGATCTCTTCAACAGTCCTTAAAATTGATTCGGTGAGACCCATTCCTGACTGGCATTTCCAAGACCAGTGTTCACAGATCTAGGGCTGCACAACACGCAAATCCTACTTCAGTGACTGGATCGTCTACACAGAGTCATAGTGCCTACTCCTCCACACCTTTCAGTGCACTGAAGTGTCACTGAAGCCGGGACAGAACAAGAACGCATCCATACTGGATATAAGCCTATACGGGGGATATGCCTTTTCAGTGTTCGGTATGTTCGAAATCTTTGGCCAAGCACTCCAACCTAATAATCCAAGAAAGAATCCATCCCTTAGAGAAACTGATCAGGTGACAGCGCTGGTGACAAATCCATGCATCAAAGCGAAAACAGAATTTGAAGACCATGCCAATACTAACGGCCAAAGGTTTGTTTTTCCAGATGTTTAATTTAGGTTTCCATGCAAATTTCACTGCTTACATACTGACGTCAACACAATCATGTAAAATCAATAACATTATCATTGTATTGCAGTTGATATCTACAGTTAAATTTTATGTTTTCCATTGCAGTTCTTACACAAAAGGAATGTATTTCCAAATTAACAAGAAGAAACAATTTTATTGCGCGGAACGTCTTTCTTTCAAATGTCGCTCATCTTCTAGAAGATACACTGTGCGGCTTGGGAGTTCACACATGATTCAAAATAATGTGAGTTCCTTTGTTTCAGTATGTAACTTTGATCCCATAAGTGGTATTGTACAGTCCCGTTCTAGTCCATGTCAAATAACCCAAAATATCTTATAATAAGATAATTATTATGATGAAGAAAGGAAAAGGACAAAATGTTACGAGTTATGACAAACTGTCCACCAACTTAACCAGATCTTTCTTATACAGTCAGCGAGTGCGACAAAATGGTACAAAACTGACAAGGAGTACCGAGACATTTGTGTCATAATAATTATTATGTAAGCACATTTGCTTTGCCCCTACAAGAGGCTTGTTTACTGAGACATTCGGGGTCCTGACACCTAGCTCCAATACTTCTCCAAGGTGCAAACCAACACCCTTCCAACTTGGAAAGCTCAGGTTCGGAAAGGTCTACGAGGGGAAGGACAGAGTTTATTACATAAACTTGAGCCGCCAACGTTGGGTGGCCTGTTGCTTTGCGCCGTCGAGTTGTAGTGAAGCCGGTCCGTCCATTAGTCTTACTAGTTTCGTCATCATCCAGTAACTTTCGGCATTCTTAGTTGCCGTGACACGTAGCTCGTGCTCTTCTTCGTTGCGCTTTCCTTCCCCTCTTGGAACTTTCCGAACCTGAGCCTTCCAAGTTGGAAGGTTGTTGGTTTGCACGTTGGAGAAGTGTTGGAGCTAGGTGTCAGGTCGCCGAATGTCTCAGTACTGCTTGTCAGTTTTGTGCCATTTTGTCGCACTCGCTGCCTGTATAAGATCTGGTTACATTGGTGCACAGTGTGTCATAACTCGTAACATTTTGTCCTTTTCCTCTCTTCATCATAACTATATTGGCTCACCATCCGATTTCAAATAAAATAATTATTGCTTTTGATCCTTGAAGGGTGGTGGCGTTCCAACGGATGCGGAGAAAAACCGTTTTAAAACTTTTTCTATTGCCTTTGTGCTCCGTCCATTCAACACCACAAACAAAAACAGAGCTGCATAGCCAGTGGCTGGAAATGGTGAAGTCTAGTCTAGACACTAATGCTGTTCTATGACGTAAGGAGTGTAGGGCCACCAACTACACTTTCACAACTCTACATCTCATCGTATCACATCTCTTCACACCTCATCTCTTCATACCACATCTCTTCACACTTCATCTCTTCACACCTAATCTCTTCATACCTCATCTGTTCATACCTCATCTCTTCATGCCTCATGTCTTCACACCTCATATCTTCATGCCTGATCTCCCCACATACTTGTCCCTAGTCGGCCTAGACTCACACCATCGCCTCATCATATCCCTTTTCTCATCGACATGACATAATTATATGTTTCAAATTGTGTCATTCCAAATCAGAATTGGGTGTGAAGACTACATAAGAGAGATGAGTGTTGGTTGGGTTTTTGTATTTTAGAAACGCGATCCTGTCAGCTTTTCTATTATTCTTTGTATGTGATTGAGTGTATGCGCGTGATTTCACAAGATGTTAACCCTTTAAGAGCCACAGGAAATTCTCAAAATTGTGCATTTTTTCGTGTTCTTTGGATCATACCTTCAGTTCTACTCACTCAATCCTCACAATCCAGGGCTTCCTGGAAAGGTCTCCGCGAGAGGAAGAGAATGAGGTCGATCATGATAGCCAGCACACCGTCTATCCAGCGCTAGATCGCAGCGACAGTACGAAAAATGCCCCAAATGCGTCCAATTGCGTCCCGCTCCAGATATTTCATTTTACTCGATCGTGGAGTTCCAATTTTTTCGATGTGTACTCTTGACAATATCAACAGTGAAATCCGTGCAAATTCGGATAAGCCAGCTTGACGAAAAGTCTCAAAGTTCTCAATACTAAAGTCGCACTGCGCGCTTTTGAAATTGCCGCGATCGTGGCTCAACTTACGAGTGATTTATCTCAGGATTGTTTCTCCCGACAGGTGAGAGATTTCTCTTCGCCCTGGATATTTCGATCACTGGATTTGAGCGAGATTGGACTGAGTTACGATCTTTTGAAGTTTTGCATTCAAGTATGAGGCGGCTCTTAAGTATATGTTATCGCATGGTTGCAAGGGCCTTATGGCATATTATTGCCCCGAGAGGTTAGCCCGAGAGTAGTAAGTGCGGGGCGGGTTCTGGTGCACTTTTTGACCTTTGACCTTTGGGCCAAATAAGGCACACTGTGTCGGGCTCGTTTGGTCTGGCTCGGGGACTCCCCCAGGGTTTGACCTTTGACCTTTGGGTTAAATAAGGCACACTGTGTCGGGCGCGCTTGGTCTGGCCCCGGGACTCCCCCAGGGTTCGACCTTTGGCCCTGCCATGCCATAAATGTCATCATGTTCTTTTCCGTGGCGACCGTGCACTTGTGCAAGTTCGGTGCATTCGCACCGGGGAGTAGTAAAATACGTACTACTCCCTGATTTGCACATCGTAGATGTGCAGTGACATATTGCGCATGCGCGCATACGCACGCGGAGCGTGCGACCTTCAGTGGCCCTGCGTGTGGAAAAGACGTATACACAAGGTGGACTAGTACACGTGTCATTATACTAATCCCTGATTCGCACTTCGTAGATGTGCAGCAACAAGTTCACTTTCCTTGCATTCGTTTTATTCGCACATCGTAGAAGTGCACTGACAAGTTGCCCTTACTTAGCGTGCGACTTTCAGTCCCTGACCCTGCATGCACTATCCATGCATTATAATGCTGGTGTTGTTGTTGGTTGTTGTTGGTTGTTGTTGGTTGTTGTTGGTTGTTGTTGGTTGTTGTTGTTGGTTGTTGTTGGTTGTTGTTGGTTGTTGTTGGTTGTTGTTGGTTGTTGTTGGTTGTTGTTGGTTGTTGTTGCTTGTTGTTGGTTGTTGTTCGCTGTTGTTGGTTGTTGTTGGTTGTTGTTGTCGGATGTTGTCGGTTGTTGTCGGTTGTTGTTGGTTGTTGTTGTCGGTTGTTGTCGTTATTGTGTATTGTGTTTTAATCGTTATTTTGTTCATTATCCAGGAGGATTTTGCTATGATCCAGTACCATTTTTTCGCATATATGACACAAGTGTGTGTAACCTTAGTGTGACGTGGGGTATGCTGATTGGATGTGAGGTGACGAGAGTATGCTGATTGGTCGATAACAATTAGTGGAAGGGATAAAGTAATACGTCAGGATCATTACAGTTGCATTTGGCACCATGGAGTTTCAGGAGGAAGTTGAATTTTGTGATGGGTGTAACCATGAAGAAATAGAAACGGAAGAAGCTGTCGTTTGCATGAAATGTGGTCTAGTCTTGGGCTCTTTGTTTGCGCCAGAGGCAAATGTAGCAGAGCGTGTAATGCTGCCCAGTAAGCCTTACACAGATGTGCAGCGACTGGAATCAGTGGATAAAAGTCTGGGGACTTTTATCGAGAAGGTGGGAGTGTGTAAGCCGCTATACCCATCGCTTTTTGAAACTCGGCAACGCCTCTACGCTATGAAGAAGGGCAGTGAGTATAGAGCTCTGAATTATGCCATCGCCCTGTCATGCATTTACTATGAAGATGAAGAGATGGTGCAGATACTCAGTCTTCATCTCCCCAGAAGCAAAGATGCATGGATGAGAAATGCTTCCCTATTCAAGACTTCCCCAGTGTTCTTCAAAATGTGGATGAAGGTCATAACCCCAAAGAAACTACGTAAGGCTCACTTTGAACGGTTTATTGAGAGGACGGTGGATATGACAGAGCAAGAAGAACAGCTAATGATTGAACTCATCCAACATTATGGAGTTGAACCGAAGCTACCACTTGCTGCCTCACTGGCTTATGATGACTATCCAGATGCATTGATCTATATACTATCCACCATTGTGCAGGCATTCTAAACTGATTTAAGGTGCACGTGTCATCACTTGCTTGGAGAATATTGTTCTTTATGAATCATACAGTCAATTTCAACCGTAATCAAACCATCCATTGCATGAATTCGTTGAATTGAAAAGAAAGGAAACATTTCTATAATCTCACTCTGGTTTTTCGTATTATGGAAAAAGTATTGGAAGACTCTTTGCACTGTGGCCCCGAGGACTTCTGGGCCCCGGCGGTCCCACGTCACCCTGAGGGCCTGGCGATCCTTCAGGTCCTTGGGGCCCTATGTTTCCTGGGGGTCCTTGCGGCCCTGTAGCACCTATGTGTCCTGATGGCCCTTGGGGTCCTTGCAGTCCTGTGTGGCCCCTTAAACCTTGCAATCCAGATTCCCCAGTCGGGCCAGGACTTCCTTTTGGTCCAGGAACCCCTGGTCTTCCTCGATGTCCTTTAAGTGATCCGAATGCAGTCCAACCCGCAATGAGTTTTTTATATACAACGAGGGTGGTAGCATCCAAATAGAAGTCACCCTGTCTGCCGATGGGTGGCGACGGAGGGTCTGCTCCGCTATACCAACCAAATCCTGGATCACCTTTAGGACCTTTCATTTTGCGGATTTGGGCTAATTCCTTCTTCACCCACCCAGCAGGTACAGCACAGGTGTCCGACACACCGTCGTAATCCAGCCAGCATAAACGTTTGCCATTCATGTGCAGATTTCCTCTCATCCTCACGCTGCCATCCGTTTTCAAATGGGTTTCGTCATCTATCACCGTTGACTCCGCGAATTCTTTGATTCGACCCTCCATGATCTCAGCATCTGTTTTATTCAACTTGCTGTTCTGTAGTGCCCCGACATTGTACATCAGGGTGTTTTTGGTGTTATCGTTACCCACCAGAGTTTTGAGTTGCGCAATATCATCCTTCAAGGTTCTTATTGTTCGGCTGGAGGTTTCCTCAGACGGGCTCTTGTGGAAATGCATGCTCCAAAACGCCATCCTTGTTATTATGGGGAAATATTTCCCCTGTACAGTAGGTATGGCGGTGGTACTGTCTGCAGTAAACAACGCTTCTGCCGTTATAGCCGGTGCGTTCACGCCTCATTTTACACTGCGTATCAGGTCTTTGAATACCATAGGGAAACACATCAGTTTGGACACTGCCCAGTTCGAACTTCATTCTGAAAACGTTGATACGGAGAGTAACAAATTGTACGTGGAGACGCAAGAAGGGGAAGTTCAACTCTCCATCCTAACAGGAACTCACGCGGATATTGCAGATCTCATTACAGTCATTAACGAGGCACTGAAAAGTGCAAATCACCCAGATATTGTGTTTTCCTATTCCCGCTATACAAGCCGAGCGAGCATCAGCGTACCTGTCGGGAAAAAAATTATCCTGAAACCCGACTCCCCCAGTGTCGTTCTGGGCTTGGGATCGATTGCAGAATCCGTGACCATACAACCTGGTCTTTTCACATCACCGTATGCAGTTGATCTGACTAGAGGGAGAAGGTTTGTGTTGTTGTATACAGACCTGATCGCCCAGGCCGTGGAATATGAAGACAATCAGGACTCGAGGATTTTGAAGACGTTCCCCATTCAAACTCACAACGGTATCAACAATTACATATTTGGAGAGAGAGACAAACGCGCTCTACTTCCGCACTCAAGCGTTACGGAAATATCATTTTGGCTGAAGTACAACACTGGAGAGTTTATCACCACGGGGTACCCGGCGTTATTGGATCTGAGAATCGAGTAAATTTTTCCACGTACAAGTAAGAATGGCGCAGCACGTCGTGGCCACTCAGATCCCAGACCCCTTTAAGGGGCTGCTGTCGAAAACTAAAGTGGTGCAGAATAGCATCCTAGAGCGAACCGAAAAGAAGATATCACTCCTAGAGGGGAGAAACTTTGTAAGACTGTATTCTCGAAATGGTTCACCACCCTCTCTGAACAGCGAATTGGATATATCATCACCAAATTTCATTGCCTTGAGTGAAAGTTACTTTATCGTCAAACTCCGGTATGAAGTTAGTGATAGTCGGGCTAATGGAGCCAGATCATATCCACACTGGGTGTGTACCACCTCCCCTGCATTTTCATGGTTCAAGAATATCCGCGTGGAACTAAATGGCACGGAGGTGACGCAATCTAGCAAGGTGCAAGATATGCAGAGTGTGCAACACATTCTTAGCCTTATGGAGAGTGACGTGGCTAAACTCCAATATTCCGATTCTGATCTGTACGGACTTCAGAAACTCGACCCCCAGAAGTGTGTTAAAGATATACCTCTAGGGAATTATCGGTATGGTGTAAAACGCTCGCACGCCTATGCGTTTGCAACAAACACAGATGGCGAAGATGATTTCGATGGTACGACACTGAAAAGACGGCCCACTGTCCACCTGTCGAATGAGGAGAACTTCAGTAATACTGTTCTGGAAAACGTTGCCCGTGTGACATCAGGGCATTTCCAGTTCAAAATGAGACCATTCCTTCCCTTCTTCAATGTGGATGATGCGTGGTTGCCTCCAGGAACACAAATCAAAATACGGTTTGATTTACCGCAAACCCAGCTCTCTAGATATATGATTGTCTCGGATAGAGGCGGAGGAGGAAACAGTCTAACAGGTGTTGGGCCTGTCAACATTGATCTGCTGCAGCTGGACTTTGTTTACCCTACCTATAGAATGGATAAGGCATACGTAGATCAAGTGCGTCTGCCTAAAGAACTATATTTCCATACCTGGTGCCCTCGGCTTGTACAGAAGAGTTTGACAGACGATGCAGGTACTCTGGAGCTACTCCACAATTCAGATATTCCTAGGAGGATGATCCTGTTCTTTTCTGATCTGAAACTCGGAGAAGATGCTGTCTTGGGTGGCGGCGCTGCCAGTAATTTCAGCAATCGCCTGGCCATGGTACATGCGAATCTTTCCCAACTCAGAGTAACCATTAACGATGAATCTGTGTTCGACAGTCCGCTGAAGTTCAGATGGGAGTGTTCCGAAAACAGTGATGCCAAGCACTATTATGACTATAACAAGTCGAGCTATTTACGTGGATACAACTTGGTTCAAGAGTTCTTTGGAAAGACCTATGGGGCTGAAATACCTATCACAGCCTCGGATTACTGTAACCATTACTTTATGATACCAATCAACCTCAATCTAGACAGGATGCTGGACAATGAAAAGGTCAGGGGTAACATGTCACTCGATTATCAATTCGCCAATGTGGCCAACGCCCCGATCAATGTACCCAGTCACGCAAGCACATCGATCAAGGTCAATTTATTATGTCTCGACCAGTATATGTATACCATGAGCAAGGAAGAAGGCATCAAGTGGGAGACTGTGTAAATATTTCCACGTTATAGTAACAATGCAGGGAGGAGATTTGGAAACCACACCCCGAGCGTGGGGAGGTGATCTACAGACTTTGGAAAGACAATACGGGTCTGGTATCTGGGGCTTCATCAAAAACATCTTTGGAGGTGCACAGGCTGAGGAGCTTCGAAAAAGAATGCAAGACCCCGAACAAGGCCAAAAGCTCACCCAGAGGGGTGGGCTTGGGATGGGGGCGATGTTAGGCATGTCGCTTCTTCCCATGCTCTTGGGTCGAGGTCAAGACGGCGAGTCCATCAGACGTCAGATGGTAGCCGGCCGTGAACCCATGATGCAGCGAGGCGGACTGAGCATTCCACCGGGACTCGTGGCTAAAGCCCTACCCATATTGAAAACCGTTGGTGCACCCTTAGCTATGGGGGCGCTAGCGTCCGTCGGTGACAATCTGGTGGACAAGGTATTTGGCCGGGGTCAAAAGGGAAATAGTAGAAAAAGCAGTACTCGAGCAAGCAAGAGACGATCTCAGAAAAGACGATCGAAGCTACCACCCACTAACAAATTCTCCAGGGGGCAACGTGCAAGGAAGCGCAAAGGAGACGGTTTGAAGAGGGAGGTTGAAGGTCTGGGAAGGCAGCTGTTTGAACATGCAAAGTCGAGAGTACAGTCCGGCATCAAGTCAGGAGCTAAGAAGAGAGGTAGAAGACGACGATCCTCAAACCCTCCAGAAACCATTACTGACCGTATCCGAACTCGCATAGAAAATACCCATAACCCTTCGTTTATACCTCAGAGCTTTAACATTTAATTTTTTCTCGTTATAGTAAGTATGGACTTTTCATCACTGCGGTCTCTGAAAGGAGGGTCTGCCTCTTTACTCCGCGTAGCAGGCCTGTCTCCACGATCTCAACCCAAGTACTCTGAGATTCTCCCCTCCCTCCAAACATGGGGACAAAATGTGCTATTTCTGGGTCAGAGCAGCATGGGGAAATCCCATTACCTCAAGGAAATACTTCGAGAGGTAAAGCCGGAACGACTTTACGTCATCTCCAATACTTCACCGGAGCAATACAGGCAGGAAGGCACGGAGTTGAAACATTACAGTGCAATGCCTGAGTGTATCGAAGAGACGGACATTCAGCCCAAGTCCTTTGTCAATATAGATGATATACGTGTCATGGGACTGAAGCATGGCAGTCAGAGGGAATGTCTTTACAAGTTTTTCACCATGTATAGCCATCATTATGAACTTAATGTGTTCTTTCTCTCTCAAAGCTTTGATAACATCAAAGATATGAAGATAAATACCAACTTCCTCTATCTTTTTCGCTTTACAGATAAATCCAACATCAAACGCTATCTTCATACTTTATTTGGCGGATCCTGTTTGAAAGCTAATCTTGTCTATAAACTCTATGAAAAACTATTAGAAGCTTGTTGGAGACCCTTTCTAGCGGTCGATGCATCACGCAATGAGTTTTATACTCACTGTGATTCTATAACATCGAAGGTTGTGTTTGAATAAAATATTTTCTGCCTATAGTAAGTATGGATGGTGTCAGTGTTCGCATTATACCCACCCACAGTGAGTGGGATGCGGTTACCGTCACTAAGATTGGAGACACCTGGGAGGTCACATTCCCTAGAGTAAAACTAATTGTCCAAATCGAATCCGAAGTTGATAGTTTTGAGTGGATTGCTGGCTGTGAAGCACGGGGGGTAGGAGTGGATGAGATTGATTAAGCCCGTTGTACAGAAATGGAGCGAATACGGGTGCACTTCCAACCTATCTGCATCGAGTGCAACGGCCGTACTCACCCAATACCACCAGAGAAGAGAGACGAGACCATGAAGATGATATTACAAAACCCCCAGGATATCCTGAGTAAAGGTGACACCGTGTAGGAGGTTCAAGGTACTCCTCCAGTACGAGGTGGAGATTATAAGAAATTTTCCGGGCAAGTGAGAGAAGCACTGGCCTATATCCCCGAAGAAGATCGCCCATTTCCTATCTCCCAAGTGAAATCAAACCCTCGAGTAAAGGCTATGTATGATAGAACATTTAAGAACAATCCGGATCTGATAAACCCATCCTCGGTTACTAATGCTGTTGCATCGAATCTCCTCGATTATGATCAGAGTTCTGGAATGGCAAGAGGGTCCATAGCAGAGGCTAGAATGAGGCGAAACATCTCTGCCGCTAGTATCCCACTGCAAACCGCCATGGAGCCAAAGTTTGATAGAATAGTGATAAATACATTTGGTAAACTCCTAGTAGACCATAAGATACCGGAAGCCTTTCTGCAAAGCAGCCACTTCAGTGCAAGGCCGCAACTACACCAAGTCTATCAGGAGGATGAGCAGGGGCTCAGAGGTAGAATGGAAAACACTAGAGATACCCTCGAATTTCAAATCCTCAAAGACTATGCTACTCTGGTCAACCAAATCAATCAGTTTCACCTGTCGCGTTATCCATTCCAGCAGATTGCAGCAGCAGCCAACCTTAATGCGCTTCCAAACCACTCGAGGAGTAATGTGAAATTGGCTGCAATAAGAACTCAGCTTCTAGCCATACCAGGATCCGCAGACAAATATTCCGGTATAGGAGATATGATCAACGCCTACACTCGAACCAAAGAAGCAAAACTTATCAACGCAGAACAATTTATGTTAGGTCTCAAAGAGTACATGGCTGATGATGCCACCTTTATCAAAAGTGTCTTCAAGAATCGGCAAGTGGCTAGCAATACAAGGAGTCCCTATTACCGAACACTTGCTATTCTGAAAGGAAAATCCCTGGTATACTAGGTATGGATGTGGAGCTGAGCAACGTGGACATCGAGTCTGCGCTGAAACACATTCGCGGGTTCCGAGGTGTGACTAGCTATGATCTCCTGCCTGCCTTAAACCATGGCGAGTTTTGTGTGTGTAACACGGACAACATACTCCCGATATTGGACAAACCCGAAGGGGGACACCATTGGCTGACGGTGTGTAGGGAAGGCGATAATGTTCTGATATTTGACAGCTTCGGGCGTGCATTGATGCAGATGGCCGAAGACTATAAAGAACCGGAACTAAAACAATGTTTTCTTAATGTTTATTCCGGCTGCAACCTGTACACCAATACGCAAGTCATTCAAGATAGAAGCACAGCGGTCTGCGGACGTTATGCCATCCTGGTAGCGAAAGTCTTCTCAAAGACTGGTATAGACGGAGTATTGGAATTCCTCTCCTGTACGTTCTCTCACGATACCCTTCACAACGATCAAGTCATGGTTGGTGGGGATTGGCAAGATGATCTTGCCGATGAGCTACATAAACCTAAGCGAGTACATTTCCCACGCAGAAAAGTGGACGTTTACGGCAAGGACGATGTATGGAGTGCTGATCTCGTAGAAATGCAGCCCTTTAGCGAATATAACGAAGGAATTAGATATATTCTCAATGTTATAGACATATACACGAAGTATGCTTGGAGTGTGCCACTTAAGAGCAAAACCGGGGATAGTGTTGTCTCAGCCTTTAAAACCGTCACAACCAATCGGAAACCTAAGCTACTATGGGTGGACCATGGCTCGGAATTTTATAACAAAACGTTCAAGGAGTGGTTGAAGAAAAACGACATTCACATGTACAGTACAGAGAATGAAGGAAAAGCCGTCGTCGTTGAACGTTTCAACAGAACGCTAAAATCTCGTATGTGGAAGCACTTCACCGCTCGCTCGACCAACGTCTACATCGATGTGCTGCAAAAACTTGTCGACAACTACAACAATAGTAAACACCGTACAATTGGGATGACCCCCATGGAAGCCTCCCTAGGGAAACCGATTGAGCAACTGTATGAGCCCATTGCGGATGAGCCTGTCTTTCAAGTCGGAGATAAAGTTCGCATTACAGTGGAAAAAAGAATGTTTGCGAAGGGATACACACCCAACTGGACCGAAGAGGTATTTGTGATTCGTAAGGTTCTCCCCACTTATCCGGTCACCTACAAAGTGAAAGACCTTGCGGATGAACCCATCACAGGAAGCTTCTACAAACAGCAGCTCATGAAGACTGCGCAAGCTACATTTCGAATCGATAAGGTGTTGAAAAGACGTAAGGGTAGTTTGCTGGTCAAGTGGAAGGGATACCCCGAAAAGTTCAACCAATGGGTATCGCAGAAAGAAATGAGGTATATTTCCAAGGATAGTAGTAGAGGGAAACGATGATGCAGTGCACAATGCAGACTACTGCAAGAAATCTGCTTTCTGCTGTTATTGCTGATCGACTGGCAGAACAAGGTCATGTAGACCTACCACAATGTGTATCGTCGCCGGAGTCGAAACCATCTCGGCTTTCTAGAGTTTTGGTACGAGTGTGTCGCTTAGTCAGGTGCAGTGGATCGAGATTTCAGGTGCTGATGCAGCAACTGTGTTTCAACTCCAGAACGGGTCGTACGCAATTTCTTACATTTGCAAAAGAACTATTTAAAAACGGTATCAGCCATGTTAAAATTGTGGCCCTGTACTTATTCAGCAGCGAGTTAGCGAACATCTGTATGGAGAATTCAGCGGAACTGGGATTGCACTATGTACATCATGTCATGACCTGGCACTTAGATTACATGACCACCAATGTTTCGCCCTGGTTGGCGGAAAAAGGAGGTTGGCAAAGTTTTGAAAACACCCTTACACACGACTTCAACTGGTCAAATCGCTCAGTATGGACTCATCCCCGTTCAGCCTTTTTGGCCATAATTTTTCTCATACTAATGGTTGAATGGATGTGAGAAAAAATTCCCGGTACAGTAAGATCAAGATGGACTCCTCAAGCAATGCCACCCCATCAGCCGAGCCATCAACTGCGAGCAACAGCGAAGCCTATGAGAAAGTGAAGGGGCGTTTGAATAAAGTTAAACTTACTCAGCAACTACTCCTGCTTGCACCAGTGCTGTTCGGAGCCAGCAATGTGGTGGCAGAGAAATCCACTCAAACCTCACCAGCCGAAAGAACAAGCATCATAACTACATTCATACTGGCCATCATATGGACTTTAATCTCATTTTTATGTCATCATTGTGAGCATAAATTTACGCAAGTATATAAGCATTTTCTCAAGCTGGGGAAATATATGCCCGCAGATACTGAACTTGATCAATTTGATGATATATGGACTATGCTGCGCACACACTGCAAACCAAAGTATGTAGGGTAATATTTTATGATGCGATGAAGATTATTATACCGCACAATGCACTATATCCTGCAATATAATTGAGGCACAAGCCTGAAATATTTAACAAAAATGTAGAGTGTTGGAGCCAGCTCCACACGTCAAGAAAGGAGGAATATTAGACAGAAGAATGGCGGGGAGTTTTGCATGAAAATGATGAAACATGTTCAATGTGGGGTCCTGCCCATTAAATGTCCTTGTGACCATATGCAAGTGTGGCCATGCCATCATCCAGTATATACCGCTTGCAGTCGAATGGAGACAATGCCACCTTGGTGGTTACCTCCTCATACACTGTGTGGCAATGTGATCGGAGACCCGTCATAGGCCTGGCAGACACACGATGACTGAGCAGTGCATCTACATAGTCCTTGTGGGTGATGGTATTTGCCAGGACTGCCTTCCGAACACCCTTGGCTCGTTTGGCCGATTCCTGCCCGATGTAGGAGTACATCTTCGATCTTAGACCTACAAACTCCACCATGGATTTCCCACCAAGCTCATCTTTGAATTTGCCAACCACTTTCTTATTGGCAGAAGTGTACTGAGGATGGTCAGTGGGAAAGTTGCTGGTGTCATAC
The DNA here is from genome assembly GCF_964019385.1 of Sycon ciliatum. Taxonomy (NCBI): domain Eukaryota; kingdom Metazoa; phylum Porifera; class Calcarea; order Leucosolenida; family Sycettidae; genus Sycon; species Sycon ciliatum. Next base: position 26,625,672 of record NC_088652.1, on the reverse strand, counting down.
AGAGACAGATCCATCTCTGCATAAACATCACCGGTGGTTATGTGCACAATAACAGAGTCGGTGTCGGTGTACAACAGCCGGATTCTGCTACCATACTGCTCCTTCAGCACATCGTAGTAGAAGGAGTACATGTGTACCTTTGACAGGTCTAGTATCGACATACCCACATAGACCGGCTTGTTGAGCTTGATCTCAGTGTACTGCTTTTCTATTCCGACAAGCCCGTTCGGGAAAAGGTCATGCCGCACATATGTAGGCTTGCTCACTGCCCTCAGTACCTGCTCCTCACTTTCTTCTCGCAAGAGATCGATGCGTGTTCGATTACGAACGTTCTCCATCGTCTTGCCAAAGACTGAGTTGTTCATCAGCTGCAGCACACAAACAGGCAAACATGACACATGAGAATCATATCATGCCATTCCTTCACATCAGCATATTTTCAATTAGCATACTCCACGTCACACTTGCACCATACATGTATATGACATTGTGACAAAACAACAACAACAACATACGGGACTGCACACAACGGTTGCATTTACCTTGTAAAAGCTCTTCTCAAAGTCGGTTGTAGCCCTCGTGCGAAGTGCAGTGTTCAGATTGATGTAGGGAGCCATCCAGGCACTCTGCTGAAATCCCAACACCTTGTGAACAGCGGTCACCACCATGCCCAGACGCGAATACAGCTGCAGTGTACGGTAGTGTAACACATACTTAGACTTGGGTAGGAGACTGGGTGTCAACTTGACTCCATCTACGGCTGACACTTTGAGCTCCTCCACAAGTGCTTGTTGGTATGGTGATAGCTTATCTGAGAATGTTCTCATCACTTCCGGTGCGAGTGGATAATCATTGAAGTAGTGGTGCAGCGAAGAGGGTACCTCAAGATCACACTCCACAATGAACCCAGTGCTCGAATCTACAGGGTGTGCCAGTATCTCGGACAGGTTCTTGTCACACCAGGCAAACTCAGATGTCGGCATACTTTGGCACATAGCCCAGCCATACAGGTTGTTGGCATCAAGGTATAGCAGGTATGATGTGGGCTCGGCAGGATTGTACTGACCCATCGTTGGGTTGTTGGCCTTGCCGTACCGCTGCGACGCCATTGAGATGCCCCCACGTAGACCGGCTTCGACAAACAGATGCATGTCTACATCCGTGAGCAGCTGCAGTTCAATCTGGGTGAACCGTAGTAGAGCATCCCATGCATATCCTACATAACACCATGCAACACACCAGAACACAAACACGAAAGTCAATACACCATGCAAAAAGTATAAAAATACACCGACAAGAAAGCACAAGAATACTAACAGAGAACACCATCTAAAGGAGAGAATACATTGGACAACAACAAAGACTGATGCACATACCTGGGAGAGTAAGGTAATGAGCTGGATCCAACCCATACGTCTTGTATGCCGTCTTGCGGAAATGCTCAAAGACATCTGCTAGAAGATAGACATCTGTTTGCAAATAGAGGTCATGATAGGCCTCCATTGTACTGCACTCAAATGTCTGCAAAACAAAAAACAAACAAAACAAAAAACAGCAACGCACACACGCATGCACACATCCATACACACAAGCATCCACATATCCACGGATAGAGAGCAATGAGTACAAAAAAATGTGTAGGGCACATCACAACAGCATACAAAGTCATAAGTAGAGCACAATAATGCAAAAAGCATGGCATCAGGGAAATTCCGAGGGTCAATACAGAAGGCACAAGCTGCTTACCTGCCATACGTTCTGAGCATGGGCATAGTCGGCATCACTGATACCTTCTCCAGTCAAACTAGACTCAAATGCTGATTTAGGTGGCAGCTGTGTCTCATCAAACCGAGCAAAGGAGTCCATGTACTCATAGGGGTAGACACCCTTACGCCGGAGAAGGTCATGATGGGCTAATGTACGAGTAAGCTTGAAGGCATCTTCCGGGGTGTTGCTCACCAACGAGTCAAGAGAGGAGTTCAAGAAGGCCATGGAGTCAATGAAGCGGTACTGACGCCACTTGAATGAAATATATTTCTCCATGTTGTTGGCGATGACACTGATCTCACCAACCTTCCTAATCCGCTTACGCTGGTTAGAGTCCTCGTACTCCACCTCTTCAACCTCGGTCATACCAATGTGGGCGATGAGGTGGTGGGCATCATACCCTTTCAGGTTGTGAAACACAACCGGAATGATCTGGCGATCTGGGTAGATACTCAGCTGAATATTACACTGGTAGTGTGCAGCACCACGATAGTCGCCTGTGCAGATATTCAGAAAGAGGGGAATACACAAACATAGTAAACATCTACAGTGAAGGTGATACCACAGACAATACAATTCAATACACCGTGATAAAACACAGACGCAAACAGCTACAAAGACATGAAAATGCACTATACACATCATGTGCATATCTACACACAACTGCAAAACAACAAAAATAAACAAAAAAATTATAATACTTACCAGTGAGATGATCATGATCACGAACACGATCTTCTCCAAGTACTTCGTCACATATCCAGCAGTTGACTGCGTTCTGAAACTCAAGCTCCAGTTCTGCTGTCATGCGGATTGGCTTGATATCAGCCAAATCCTCCTGGATACTGCCTTCCAACTCTTTGAGACTGTCGAAAAAGTTGTGAATGGCATTCTCACTGCAGTCGTCAAACTCGCCCCGGACTTCACCGTTGGATCGGATGGCAGCATATCTACAAGAGCATAAAAGAAGAGGGAAAGTAAGAATAAGTGATTTTGAAAAAATGGAATCACACAAAATGCACATACTACAACACGAACACCTAATTTGTGAACAAGACAAGAAGGAATAACAGCAAGCACTGTGCAGGCCCGAGTACAGCAAACATTAGTCAAAAACAACACCAACAACAAAACATACCTGATGCTGCATGGCACGTGACGTGCTGTGCGTACAGTGCTGCTGCCATGCTGTTCCTCCATCGGCTCAATGATGGCCTCCGTATCAGCGTAAATGATATATGGAGCCACCATCCTGTGCTTCAAATTTGTATATTTGAGGATGCTGTCCTTTGCTGTGGGCATGACGACTGGCACGGGCTTCATCACCTGACATCTCTCGCTGTGATGCTGCAGGGAGTCTGCTGTTTTGTGTGCGGAGAGGCATCGCAAGCAGTAGTGTGTTGCCCGCTTGTTCTTATTCTCACATGCACGACTGAAGTTTTTTATCCATGTGAAGTGGTTGTCATGTAGAAGGAGGTTGATTGGAGTCTCATGTCGCTCGCTGAGATAGAGTGGGTACAGATTCCCCTCGTAGCCAAACACATTGATTGCAAGACCATTCTGTAACTCCACTTTGGGTACATCACGGAGCGTTGCAGGGAACATCACACCATCGAACCGCAGCTCATCAACATACTGGGTGTACTTGGATGCCCGCTCAGCATTCTGTTCGACGGGGTGCAGCGCTGACAACAACGCCCACATCAAACACCTGTCATCGTTGTTCTTTACGTTAATGATGGCCTTCTTTTTTTCTAATTTCGGTGGGATATCAGCTGCACCACCTACAGTACACCACAAAAATACAACGAAGGCTTTGCTCAGAGTAACACCACATCACAACTACACCCTCTCGACAATCACGAAAAACTGTACATCTAGTACAAAACATCTACAACTTTCCACAAGAAATTCGACAGGCTTCGAACAAACACTGCCGGATGAACAGAAACTCACCTCGAAGAGGAGTGTACTTTGCTGTCGACACATCCAGCTGTCTCACTCGAGAAACGGTCCAGTCGGATCCGTTCTGCACCCACTTATCAATAAGACCAGTGATCCTCGCCACCATCGTCTTGACTGCACTATCAATATCCCCTTCGCTGAGGATCCGAGCCGGTCTACTTCTAAAAAACGGGACGGCAGACGTACTACCCGTGGCCGACTCTCGTGTCATCTCCACCCTCAAAACTAAAACCACCTTGAAAGGGTGAGACTGAAGCTCCTCGAGGAGAACCTGTCTGAGCTCGTCATGATGGCTGCTGAAAAAGACGAGAGGATCAGTGCCTGAACCTGGCAAAGAAAACTTTTTCAAAAACCCACGCACGGCACTCGAGGTGGGCTGTCTGGGCTGCCTAGATCGTTTTGCACTTGGCTCCGCCATCGTCACGTCACCTCCAGCACTGCCTACAACATACTGAGGAAATAATCTCCCCGTACAGCGTATATGAGGTCGGCTATCACCCTACAATGACACGTGTACTAGTACACCTTGTGTATACGTCTTTTCCACACGCAGGGCCACTGAAGGTCGCACGCTCCGCGTGCGTATGCGCGCATGCGCAATATGTCACTGCACATCTACGATGTGCAAATCAGGGAGTAGTACGTATTTTACTACTCCCTGGTGCGAATACAACGAACTTGCACAAGTGCACGGTCGCCACGGAAAAGAACATGATGACATTTATGGCATGGCAGGGCCAAAGGTCGAACCCTGGGGGAGTCCCGGGGCCAGACCAAGCGCGCCCGACACAGTGTGCCTTATTTAACCCAAAGGTCAAAGGTCAAACCCTGGGGGAGTCCCCGAGCCAGACCAAACGAGCCCGACACAGTGTGCCTTATTTGGCCCAAAGGTCAAAGGTCAAAAAGTGCACCAGAACCCGCCCCGCACTTACTACTCCCGAGGGCCGTAGGCCCGAGGGCTAACCTCGAGGGGCAATAATATGCCATAAGGCCCGCAGCAACCGTGCGATAACAAATTTATCACATGGCCCGCAGAGCAGACCATTGGGCTGCTGTTGAAATTAGCCCAAATGCCAACACATTATGACCACAATGTATATTGATGTGCTATCATTATCAAAACAGGAAAAATGAAGATATTTCTCCTACACCCTAACAAAAAGTCTGCTACAGGCCATCAGAGAGTATACAGTACTGAAAGACGGAGACAGAAAAAAGTGCCGGCACCGCATCGTCATAGCAATAGACATGGCAACGACAATAAAATACAGCAGAATCATAATTTCAGTTGAAAAATTAAGAGTGCTACCACAAAGAGTTTCTTCATGTTTACATGTGTATCAGGAAGTTGTCAAATACAGTACTGCAACAAGTGCAAGTATTTGACGACTCCCTGGTGTGTAATTCTGAGGACAATTTTTCTTCTTTTTTTCAGCTCCAGATAGCTGTATTTTTCATTGCAAAACATTCCTGAATTGTTGTGTTTGTTGTTCAAGCAAAGGTGAAGGCAGAGGACAGATGAGCCTGGTAAGAGTTTTGCGTGGCACATGAAGACCACACACAGGCAGTGACTTTGCGAGGATTTGAAAACGCACGACGCTGAGTTGAATTTGTGTTATTTCAAATAATTGTTTGTGATCACAGTACCACTTCGAGCAGAACTGAATCTTATCCACAAGCTTACCGACGGTCAGGCTGCCAACATGACTGAACAAATGATCCCTGCAAGCACCAAACGGCAGACGTCCGAGGCCATGTCCATTGCCGGGATGTCCATCTCCAAAACGAATTCCATCTTCGTCTCTACACTGCGACTCGTCGTAGAGTCGTACAGTCTAGAGTCGTCGTATACGTAGTCACGCGATCACTGAAATAAACTATTTTTTGCGGGCAAATAAACTATTTTTTTGCGGGCAATATCGCATATTATTGCCCGCGGCGCGAAAGGTGCTGATTCGCTGGAGTACGGGCAACAATCACGTGCCATGTGATAAAGGGTTAATATTGTGAAAAGTATAATTTCAGTGCCAGAAATAGATGTGAACTGTGTTGATGTGCAGATTTTGCGCATTGTTCTTCCAATTACTAAAGAGAAACACCAGCTGTTTACTAATTACAAAACTATTGAATACAACTAGGGAGTGTTGTCTTCCTATTTGAACTGACTTCTTGTTACTTCCAAGCATTTTATTTGTTGTTTTTATTAGGAAACCTTGCAGTGCTGGAAGAAGAATTACGGTTGTGAGAATTGTTCGAAGTTGGTAAATCATGAACGACTGTGACTGGACTTCGGAGGAGAGTGACGACTCTGATGCACTCATACCACTGCAGCAATTAGTAATATGGTCAAGCAGAAGGTCAACCGCGTGTCCTCCACCGCCAACTGCACCATCTTATAATACACCGTACTCAGCTCTTCACCACGTACACCCCAATAGTGGTAATCAGGTAGCCACATCAGAATTCTCCTCTTCCCAGTTTTCTCTTCAGAATACCGCATTCAACCCTTGGAAATCACGAACATCTTTCGCCGGTGTTCCTCAAGATCATGTACCCAAGGACATGGTCACAGATAACTTCAGGGACCCCGGACCAGAAATCCAGAGGAACAAGGATACAAAGACCAGTGATGCTTCAACCACAGCTGTCGAAAACCCATGTTTGGAGTCCTTGACATCAGCAATGGACAAGGATCAAATTTCGCAAGGTAACAGTACCCCAACCGTTAACTGCTATCGTGAACCCGTTTCAGATCAGTACACAGGCTACGAGGAAGTAGCGTTTCACACTGAATATGGCAAGAACTACAGCAAATCTGCCGATATGAACGTTCACGCAGGGCATGTACAAAACGTCGGACATTTTCCAGTATCTTCTCCAGTGGCTAGCCTACCCGCGGATTCCGATCATCGCGATCTTGAACTAAACAACACTCATCACACGTCTGAACCTTTTTCTGAGAAAGTTTGTCAACTTCAATCTGACATTCTCCAACCAGAAAATACACTCTGCGAAGAAACCGGAAAGTCCCTTGATCGCCACCCCGATAGCCTTGATCGCGAACTTTCACATCTTGGAGAAAAGCAATATAGATGTAAGCATTGCGATCAATCTGTTTCTACTCCGTCTTGCTTAAGTTCTGATCAATGTACACATCCAGAAGAGAAATCGTTAAAGTGTACAGTGTGTGACAAAATGTTCGCCACGCAACAAAATTTCACCCGTCATGCACGACTTCACTCAGTAACGGTTAGGCAATGCGTTTCTTAGAGTTCATGAACGTAGCCATACTGGAGAGCGACCATATAAGTGTAAATCGTGCGATAAGTCATTCACGACGAAATCAAAGCTCACCGTGCATCAACGCATCCATACTGGAGAGAGACCATACGAGTGTAAATTATGCGAGAAGTCATTCACGACGAAATCAGATCTCACCCGGCATCGACCCATCCATACTGGAGAGAGACCATACAAGTGTAAATCATGCGAGAAGTCATTCACGAGGAAATCAGATCTCACCCGGCATCGACGCATCCATACTGGAGAGAGGCCATACAAGTGTAAATCATGCGAGAAGTCATTCACGAGGAAATCACATCTCACCGTGCATCGACGCATCCATACTGGAGAGAGACCACACAAGTGTAACTGGTGTGACAAGTCATTCATGAGGAAATCAAATCTCACAGCGCATCAACGCATCCATACTGGAGAGAAACCATACAAGTGTAAAGTATGTGGCATGGCATTTCGGGAAATGTCAACTCTCAAATATCATCAACGAATCCATACTTGAGAGTAACCATTTTCGTGTAAGGAATGTGGAAAGTCTTTCACTAATAAATCCAGCCTAACACGTACTGAGTGGATCCATCCCTGAGGGAACATGATCGTGTACAAGCGATTGTGACGAGATTTCAATGCGAAAATGAAACATGGAAGACCATGGAAATACAAAACACAGAAAACAGCAGTATCGTTTCAAGATTATGGGAAATGCTTTTAACCTATCAAAGAGTCTCCATTCTTGTGCAATCATGCATATGTAGGTTGGTTCTCTTCATGTTATTGTGACCAATTTCATAGATGTTGGTTGCCTTGTTGCTTTTCCTCCCCTCTCCTCTCACCCAAGCCATTCTGCATAAGCGAAGCTGTGGACGCAGCATACTGCTGCTACACTTCAACGCGGGAATGCGTATAATAATAATAAGAGCGTTAAAAACATTATTCCTTGTTTATGTTTCGAACTCTCTAACTCATTTTCTTATAGGCATTTTTGGTAACTGTTCAGTTTTAGTTATTGCTCTGCGTGCACCGTCTTATCCTGAAATTTCTTCAAACACATGTACTATGATTCTGGTTGCCCTTTCATATATCGTTCAACGTAATACGTATTGCTGAAATTTACAATTTTCCTCGTACTTTCCTGTTGTCGTCTACTTTTTTCTTGCATTATCGTTATCTACCATACACGCTGGGTGGTGTGCTAGTAGTTTCCTTTTGGTAATATTCAGTCAATGAGTTACGAGAAATTACAGAATGGAGCTGGACGTCTGTAGAATTGCGACCTATGCTAAGCACTGTAATCTTCTAGTCGTAGTGAATTCAATCGGTTTCGTAAACCGTGCTTTTTATTATAATTATTATTATCGTGATAATTGATGGAATATATGGTAGTTTCGTAGGTGTGTTGCGGTGAAGTTTTCATCTGACATGCGAGCCGATAATTCTTAGATGTGTTCATTTCTTGCTCTACTTTCGTTGTGTTTGCATGTGTGCGTGCGCTTGTCCGTTTGTGTGTATGATTGTCGCCTTGAATGTCGGTTTATTGTTCCATTGTAGGCGCATGCTGTGACGTCTTTCTCGTCACAGGTGGTCGTTGGCACTGAAATCGGCGCTATAGTTGGTTAGATCCGTTCCTCACACAAACAAGTCAACAAAGAGGCATCTTTGGAATGAGAAGTGCTGGTTTCGAAACAACTGGTTTGAAACTCAAAGTACAGCAGCGATTAGGTCATAGTAAAGCTGCTGTAAACTCAAAGTAGAGGTGCTGTTAGCTCAAAGTAGAGCTGCTGGTAGCTCAAAGTAGAGCTGCTGGAAGCTCAAAGTAGAACTGCTGGTAGCTCAAAGTAGAGCTGCTGGTAGCTCATAGTAGAGCTACCGTTAGCTCAGAGTTGAGGTGCTGGAAGCTCAAAAGAGCTGCAATGCTAAATGGATGTAATTTAGTTCAAGGCAGAGCCGCAGAAAATAGCTAGATAACACCAGTTGTGAGAATGTTTGCTCAAAGTAGAGATGCTAATAGCTAAACGTAGAGCTGCTGTAAGCTCAAAGTAGAGCTGCTGTTAGCTCAAAGTAGAGCTGCTGTTAGCTCATCGTAAAGCTGCAATGCTAATGGATGTGATTTAGCTCAAGGCAGAGCCGCAGGAAATGGGTACATAACACTAGTTGTGAAAGTGGATCCGATCAGTTCCTACCATTATTATCATGATGGTAGAATACGTTGGATAGGGAGGGATGGGGGGAAAGGAAACACTGCAGAATTATGATCTGTTGTCTGGAAGAACACAACAGGGCAAGCAAGATTTGTTTTTCTTTTCAGCAAAACGAGTTGGGTGCCATAGTTTTGTGATTATGCAGCAAAACATAGCGCATGACGTCAGTCTTGAAGACAGTATAGAGCCATGCAGTGCAGCGTGTGAGCTAGTTAGGACGAGTACTAGCACAGCTAGCACCCCAAATTTGGTGTCGATGGAATCTTTCAAAGAAGATACTGTGTCCTAACTGGCTTTTCTGACAAATGGAGAGGTGAATCCGTTGTTATATGTTTTGAGCTAACCAGGCTTTAATGGTGTTGGGGCGGCGGTTCAATCCTGTGACCTGTGACAATCGCTTATGGCCAGAGATGCCCTACAGCTAAGCACTCTACCACTAGTGGTCATCCGATCAGTGACCGTTCAATATTTTCCACAGACTTAGAAACTCACGCCTCCTGTGAATCCCCACAAGCTGGTGGGATGCAAGGAGCGTACAAGACGTTTCCTGTTTTAATTGTGCTGTTTGTACATAGCGCGGAACTCACGATATTCATTTCTCTTATATCTTTCTTAACACTTAGATCCACCGACATGGGCAACAGTTATAACGTGACGAGTTAGCAAGAGCACCACATCTATGCTTAGAACAGGGCGTGCTTTAATCGATTGTGTAACATATGACTGGTACTACAAAGACCATATCACAGGAGACCATGTAAACCTTGAATCTATTCATAGCAGACACTTTGTGTTCTTCGATTCTAACAACAACGTGTCTCAGATTGCACCACCTCTTGTCACGTGTTGCAGACTCCACACGAAGCATGGCTGATCCCATGTCAAGCGTTTAGGTGAAAAAAATATGGAAATAGAGATAGTGTGTGTGTTTGTGTGTGGGGAGGGGGGGGGGTGTTTGTTTGTGTTAGTGTGCATGTGTGTGTTTCCGGGCGTGAGCGCATGATGGGAAAAGATCATAATGTGTCACTTAAATGTAAGCATGGACTCGGATGAAGAACCAAGGAAAAATTTATAGAAAAGAAAAATGACCAAGGAATTACTAGTTACGCTATAATGTCGGTAAACGTCGGTAAACGTCGGTAAACGTCGGTCAACGTCGGTAAACGTCGGTAAACGTCGGAAAACACAGCTGCTACTGTTCACAGTACTAATATCCTAGCACAAGTTGTTTCTGCTCTATGGATTATTGCTATTGAATTCGGATACTTTGCCCTACATGGCAAGAGAATTGCGTTTGGAAGAATTCTTGAAGTAAGTGGATCATGGATGATTGTGACTCGACTTCGGATGGAAGTGCTGACTCTGATGCACTCTCACCACTTCCACCATTAGTGATATGGGCCAGCAGAAGGTCAACTGGGTATCCCCCACAGCGAAATATACCATTTTACGGTACGACTTACACAGCTCATCACCACGAAAACCCCAATAGCGGTAACCCAGAGACGACCTCAGAAGGCTCCTTTGCGAATTACGCACTTCAGCATTCCTTATTTACCTCTTGGAACACACCAACACCTACCTCCAGAGTGCTCCAAGATCATCCTTGCCTGGACACTGCAGCTGGCAACTTCAGGCCACCTCGACCAGAGTTCCAGAGAAACAAGGATACACGCGCTAATGATCCTTCAACAGCAACTGACGATAACCCATGCTCTAATCCCATGACATCAGCAATGGACAATGGCCAAAGATCGCAAGACAACAGTAACCAAACTGCTAACCATCCCGTTTCTGTTTCAGATCACTACACAGGCCACTCACACGTTGGGTATGAGTTGGAAGATGGCGATTACTCAGGCAAATCTGCCGACCTGGACGTTCACAATATCGAAAATGTTCCAGTGGATCTTAGGATGTCTATCTTATCGCACAATAATCAGCATATCTCCGAGTCTAGGTCCGAGGCAGATTTTCAGCTTCAAGCTGACTTTCCTTAGCCCGAAACTTCGCTTTGCGAGGAAACTGGGCCATCGCTTGATCGCCAGAATGATATGCTTGATCGCAGTCATTCACGTCCCTTAGAAAAGCCGTATGAATGTAGGTTTTGTGATAAAAGATTTTCTACTCAATCCAGTCTAACATCTCATGAACGTACGCACCGAGAAGAGAAACCTTTCAAGTGTAAAGTGTGCGATAAAGTCTTCGATTGGCGATCTCTTCTTGTCCGCCATGTTCGAGTTCACTCAGGAGACAAACCCTTCACGTGCAAGTTCTGCGCTAGATCATTCAGTGATAAATCCAATCATACTGCTCATGAACGGTACCATACCGGGGAGAAGCGATTTACCTGTGATCACTGTGATCGAGGTTTTCACTCCCGTTCCAATCTTAAAATTCATCTACGCATCCATACTGGGGAGAGACAATACAAGTGTAAAGAATGTAACAAGGTATTCAGGCAACCTTCACATCTCACAGATCATCAACGCGTCCATACAGGAGAGAAACCTTTCAAATGTAACGTTTGTGAGGAGGCGTTCAGAAGTGCATCAAATCTCGCAGGTCATCAACGCATCCATACTGGAGAGAAACCGTTCAAGTGTAAAATATGTGAAAAGTCTTTCTCTCGGAAATCTAATCTAACTGTACATGAAGGAATCCACCTCTGAGAGAAACAATAAAAATCTGTCAATGGTAAAAAACAAACACTTGGAAGACTATCAAAATGTTAACATTAACAAAAGGCTTCTTTTCCAAATTATGGAAAATGTTCATTATACATGTACTTGTAGGCCCTTTTTGAAATGCAAGTAGTCAAATCTGAACACCACGCAAAGGCCACTGCTTACATGCTGACTTCCATATTTGTAGCATCACAATAATTTTCATTATCATTGTTTTAGAGTTGATATATTGTACAGTTTCTAGCCATATTACTCAATGCACTTCGTACACGTATTTCCATATCTACCATTCACAAAAAAAACAAGTTGAGCTGATCATGTGGCTCGTGGTTTATAAAATCTGTACTTTTTCGCGCATTTTTACTCTTCTGCACGCATGCTGGGTATGGAACCTTTCCCTAGAAGAGACACTGTGCCGTTTTTAAGTTGGCACATGTGATGCTAAATATGTGAGATAGTTTATTCCTGTATGTAGATGTCTACCTCTGGTCTCATTTGTATAGACCCGTTCAAGTCCCCGTCAAAACATTTAAAATCTTCTAGTAAAAAGATTATCTCAATGTTCATTTGCTCGAGGGAAAGGTGGAAAGGGTAAAATGACTGTGATAACCAGGACTCCAACCTGATACAATCGGCTATGCCCAGCCATACTCTACCACTAATCACTCTACCACTACTAGTCATCCAAGCAGCGACTGCTCAACATTTTCCTAAGACTTAGAAACTCTCGCTTCCTGTGAATCCATAAAATCTAGTGGGATGTAAGGAACGTACATGACGTTTAGGATTCAAATGTGGTGTTTTTACATCGTGCGAAACTCAGGATATTCATGATACAAGTGCACGACGACGAAGGTTGACACTTCATCGGTGGCTTCTCAACTTTGGTTGCGTAATCTTGTTAATGTTTTGCGTTTCCTCTTGTGGTTTTATTGCACATGTATCGTGATTTGATGTGGCATTTCTAACACCTCGGAATATACATTCCGATTTTATCAGATTCTTTCTTAAAATTTAGCTCCACCTAAATTGTCAACAATTATAACGTGTGGAGGTTGCAAGAGGACCATACCAATGGTTAGAACTGGGCATAGTGTAAAAGGTCATATCACATATACCCGGCAATACCTATATTATCATTTATCACAAAAGCCGATATACACCATGCATCTATTCATAGCAGACATTTTATTATTCTAACAGCAAAGTGTCTTTGATTGCATCGCCTCTTGTTACGTGTTGCAGAGTCAGCATGAAGCTTGGGTGATCCCATGTCTCGCGCTAAGGTGAAGATAAAATATGGAAATAGAGAGAGTGGGCATGTGTGTTTGGGTTAGTGTTGGGGTGTGAGTGTGTATGTATGTGTGTTTCCGGGCGTGAACTCATGATGTGAAACTATCATAATGTGTCAGTTAAATGTAAGGGCCTAGAAATAGGCATTAACTTAAAATCGTGACAAATTATCAGAGTGTTTATGTACTTTATCGGCTAACACTGTTGTTACTGATTACAATACTTACATGTACCTCTTAACATGAGTTGTCCCTGCTCTTTGGATTATTGGTATTGAATTCGGATACTTTGCCCTTCACGGCAAGAGAACTGCGTTTGGAAATTTAGTTGAAGTACGTGAATCATGGATGATTGCGATTGGACTTCCGAGGGGAGTGTCGACTCTGACCCACGCTCACCACTGCCACCATTAGTGATATGGACCAGTAGAAGATCAACTGTGTGTCCTCCAAACATACCATATTATGGAACGACTTATACAGCTCATGAACACGCATATGACAATAGCGGTAAAACAGAGACGACCTCAGAAGGCTCTTTTGCGAATTATGCACTTCAGCATTCCTCATTCCCCTTTTCGAACACACCAACATCTACCTCCAGTGTGCTTCAAGATCATCCTTGGCTGGACAATGCAGCAGACAAATTCATAACCCCTCGTCCAGAGTTCCAGAGGAACAAAGATACACGTGCCAATGAGCCTTCAACAGCAGCTGACGAAAACCGAAGCCTGAATCTCATGACATCATCAATGGACATTGACCAAAGATCACACAACTACAGTCGCCAAGCTGTTAACTATCCCGTCTCCGTTCCAGATCACTACACAAGTCACGGGCACGTTGGGTATGGCTCCGAGGATGGCGATTACTCAAGCAAATATACCGATGTGGACGATCACAATATCGGACATATTCCAATGGATCTTAGGGAATCTTTTTTATCTGAGGATCCCAAACGTCAAAATTATCGAACGCACAACAATCAGCATATTTCCGGTTCAAGTTCTGAGGAAGATATTCAACTTCAAGCTGACCATCTTCAACCCGAAACTTCTCTTTGCAAGGAAACCGGGTCTTCGCTTGATCGCCAGCATGATATGCTTGATCGCGCACTTTCACATCCAGTAGAAAAGCCGTATAAATGTAAGTTTTGCAATAGAAAACCTCCAACTCACTACTGTCTAACATCTCATGAACATGCGCACCGAGAAGAAAAACGTTTCAAGTGTAAAGAGTGCGATAAAGTCTTCGATAGGCGACACAATCTTGTCCGTCATGGTCGAGTTCACTCAGAATACAAACCCTTCACGTGCAAGTTCTGCGCTAAATCATTCAGTGATAAATCCAATCACACTACTCATGAACGGTACCATACCGGAGCGATGCGGTTTAATTGTGATCACTGTGATCAAGGTTTTCACTCCCGTTCCAATCTTAAAATTCATTTACGCATCCACACTGGGGAGAGACCATACAAGTGTAAAGAATGTAACAAAACATTCAGACAACCTTCACATCTCACAGATCATCAACGCGTCCATACAGGAGAGAAACCTTTCAAATGTAACGTTTGTGAGGAGGCGTTCTGAAGTGCATCAAATCTCGCAGGTCATCAACGCATCCATACTGGAGAGAAACCGTTCAAGTGTAAAATATGTGAAAAGTCTTTCTCTCGGAAATCTAATCTAACAGTACATGAAGGAATCCACCTCTGAGAGAAACAATAAAAGTCTGTCAATGATTAAAAAAACACTTGGAAGACTATCAAAATGTTAACATTAAAAAAAGGCTTCTTTTCCAAATTATGGAAAATGTTCATTATGCATGTACTTGTATGCCCTTTTTGAAATGCATGTAGCCAAATCTGAACTCCACGCAAAGGCCACTGCTAACATGCTGACTTCCATATTTGTAGCATCACAATGATTTTCATTATCATTGTTTTAGAGTTGATATATTGTACAGTTTCTATCCATGTTACTCAATGCACTTCGTACACGTATTTCCATATCTACCATTCACAACAAAAACAGTTGAGCTGATCATGTGGCTCGTGGTTTATAAAATCTGTATTTTTCGCGCATCTTTACTCTTCTGCACGCATGCTGGGTATGGATCCTTTCCCTAGAAGAGACGCTGTGCGGTTTTGAAGTAGGCACATGATGCTAAATATGTGAGATAGTTTATTCCTGTATGTAGATGTCTACCTCTGGTCTCATTTGTATAGACCCGTTCAGGTCCCCGTCAAAACATTTAATTTCTTCTAATAAAAAGATTACCTCAATGTTCATTTGCTGGAGGGAAATGTGGAAAGGGGGAAATGACTGTGACCAACAGGACTCCAACCTGATACGATCGATTATGGCCAGCCATATTCTACAACTAAACACTCTGCCACTACTAGTCATCCAAGCAGCGACTGCTCAACATTTTCCTCAGACTTACATCTAGCAACTCGCGCTTCATATGAATGCACAAAGTCCAGTGGGGTCCAAGGAACGTACATGACGTTTAGGATTTAAATGTGGTGTTTTTTCATCGTGCGAAACTCAGGATATTCATGATAAAAGTGCACGACCACGAAAGTTGACACTTCGTTCAGTGGCTTGCCAACTTTGGTTACGTAATCGTGTTGCCTTTTTGCGTTTCCTCTAGTGTTTAATTGCACTTCTATCATGATTTTATGTGGCATTTCTAACACCTCATTCCGGATATATCAGATTCTTTCTTAAAATATAGCTCTACCGAAATTGTCAACAGTAATAACGTGTGGAGTTAGCAAGTGGACCATACCAATGCTTAGAACTGGGCAGAGTGTAATAGACCATGTAACGTATACCCGGCACTACCTCAAAGGTCAAAAAGAATGGTTCCACCAATTCTATATTATACATACGTTGTAACGCTGCGTTTCATGCACGTAGTTAAATGCTAAGGCAATCATCAGACAACTAATGCTATTGTCGCGGGATAGCTTGATTTAATTGTGGGGGATACGCATGGGCATGTGTGAGTTATCAATGCAGGGCATGCATGGAAGAGCGAGTGATAAGAAATATATCACTGGATGGGCATGCGAAGTAGGCGCGAACTATGCATGGAGTGTGCAGAGGCGGAGAAACCACCTTGCAGGGCAAGGGTAAGCCATGGGGGCACTGGGCAGGGGGTGTGATGTGTGGCGGTGGAAGCGCACTGTGGTGTCCACATTCAACAGCCGCGGGTATTCAGAGGATTTGGCGGTGATAATGGTAGCACGCGGTGGCTATGTCACGGCAGAGTAGGTGGAGAGGTAGAACTTGTTTTGGTGTCTGCACTTTGATACCAACTCTGACCTCATTTGGAGCAGAGTGTGAGGCGTGTTGAAGGTGATGATGCGCAACTTTTCTGCTAAACACAAGCAGCACCTTTTGGATATGTTGCTGTAGGACTTGGCCTGATCAATGACTGCCCGTTTGATTCTGTATTCCTCACCTTGGTCAACCAGCGCCCATGTGTGCTTGGATAGCTCGGTCTTGGTACGGTACTTTTCATGCCGCATGCTGGTTAGATGGTTGCCATAGCTCACCTTGAAGGGCGTCTCGCACAGGCCGATGTATTGCCTTTCCTCGCCGGTACTTGGGGTTGTGACGGAGGCCTGGTACACCGCTTCCCCCTCCAAGCATCCGCCGCCCAAATGGCATGATGGCTTGGCTCGGCAGTGCACCCTGCCGCAGATCTCTCTTCACCAGGCGTCAGTACCTTTTGGTCGTGTCCCTTCATCAGGTAGGACATGTTCGGCATGCAGGAGTAGCTCAACTTCAATGTCTTTCTGTCTAAGATCTTGTGTAGTGGCGACGCGGCAGGGAAATCCGCTGGCAGATACTGCGCTATCATAGCACAGCCCTGTATGCGGGTGCCGCGTTGGTGAATACCTCCTCGTCGCACGAGATGTCGGCCACCCGCCTATTGATCATTGCAGGTAGATTCCGGAGTATATTGGGCGGGTTGATTCGACTTGGTGTGTATGTATCTGGGTGCGTCATTCGGTTTGCGGTATGGGTAGTAGCGGTCGCTGGCTAGATCAAAGGTGACGTCGAGGAAGTCGACTGTCCTCTGGTTGGTACTGACGGTTACTCGTACGTCAACGTCTTTGAATAGCTTCGTGATTGCCTTGCGGATGAAGTCTCCCTCTTGTCCTGGAGTAGTCCTGAGCACGGCCAGTCCCGGCGCTACCTCTTTTATCATTTATCACAAGAGCCGATAAAAACAATCCATCTATTCACAGCAGACACTTTGTTGTAATATTCTAACAGCAAAGTGTCTTTGATTGCATCACCTCTTGTCAGGTGTTGCAGAGTCAGGATGAAGCTTGAGTGATCCCATGTCTCGCGCTAAGGTGAAGAGAAATATGGAAATAGAGAGACTGTTTTAAAAGTGTGTTTGTGGGGGGGGGGGGGGTTGTGTGTGTGAGTATGTTTGTGTTTGTTTCCGCGTGAGAGCAAAATGTGTGAGTTAAATGTAAGGGCCTAGAAATAGACATCAACCTAAAATCGTGACAAATTAGCAGAGTGTTTATGTACTTATTCGGTAAACACAGTTGCTACTGATTTCAATACTTACCTTCTAAAACGAGTTGTTCCTGCTCTTTGGATTATTGGTATTGAAATCGGATACTTTGCCCTGTAAGGCAGGAGAACTGGGCTTGGAAGAATTACTGAGTGAATCATGGATGATTGTTGCAGGACTTCGGAGGGGAGTGTCGACTCTGATGCACTCTCACCACTGCCACCATTATTGATATGGACCAGCAGAAGGTCAACTGCGTGTCCTCCACCGCCAAATATACCATATTATGGTACATGTTATGGAGCTCATCACCACGCCAACGCTGATAGCGGTAATCCAGAGACGACCTCAGAAGGCTCTTTTGCGAATTATGGACTTCACCTTTCCTCATTCACCTTTTTGAACACACCAATATCCACCTCCTGTGTTCTTCAAGATCATCCTTGGCTGGATATTTCAGCAGACAACTTCAGGCACCCGAGACCAGAGTTCCAGAGAAACAAAGATACACGCGCTGATGAGCCTTTAACAGCAACTGACGATAATCCATGCTCTAATCCCATGACATCAGCAATGGACAATGGCCAAAGATCGCAAGACAACAGTAACCAAACTGCTAACCATCCCGTTTCTGTTTCAGATCACTACACAGGCCACGCACACGTTGGGTATGAGTCGGAAGATGGCGATTACTCAGGCAAATCTGCCAAACTGGACGTTCACAATATCGAACATGTTCCAGTGGATCTTAGGATGTCTAGCTTATCGCACAACAATCAGCATATCTCAGAGTCTAGGTCTGAGGAAGATATTCAACTTCAAGCTGACTTTCCTCAGCCTGAAACTTCGCTTTGCAAGGAAACTGGGCCATCGCTTGATCGCCAGAATGATATGCTTGATCGCAGTCATTCACCTTCCGAAGAAAAGCCGCATAAATGTAAGTTTTGCGAAAAATCATTTTCTACTCGATCCAGTCTAACATCTCATGAACGTACGCACCGAGAAGAGAAACCTTTCAAGTGTAAAGTGTGCGATAAAATCTTCAATTGGCGATCTCATCTTGTCCGTCATGTTCGAGTTCACTCAGGAGACAAACCCTTCACGTGCAAGTTCTGCGCTAAATCATTCAGTGATAAATCCAATCATACTGCCCATGAACGGTACCATACCGGGGAGAAGCGGTTTAGCTGTGATCACTGTGATCAAGGTTTTCACTGCAGTTCACAACTTAGAATTCATTTACGCATCCACACTGGACATAGACCATACAAGTGTAAAGAATGTGGCAAAGAATTCACAAAACGATCAAATCTCACAGGCCATCAACGCGTCCATACAGGAGAGAAACCTTTCAAGTGTAACGATTGTCACGAACCGTTCAAAACTAAATCAAATCTTGCACGTCATCAACGTATCCATACTGGAGAGAAACCGCTCAAGTGTAAAATATGTGGTAAGGTTTTCGCTCGGAAATACAATCTAACAGTACATGAAAGAATCCACCTCTGAGAGGAACAATAAAAGTCAGTCAATGGTAAAAAAAACCCACTTGGAAGACTATCAAAATGTTAACGTTAACCAAAAGGCTTCTTTTCCAGGTTATGGAAAATGTTCATTATACATGTAGGTCCTTTTTGAAATGCAAGTAGTCAAATATGAATGCCACGCAAAGGCCACTGCTTACATGCTGACTTCCATATTTGTAGCATCACAATTATTTTCATTATCATTGTTTTAGAGTTGATATATTGTACAGTTCCTATCCATGTTACCCAATTCACTTCGTATACGTATTTCCGTATCTACCATTCACAAAAACCTCAGTTGCGCTTAACATGTGGCTCATGTTTTATAAAATCTGTACTTTTCCGCGCATCTTTACTCTTCTGCACGCATGCCGGGTATGGACCCTTTCCCTAGAAGAGACGCTGTGCTGTTCTGAAGTTGGCACATGATGCTAAATATGTGAGATAGTTTATTCCTGTATGTACATGTAGATGTCTACCTCTGGTCTCATTTGTATAGACCCGTTCAAGTCCCCGTCAAAACATTTAAAATCTTCTAATAAAAAGATTATCTCAATGTTCATTTGCTCGTGAGAAATGAGGAAAGGGGGAAATGACTGTGTCCACCAGGACTCCAATCTGATACAATCGATTATGCCCAGCCATACTCTACCACTAATCACTCTACCACTACTAGTCATCCAAGGAGCGACTGCTCAACATTTTTCTTCAGACTTAGAAACTCTCGCTTCCTGTGAATCCACAAAATCTAGTGGGATGCAAGGAACGTACATGACGTTTAGGGTCTAAATGTGGTGTTTTTACATCGTGCGGCACTCATGATATTCACGATACAAGTGCACGACGACGAAGGTTGACCCTTCGTTCAGTGGCATCTCAACTTTGGATACGTAATCTTGTTACTTTTGCGTTTCCTTTTGTGGTTGTATTGCACCTGTACCATGATATTATGTGGCATTTCTAATACATCAGGATATGTATTCCGCTTATATCAGATTCTTTCTTAACATTTTGCTCCACCTAAAGTGTCAACAGTTAGAAGGTGTCTAGGTAGCAAGAGGACCATAGCAATTCTTAGAACTGGGCATAGTGTAATAGATCATACATAACATATAATCAGCACTGCCTATATTATCATAATACTCATAACAAGGACACACTTCAGGCTCATTACAAACATCTTGAAAGTTTTTGTCTTCACAAGTATACTTTCAAGCCTGCAGAACTTGACATTTTACTGACCCGTCACTGCCATCCGAAGCATAGCAGGAGCACGTCGCTCCTTCTACTCGGCAAACCCGAAAGCACCACCCCTGGTCAATACATAGTATTTCACGAAATCTACCCCTCATCCATTGAGCTTGATTGGGCTGTGGAAGATTGTCCCTGAAGAGCAGCACTATAATTATAGTACTCTCCAGGCACAAACATCACCAGGGATACAAACGTATAGGGACGCACCATTTACAGCCCCACAAACACACACGTCGTGAGGCCCCAGGCAGCAGCGAAAGTCAGAGTCGCTTATGGAGGTGCGCTAAATAGACGCTGAGAGCCTGTGGCTATTCACAGCGCCGACATCTCCAACAAACACATATCCTGTAATAGCTATGAAAAGTATGAATGCCGCAGACATCACCACGCAACATGACAATTTGTTCAAGGTTTGGTTTTGTGTGTTTCCAAAATCGATTTTCAAGCTCCGATCATCAGTGGGAGTTCCGTATTTCCACTGATGATCGGAGCTTGAAAATCGATTTTGGAAACACACAAAACCAAACCTTGAACAAATTGTCATGTTGCGTGGTGATGTCTGCGGCATTCATACTTTTCATAGCTATTATTAAACTTTTATCTCCACGTAGATTATTTACATATCCTGTAAGTAGCGATTTCGGATCGATTAGGAATCAAACGTTTCACTTAAAGTAGTGGACACAGCATCCACCGTTGTCTTCAGATCAGCATTTTAAACTTCTTTCGGAAATAATAGTTGCTTCGTGTAGTATTGGCTTTGTTCACTTATTACAACTAAAATGTGTAATTTAAAATAGCAATGCACAAAACTAATTGTGCACTCATAACCATGTACGAAACAATGAAAATGAAACAATTTCAGAACGTTTTCTCGTGACTATGTTCAGCATATAATGTAACTGATCATTACCCCCAAAAGAACTTGTTTGCACTCAGGATGAGTACTAAGCCAAATGCACATCCATTGCGTAGTAAGCAAACGTAACAGTTGACCTTTATGATTTAGCTCACTTCCTCAGGCTATACTACTTTAATATGAATGCAGAGTGCGCCCTTTCCATCCAGTCGCCCTCCATCCCTGCAGAAGAGAAAGACGCCTACATCCCACCGCTTTGGACGCCTTTACACTTTTTCACATGGCCTGGTAACTGATATACGCGCCAAGAACGAAACCTTGAAAACTAATAATAATACTAATCATAATCTTCATGGATGCAGCTAATGGGATTTCGGTCTTTGACCACTTGGTGGTGGGTCTGATCTACTCACCTCCCACCGTTTAGGCGCTGCATCTGCGCCTTTGATCCTAGAGGGTGGTGGCGTTCCCACGGCGGATGCGGAAAACTCGGCTTCCAGCCGAGT
Source organism: Sycon ciliatum (assembly GCF_964019385.1). NCBI lineage: Eukaryota > Metazoa > Porifera > Calcarea > Leucosolenida > Sycettidae > Sycon > Sycon ciliatum. The sequence goes on along the minus strand of NC_088652.1, from coordinate 26,603,773 downwards.
CTCACGCGAACCGTGAAATTTATTTTTTAATCTTCACTAGTTTGAGGGAAAGAGACCAACGGGAAAGTCTGAAGAAAAAATTGACTGTCACCACCAGGACTCGAACCAGGGACCCTCGCTTGTAGCCAGCGATGCTCTAACCACTGAGCTATGGTGTAGTCGTCATCCCAGCAGAGACTGTTCAACATTTTCTTCAGACTTCGTAACTCAAACTCCCTGTGAATCCACACAGGCGGGTAGGACGCAGCCATCACTGTACCCACACACTTCACGTACTACACTAATCATAATATCGCTACAAAGACAACTAATTGCACAGTAAGCATTTCATTATGTCGACATGTATGTGTAAAATGTTGTACGATTATCGCAAGGCACACAACGAAAGGGACAGCGAGGATTTGTTCAGAACTGTTTTCTTGTTACAATCATCAGTGAATCTACGTAACAATGGAATGGTGACTACTTGAAACTAATCTTATATGGATAGATAAAAGTGAAAGAAGGGGAAAAAGAGCGAAACAATAAAGGTGATAATCGTACAACATTTTACACATGCATGTCGACATATATGAAATGCTTACGGTGCAATTAGTTGTCTTTATAGCTATATTATAACTTCTGTCTCCGAAACGCTTGTTCACTAATAAAATTACAAAGAAGACAGAATTTAGACATGTGTCAAAAAGTATTGAACGTTTTCGTTCCCTTCTTCTCAAAATACTACAGGGAATGATGAAAATATGCTAAGAGACTACAGCTATAAAGAATAGAATTTCCCAGATACATCACTCCAGTAATTTGTAGAAGTGACAAGGGAAAAATAGATGTGAATAGTCAAGAAAACAGCATGCATAATCCAATCAGTGACAAAAACGACAAGAAAAAGAGAGAAATATCAAGAGATTATGGGATCTATTTCGCACCTTCACGACGAACAGTGCCAAACAACTGCAAAGAAAGAACATTCTCCTTCTGAACACACAGCTCAGGTCCTAACTAACATAATATGTACAAAGCTTCCAACACGGCAAGGACATTTTCTCTCTTTTTCTTGCCACTACGTTTTGTCGTTGTCCTTGAAATGAAAATGTATTTTTGATCAGTAGTTGTAACGCTCATGCTGAACAGCTGCTTTCTGTTTCGTAATTTTTCTCATATCTCTATATCTGATATTTGGGTTGGCATAATTTCTCCCCGGTCAGATTGTTCCGACCGGAAAGGGTGGTGGAAGGTGTTTACATCTAGATACGTTCAAGCAGCATGCATGCCAGATATCTTTTACTAGTGGTGTTTGTACATAGTGGACAAATCAATATAGTCATTGGGTTGAAATCTTCTGAGGAAAATTGGTTGCTCCCCACAACAGAGCTCGCGCTTTCCACCGACTGACTTGATACCTGGCTAAAGAGTGGTGAAATTTTGCAGGCTAGCTTGATTCGAAGTTTCGGTTGACTTCTTGTGTGATCTTGGTGGCAATCATGAGTCGATTAAAATCAAGTCAGTAGGCGTATAGAGCAAGCCCCAGTATGAGCAAAAAAAACTTTCCATATGAAGTAATCGCCGAAGTTGCTAACAGTTATCCCCTGTTGGTATCTTCGTTACTTCTGTCTTCACCACAACGTGCTTCACCAACTATAGCAAGGACAATAACACGGGAAATACATGAGCTGTAGTTTTAATTTTCATGTTTTTAGTGCGCACGCAACACACTCTTTTGTCTTTTCTTTGCGTGAACAACTGTAACTTGATAAAAGAAAGATGATATTCAATGCATATCAGTGCCGACAGCGGAGGTTAATGTTGAAGATCATGACATTGTCACATCTTGTAAACCCTTCCTATAATATCTACCTCGACGCTAAGGAACCTCCATAAAACTGTGTCTCAATTCATATATATTTTTAGCAACAAAGACTCTCTGTTGAGATTTCTCAAGTCTGGTGCGTGCCATGCATGTTTCACATTTTTCAATTCCAAATGAGGTGTGAAGGTAAAGACGAAATTTGAGAGATAGTTCATGGTGGGGAATTTTGTACATGTATGTGTGTGTAAGTGTGTGTTTGTGTTTCTGCGCGCGTTACATGACAAGAATTATACACAATGTGTCAAGCAAAGGGACAGTGCTAGACATAGATGTGAACTATGTTGACGTGTCGACTTGGCGCACTGTACATCTACTTACTATGGGGAATACCAGCTGCTATTAATTACAAAACTATTGGCTACGACCAGGAAGAGTTGCCTTCCTATTTGAATTGTTGATATTGAATTCGAATACCTTGCCGAATTTGGAAGGAGAATTAATTTGAAAAGGTGGTGAAAATTGGTCAAGGAAGTGAATCATGGACGATAGTGGCTGGACTTCGGAGGGTTGTGTCGACCATGATGCACAATCACCATCGCCACCATTAGTGACATGGACAAGCAGAAGGGCAGTTCCATCGCCAGCTAAATTACCTTACAATGCACTTTACACAGCTCTATACCCCGCAAACCACGATAGTGGTGAACAAATAGCGACCGCACAGGTCTCCTATAGTTCTATTCAGGGTTTTTCATTCAGTCCTTGGAACACACAAACGTCTTCCTTCGGTGTACTTCAAGATTATCGGCTGAACAGGGTTGCTGACAACGTCATGGACCCCCGACCAGAAATCCAAAGGGCGAAAGATACAAAGTCTTTTGAAGCTCCAGCCACAGCTGTCTTAAACCCATGTTTGGATCCCATGACATTGGCAATGGACGACGATCACTGTACGCGAGACAACAGTAAAGCAACTGTAAACTATTCCGTTCCCGTTTCCGATCACTACACAGGCAGTGGGAACGTAACGTTAAACTCGGAGTGTAGCAATTTCTCAAGCAATGCTGGCAATGTTAACGTTAACGGAGGCCGCAGTGTACATATTACCGGATATGAGCCAGTGTCTTCCCAAGTGGCTAGCTTACCTGAGGATCCCAAGAATCACAATCATGAAAGGATCAACAATCATCACACCTCTGAGCCGTTTTCTTAGGCAGTTTGTCAACTTCAAACTAACCATCGTCAACCAGAAACGTCACTCTGCGAGGAAACCGGGAAGTCACCTGATCGCCAGCATGATCCGCTAGATCGTGGACATTCACATCCTGGAGAAAAAACGTATAAACGTAAGCATTGCGATAAATTATTATCTACTCAGCCTGGCGTCACATCTCATTATTGTACACATCCTGAAGAGAAATCGCTCGATTGTAACTTTTGTGATAAAACGTTCAATAGGCGATCTCATCTTACCCGTCATGGACGAGTTCACTCTGTAGAGAAACCGTTTCCGTGTAAATATTGCGCCAAGCCGTTCTGTGACAAATCCGATCGCAATGTTCATGAACGTATCCATACCGGGGAGAAGCCGTTCAGGTGTTGTTACTGTGATCAAATGTTTCCCCGTAATACCCAACTTAGAGTTCATGTACGTAGCCATACTGGAGAGAGACCATATAAGTGTAAATCGTGCGAGAAGTCATTCACGACGAAATCAAAGCTCACCGTGCATCGACGCATCCATACTGGAGAGAGACCACACAAGTGTAACTTGTGTGACAAGTCATTCACGACGAAATCAAATCGCACAGTGCATCAACGCATCCATACTGGTGAGAAACCATACAAGTGTAAAGTATGTGGCAAAGACTTCCGAGCAATGTCAACTCTCACAAATCATCAACGAACCCACACTTCTGAGAGAACCTGATCAAGTGTCAGCTATCGTGACAAGTCTTTCAATGTGAAAAACAACATGGAAGACCATGCAAATACAAACACTGTAAAACAGAAAGATTGTTTTCAAGATTGTTGAAAGTGCTACTCATAGGCCCGTTTCCAACCGCAAGTAGAATAAAATCAATGTCGCTTAAAGCCCGATCCGTTATCCATGCAAAGGTCTCTACTTACATGCTAACTTCAACATTATGTTCCGTCCAAACCATTATCATTGCCATTATACTCCGAGTGATATCCACTATTTCATTTCTTGTTTTCCATTGCACTTCTTACAGAAAAGGAACGTGTTTCCATATTTACCTTGACACTCAATTGCGCATAACGTTATATTTTTTTTTTTTGTTGAATAAAATTATTAATTAGTCATGCTATATAACCGAAACCTACTGCTGGAGCAGGCATGCCTGGTACGGATCTTTTCGCTGGAAGAGGCACTCTACTGTTTGCATGTTCGGATATGATTCTAAAATTTTATTCATGTATGTACTCTAGGTCCCATGTGTCATCCTGTAGAGTAACGATCTACATCTTATCAAAACTATTCGAATACTATCTCACTGTCAATTTGTTTGCTGAAAATGTGTAAGCGAGAACTTTGACTGTCACCACCAGAACTCAAACTAGTGACCCATTCATATAGCCAGCGATGCTCCCTCTTGATAGCTGAGAACGTAAAACATATCTTACTCCACTGCATCATACCAGTGTGAGGTTGATAGGTTGACTACTAGAGTCACAGTTAGGATGCACCGCCAGTGCTGGATGTGCCAAATGCCAAATACAATAGAGAAGATGGTATTTGTGATGCTTATCATAGCGGGACAAAGCCAGCATGCTATGTTTCTTTGATCTAAGCAAGGCCTTCGACACAGCATGGACACGCGGCTCCTATACAAGCTGTCGCGCCATGGAATCCATTGTGCTTGCTTCACGTGGCTCAGTACTTACCTGACGGGCAGACAGCAAAGGGTGCGTGTCGGCTCTGCCCTGTCTGCCAAAGGGCATGTACGGTCTGGAGTTCCTTAGGGATCAATCCTGGGGCCTCTCCTCTTTCTTATGTATGTAAACGATCTGGCAGAAATGGATCACACATCACTATATGCTGACGATACAGCAATACTTGTGACAGCACCCACTCTCCCCGAGGCTAGTGCCAAGTTACAGTCCAACATAGATGGCGTTTTTCATTGGATGGAAAAATGGAAATTGCAGCCCAACTCTTCGAAAACTGCTGTAATGTGTATCCCCCCCCCCAGTTGTTCCTGTGACCTATCTTCATTAGTAACCAGTCCCTTCACCTTTCCAGGCACCACAACCCCGCTCTGCATCGTTGAAAAACACAAGCATCTTGGCGTCATTATTGACCAACACTTAACCTGGAAATCCCAGATCGAAAATTTAGACAGCCGTGTTAGCTCAGTAATGGGATTTCTCTCATCACACATCACCCACCTCCACACCGACTGTCGCAATGTTATCTACACATCTTACATTCTGCCTATTTTTGATTACTGCTGCATAATTTGGGCTGGCATTTCTAAAACACTGATTGCTCGACTCGAAGTTATGCATAGGCGTCTTTTGAAAATATTATTTCGGCTTCCTCGCCTGACTCCAAGCGCAGACTTATACCGCCTTGCTTCTGCTGTGCCGCTCTCGGTCCGCGTGCGTTTTTTTGGCATGCCAGACAATTCATAAAATTAAGCTGGGCATTGCTCCTCTTCATGCTCTCTCCTGCCTAAGCTGGTTTGCTCAATCTCAAGACATGCGCACCAGAAACTCTCTCCGCTTCCCTATTGCGCGGTCTGCCTCTATGCAAACATCTCCTCTCTTCCTTGTGTAGTATCCCTGCCCGACCAATACGGAAGCAGTACGGAACTAATACGGAGCTTTGCCTGATGTATATTTAGTGTATCTCCGTATGTAAGCGTTCGGCGTCTGCTGCATAAAAGCGGCTGCGAATTTCTGTTTGGATGAAAAAGATGAGATTTTGATAATAACGAGCTATTCAACCTCCAGGTGTGCACCGGAGAGAAAGTCAGCTATTTTGCCGCTTCTTCTTTCACTAATAATAATATCTCAGGTGTGTACCTGAAAGTAGAATAAAAGTAATTCTTGTTAATTGCACCGCGCCTACCACTCGGCTACCCATTACATTGGTGGCAGCGGTGTAGTTTTAAATAAAACAACGTGATTCGACCCCAGCCTCCGATGGCTCAACCCGCTACAGCTCCGTGCGACGAATCAAGATGAGAATCATGTTTCTTGCCTTCCTCGGCCTGGCACTGCTTATTAGCCTGCAGCTCAGTCAGGGTGCTAGCGTGGATCACCCTTCTCTCCGCACGGCACACACTGGAGACTCCGATGGCGATTCCAAGCGACCCGCTACCTACATGTATACTACCGGTGGTGATGGCGAAACTGATGAGGACAACAACAGGCAGGCTGCTGCCCAAGACAAGGAGGGTATTTCCAAAGACCAGCAGCGTTTGATTTTCGCCGGCACGCAGTCGGAAGCAGGAGCCCACTCTTCACTTGGTACTTCCCCTCCGTGGTGGGATGCAGATTTTCGTCAACACTCTTCCTGGCTATACCATCACTCTTTACGTCGCGCAAAGCAATGCTATCGACAATGTGAAGACCACGATTCAAGACGAGGAGGGAGGTCATTTGTCTGACGCCGAGCTAGCCGATCTGAGTGACCGGCTCAACCAAAATGAAGATAAAACCTGGCTTGCCCTCCGCCGTAGCTCCAGCCGCCGCGGAGGTTACTAACGCTGTTTCTAGGTATGGCATTTTCTTTCCTCTCTTCCTTCAGTCTCCCTGTTCTTTTCAGTCTTCCTTTATGCGAGTGTGTGAATCCAGTTTAGTTTGGTAGGCGTCTGATCATGGTGAGCCACGGCTTACCCAGCTAACGTGGGACAATGTGTGTGACAACGCCCCTTATAGGTATAGTGTATTCAGTTCGGTTTTTGACCTGCGATGTTCCTGGCGGGTTGTGCCAGCGTTGTGCAGCAAGAGTGCTGTGGTTTTTCAGGTCCTATTTGGAGGACAGTTCTTTCCCCTTTTGACCCCGTGAGATCGTGTGAACCTGGTGTGCTTCTACTTTATGATTTGTTATCAGTTCATTTCTTCTGTCTACTCTAAACGTTATCATTTCCGATATAATTTGCCATCTTCCGGTTGACGCTGTGTTCGTAACTCCTCACTAATTTTTTGAAAATCACGAGGGCGTGATTATCTGTAGGAAGGGAGGGTGTAGTATCCCTGCCCGACCAATACGGAAGCAGTACGGAACTAATACGGAGCTTTGCCTGATGTATATTTAGTATTGTATTGTATTGTATTGTATTTATTTAAAAGGATTCTCCAAAAGCAAATGGATGCTTATCACGGAAGTCTCCCACATAAATATCGCAAGAAAAATGGGGAAATGGGGGAGAGGAGAGTGGAAGATGAAGCATGGGATGAAGGGAAACAAGTACCTAAATATCGAGGTATAAAAGCAGGAAAGAAATCGACGAGGGAAGAAATCACCTCTGCAGATAATAGCGGGACATTTAGATGAAAAAAACCCAGCAAGGATTAATTTTAAGGAAAAAAAGTCTCAAACGGAAAAGTTCGGAATTCCAGTCAGAGAATATCTATGCTGTGAGTAATGAGCCTTTAGAGCAATGCGAAACTTGACAGAGGACTGAACGTAGCGGATGTGTTCTGGAAGTTTGTTCCATTCCACAGATAAACTAGTGTATCTCCGTATGTAAGCGTTCGGCGTCTGCTGCATAAAAGCGGCTGCGAATTTCTGTTTGGATGAAAAAGATGAGATTTTGATAATAACGAGCTATTCAACCTCCAGGTGTGCACCGGAGAGAAAGTCAGCTATTTTGCCGCTTCTTCTTTCACTAAAAATAATATCTCAGGTGTGTACCTGAAAGTAGAATAAAAGTAATTCTTGTTGATTTCACCGCGCCTACCACTCGGCTACCCATTACACTTGCTTACCGCTATTGGTCTCTCCTCCCACAACATCTAAAATCCTGCCAATGTTACAATACATTCACACAGCTACTGCAGAATGCAACATACTAGTTGATATCCAGCACTGCCCTAGCTTCCCTTACTTTTCAGTTCCCCTTTCATTCTTTTTCTTTCTCTCCTCTAGCTCTATTACCGCTATGGCTGGCTATCGCCCACATCACCATTTCATTGCCTAGTGCCACGTGATTGTGAATAAATAATAATAAGCCAGGTCGTCGCAACTTAGGGTTTCTCGCTCTAGAATGAGTTTCATGATCATTAGTGTCCAAATTATGGTAGCCTATAATGGGCATTCTCACTCTCTTAGTATTGACTCCCATTGATTTTCGCTATACCTAAGCAGTCAAATATTCCTGCATATTTCACTCCTTAGGGCTATATTGACTGCTTATATTTGACTGCTTAGGGGTTGCGCAGTGGAACGGTGCCTAGTGCAGCATTGTCACTGCATGAGTAGGTGGTGGTGCAACGGTTGTGCAATCATAAAACCGGGATTCATGAGGTTATCGTTCTGAAATTTGAAGTACGGACTGTTTGTCGTGATAAATCTAATATTGACTTCGTACTTGGTCAGTATAGGAAATAAAGCCTTGTAAAAGACCTCTGCTTCGCATTGGTCTTTTACTCGCCTTTTATTTCCTATATTGACCTCGTACTCAGTCAATATTAGATACGTATAATTAACTTGTGGCAAGGAACTAGATTTTTTCCATTGCTAAACTTGGAATAAATTTGAGCTATTACGACACAAGAAATACAGGATATGATATACTTCAAGTATTTTCCACGAGGAGCTGACCTTCCCTTCTGTATGATTGGGTGCATTTCATTCCTGCGAGGACACTGTTATTGAGTATAATTGGACTCATAGCTGTGCGATAGGAATACATTTTGGTTACTTTAACTGCAATGTAAGGTAAAAGAGAATCTCTTCAACAGTCCTTAAAATTGATTCGGTGAGACACATTCCTGACTGGCATTTCCAAGACCAGTGTTCACAGATCTAGGGCTGCACAACACGCAGATCATACTTCAGTGACTGGATCGTCTACACAGAGTCATAGTGCCTACTCCTCCACACCTTTCGGTGAACTGAAGTGTCACTGAAGCCGAGGCAGAACAAGAACGCATCCATACTGGAGATATGCCTATATTGGAGATCTGTCTTTTCAGTGTGCGGAATGTTCGAAATCTTTGGCTAAGCACTCCAACCTATTAGTCCAAGAAAGAATCCATCCCTTAGAGAAACTGATCAGGTGACAGCGCTGGTGACAAATCCATCAAAGCGAAAACAGAATTTGAAGACCATGCCAATACTAACAGCCAAAGGTTTGTTTTTCCAGATGTTTAATTTAGGTCTCCATGCAAATTTCACTGCTTACATGCTGACGTCAACACATGTCAAATCAATAACATTATCATTGTATTGCAGTTGATATATCTACGGTTAAATTTTATGTTTTCCATTGCAGTTCTTACACAAAAGGAATGTATTTCCAAATTAACAAGAAGAAACAATTTTATTGCGCGGAACGTCTTTCTTTCAAATGTCGCTCATCTTCTAGAAGATACACTGTGCGGCTTGGGAGTTCACACATGATTCAAAATATGTGAGTTCCTTTGCTTCTGTGTGTAACTTTGATCCCATAAGTGGTATTGTACAGTCCCGTTCTAGTCCATGTCAAATAACCCAAAATATCTAATAATAAGATAATTATTATGATGAAGAAAGGAAAAGGACAAAATGTTACGAGTTATGACAAACTGTCCACCAACTTAACCAGATCTTTCTTATACAGTCAGCGAGTGCGACAAAACGGTACAAAACTGACAAGGAGTACCGAGACATTTGTGTCATAATAATTATTATGTAAGCACATTTGCTTTGCCCCTACAAGAGGCTTGTTTACTGAGACATTCGGGGTCCTGACACCTAGCTCCAATACTTCTCCAAGGTGCAAACCAACACCCTTCCAACTTGGAAAGCTCAGGTTCGGAAAGGTCCACGAGGGGAAGGACAGAGTTTATTACATAAACTTGAGCCGCCAAAGTTGGGTGGGCTGTTGCTTTGCGCCGTCGAGTTGTAGTGAAGCCGGTCCGTCCATTAGTCTTACTAGTTTCGTCATCATCCAGTAACTTTCGGCATTCTTAGTTGCCGTGACACGTAGCTCGTGCTCTTCTTCGTTGCGCTTTCCTTCCCCTCTTGGAACTTTCCGAACCTGAGCCTTCCAAGTTGGAAGGTTGTTGGTTTGCACGTTGGAGAAGTGTTGGAGCTAGGTGTCAGGTCGCCGAATGTCTCAGTACTCCTTGTCAGTTTTGTGCCATTTTGTCGCACTCGCTGCCTGTATAAGATCTGGTTACGTTGGTGGACAGTGTGTCATAACTCGTAACATTTTGTCCTTTTCCTCTCTTCGTCATAACTATATTGGCTCACCATCCGAGTTCAAATAAAATAATTATTGCCTTTGATCCTTGAAGGGTGGTGGCGTTCCTACGGATGCGAAAAAGAACCGTGAACTTTTTCTATTGCCTTTGTGCTCCGTCCATTCAACACCACAAACAAAAACAGAGCTGCATAGCCAGTGGCTGAAAATGGTGAAGTCTAGTCTAGACACTAATGCTGTTCTATGACGTAAGGGGTGTAGGGCCACCAACTACACTTTCACAACTCTACATCTCATCGTATCACATCTCTTCACACCTCATCTCTTCATACCTCATCTGTTCATACCTCATCTCTTCATGCCTCATGTCTTCACACCTCATATATTAATGCCTGATCTCCCCCCATTCTTGTCCCTAGTCGGCCTAGACTCACACCATCGCCTCATCACATCCCTTTCCTCATCGGCATGACATAATTATATGTTTCAAATTGTGTGATTCCAAATCAGAATTGGGTGTGAAGACTACATAAGAGAGATGGGTGTGGGTTGGGTTTTTGTATTTTAGAAAAGCGATCCTGTCAGCTTTTCTATTATCCTTTGTATGTGATTGAGTGTATGCGCGTGATTTCACAAGATGTTAATAATTATTGTGAAAAGTATAATTTCAGTGCCAGAAATAGATGTGAACTGTGTTGATGTGCAGATTTTGCGCATTGTTCTTCCAATTACTAAAGTCAAACACTAGCTGTTTACTAATTACAAAACTATTGAATACAACTAGGGAGTGTTGTCTTCCATTTTGAACTGACTTCTTGTTACTTCCAAGCATTTGTTTGTTGTTTTGATTAGGAAACCTTGCAGTGCTGGAAGAAGAATTACGGTTGTGAGAATTGTTCGAAGTTGGTAAATCATGAACGACTGTGACTGGACTTCGGAGGAGAGTGACGACTCTGATGCACTCTCACCACTCCAGCCATTAGTGATATGGTCAAGCAGAAGGTCAACCGCGTGTCCTCCACCGCCAACTGCACCATCATATAATACACCGTACTCAGCTCTTAACCACGTATACCCCAAAAGTGGTAATCAAGTAGCCACATCAGAATTCTCAACTTCCCAGTTTTCTCTTCAGAATACCGCATTCAGCCCTTGGAAATCACGAACATCTTGCGACGGTGTTCCTCAAGATCATGTACCCAAGGACATGGTGACAGATAAAATCAGGGACCCTCGACCAGAAATCCAGAGGAACAAGGATACAAAGACCAGTGATGCTTCAACCACAGCTGTCGAAAACCCATGTTTGGATTCCTTGACATCAGCAATGGACAAGGATCAAATTTCGCAAGGTAACAGTACCCCAACCGTTAACTGCTATCCCGAAGCCGTTTTAGATCAGTACACAGGCTACGAGGAAGTAGCGTTTCACATTGAATATGGCAAGAACTACAGCAAATCTGCTGGTATGAACGTTCACGCAAGGCTTGTACACAACTTTGGCCATTTTCCAGTATCTTCTCCAGTGGCTAGCCTGCCCGCGGATTCCGATCATCACGATCTTGAAAAAATCAACACTCATCACACGTCTGAACCTTTTTCTGAGAAAGTTTGTCAACTTCAATCTGACTTTCCCGAACCAGAAAATACACTCTGCGAAGAAAGTGAAAAGTCACTTGATCGCCAGCCCGATAGGCTTGATTGCGAACATTCCCATCCTGGAGAAAAGCAATATAGATGTAAGCATTGCGATAAATCTGTTTCTACTCCGTCTTGCCTAAGTTCTCATCAATGTACACATCCAGAAGAGAAATCGTTAAAGTGTAAAGAGTGTGACAAAATGTTCACCACGCAACAAAATCTTACCCGTCATGCACGACTTCACTCAGTAGGCAAAGCGTTTCCGTGCAAGTACTGCGCAAAGCTATTCGGTGACAAATACGGCCTACATGTTCATGAACGTGTCCATACCGGGGAGAAGCCGTTCAGGTGTGGTTACTGTGATCAAATGTTTCGCCGTAATACCCATCTTAGAGTTCATGAACGTAGCCATACTGGAGAGAGACCATATAAGTGTAAATCGTGCGATACGTCATTCACGGCGAAATCAAATCTCACGGTGCATCAGCGCATCCATACTGGAGAGAGACCATACAAGTGTAAATCATGCGAAAAGTCATTCACGAAGAATTCAGATCTCACCCGGCATCGACGCATCCATACTGGAGAGAGACCATACAAGTGTAAATCGTGCGAGAAGTCATTCACGACGAAATCATATCTCACCCGGCATCGACGCATCCATACTGGAGAGAGACCATACAAGTGTAACCTGTGTAACAAGTCATTCAAGACGAAATCCACTCTCACCGTGCATCAACGCATCCATACCGGAGAGAAACCATACAAGTGTAAAGTATGTGGCATGGCATTTCGGGAAATGTCAACTCTCAAATATCATCAACGAATCCATACTTGAGAGTAACCATCTTCGTGTAAGGACTGTGGAAAGTCTTTCACTAAGAAATCCAGCCTAACACGTTATGAGTGGATCCATCCCTGAGAGAACCTGATCATGTACAAGCGATTGTGACGAGATTTCAATGCGAAAAGAAACATGGAAGACCATGGAAATACAAAACACAGAAAAAAAACGCATTTTTTGGTAACTGTTCAGTTTTAGTTATTGCTCTGCGTGCACCGTCTTATCCTGAATTATCTGCAAACACATGTACTATGATTCTGTTTGCGCTTTTCATGTATCGTTCAATCGTTCAACGTAATACATATTTGTTGAAATATACAATTTTTCCTAGTACTTTCCTGTTGTCGTCTTCTTTTTTCTTGCATTATCGTTGTCAACCAAACACGCTCGGTGGTGTGCTAGTAATTTCCTTCTGGTCATATTCATTCAGTCAATGGGCTAGGAGAATGTACAGAATGGAGATGGACGTCTGTAGAATTGCGACCTATGCTAAGCTCTGAAATCTTCGTAGTGCGTTCAATCGGTTTCGTAAACTGTACTTTTTATTATTTTAATTTTTTATTATAATATTATCGCGATAATTGATGGAATATATGGTAGTTTAGTAGGTGTGTTGCGGTGATGTTTTGACCTGACATGCGAGCCGATAATTCTTAGATGTGTTCATTTCTTGCTCTACTTTCGTTGTGTTTGCATGTGTGTGTGCGCTTGTCCGTTTGTGTGTATGATTTTCGCTGTGAATGTCGGTTTATTGTTCCATTGTAGCCGGATACTATGACGTCTTTCAAAGTAGAGCTGCTGTTAGCTCATCGTAGAGCTGCAATGCTAATGGATGTAATATAGCTCAAGGCAGAGCCGCAGAAAATGGCCAGATAACACCAGTTGTGAGAGTGTTTGCTCAAAGTAGAGATGCTAATAGCTAAACGTAGAGCTGCTGTAAGCTCAAAGTAGAGCTGCTGTTAGCTCAAATTAGAGCTGCTGTTAGCTCAAAGTAGAGCTGCTGTTAGCTCATCGTAGAGCTGTAATGCTAATGGATGTAATATAGCTCGAGGCAGAGCCGCAGAAAAGGCCAGATAACACCAGTTGTGAGTGTGTTTGGTCAAACTAGAGATGCTAATAGCTAAACGTAGAGCTGCTGTAAGCTCAAATTAGGGCTTCTGTTAGCTCAAAGTAGAGCTGCTGTTAGCTCAAATTAAAGCTGCTGGTAGCTCAAAGTAGAGCTGCTCTTAGCTCGTCGTAGAGCTGCAATGCTAATGGATGTAATATAGCTCAAGGCAGAGCCGCAGGAAATGGCCAGATTACACCAGTTGTGAGAGTGTTTGCTCAAAGTAGAGATGCTAATAGCTAAACGTAGAGCTGCAGTAAGCTCAAATTAGAGCTGCTGGTAGCTCAAAGTAGAGCTGCTGTTAGCTCGTCCTAGAACTGCAATGCTAATGGATGTAATATAGCTCAAGGCAGAGCCGCGGGAAATGGCTAGATAACACCAGTTGTGAAAGTGGACCCAATCAGTTCCTACCATTATTATCATGATAGTCTGAATACGTTGGATAGGGAGGGATGGGGGGAAAAGAAACACTGCAGAAGCACGATCTGTTGTCTGGAAGAACACAACAGGGCAAGCAAGATTTTTTTTTTTTCATCAAAACGAGTTTGGTGCCATAATTTTGTGATTATGCAGCAAAACATAGCGCATGACGTCATTCTTGAAGGCAGCATAGAGCCATGCAGTGCAGCTAGTGAGCTAGTTCGGACGAGTACTAGCACAGCTAGCACCCCAAATTTGGTGTCGATGGGATCTTTCAAAGAAGATACTGTGTCCTAACTGCCCTTTCTGACAAATGGAGAGGTGAATCCGTTGTTATATGTTTTGAGCTAACCAGGCTTTAATGGTGTTGGGGCGGCGGTTCAATCCTGTGACCTGTGACAATCGCTTATGCCCAGAGATGCCCTACAGCTAAGCACTCTACCACTAGTGGTCATCCGATCAGTGACTGTTCAATATTTTCCACAGATGTAGAAACTCACGCCTCCTGTGAATCCACACAAGCTCGTGGGATGCAAGGAGCGTACAAGACGTTTTCTGTTTTAATGGTGCTGTTTGTACATAGCGCGGAACTCACGATATTCATTTCGCTTATATCTTTCTTAACACTTAGATCCACCGACATGGTCAACAGTTATACCGTGACGAGTTAGCAAGAGCACCACATCTATGTTTAGAACAGGTAGTAGTAGTAGTATTGACATATCCTATTCTAACAACAAAGTGTCTCAGATTGCATCACCTCTTGTCACGTGTTGCAGACTCCACACGAAGCTTGGCTGATCCCATGTCAAGCGTTTAGGTGAAGAAAAATATGGAAATAGAGATAGTGTGTGTGTGTGTTTGTGTGTGTGTGTGGAGGGGGGAGGGATGGGTGTTTGTTTGTGTGAGTGTGCATGTGTGTGTTTCCGGGCGTGAGCGCATGATGTGAAAATATCATGATGTGTCACTTAAATGTAAGGATGGACTCGGATGAAGAAGCAAGGATTAATTTATAGAAAAGAAAAAAGACCAAGGAAGTACTAGTAACGCTATAACGTCGGTAAACGTCGGTAAACGTCGGTCAACGTCGGTAAACGTCGGTCAACGTCTGTCAACGTCGGTAAATGTCGTGCAAATTTATCGCATGAGCTGATTGTTAAGACATTGGTCGTGTTAGTGATAATTATAGAGCAGCTCGTTAATGTATTGGCCTAGAAATAGACATCAACGTGACAAATTATCTCAAAGTGTTCATGTACTTATTCGGGAAACACAGTTGCTACTGATTACAATACTAACCTCCTAGTATGAGTTGTTTCTGCTCTATGGATTATTGGTATTGAATTCGGATACTTTGCCCTACATGGCAAGAGAATTGAGTTTGGAAGAATTGTTGAAGTAAGTGGATCATGGATGATTGTGACTCGACTTCGGAGGGGAGTGCCGACTCTGATGCACTCTCACCACTTCCACCATTGGTTATATGGACCAGCAGAAGGTCAACTGGGTTAACCCCCACAGCGAAATATACCATTTTACGGTACGATTTACACGGCTCATCACCACGCAAACCCCAATAGCGGTAACCCAGAGACGACCTCAGAAGGCTCCTTTGCGAATTATGCACTTCAGCATTCCTTATTCACCTCTTGGAACACACCAACATCTACCTCCAGAGTGCTCCAAGATCATCCTTGGCTGGACACTGCAGCAGACAACTTCAGGCCACCTCAACCAGAGTTCCAGAGGAACAAGGATACACGCGCTAATGATCCTTCAACAGCAACTGACGATAACCCATGCTCTAATCCAATGACATCAGCAATGGACAATGGCCAAAGATCGCAAAGCAACCGTAACCAAACTGCTAACCATCCCGTTTCTGTTTCAGATCACTACACAGGCCATGCACACGTTGGGTATGAGTCGGAAGATGGCGAATACTCAGGCAAATCTGCCGACCTGGAGGTTCACAATATCGAACATGTTCCAGTGGATCTTAGGATGTCTAGCTTATCGCACAAAAATCAGCATGTCTCCGAGTCTAGTTCTGAGGCAGATTTTCAACTTCAAGCTGACTTCCCTCAACCCGAAACTTCGCTTTACAAGGAAACTGGGCCATTGCTTGAACGCCAGCATGATATGCTTGATGGCAGACATTCACGTCCCGTAGAAAAGCCGTATGAATGTAAGTTTTGCGATAAATCATTTTCTACTCAGTCCAGTCTAACATCTCATGAACGTACATGTACGCACCGAGAAGAGAAACCTTTCAAGTGTAAAGTGTGCGATAAAGTCTTCGATTGGCGATCTCTTCTTCTCCGCCATGTTCGAGTTCACTCAGGAGACAAACCCTTCACGTGCAAGTTCTGCGCTAAATCATTCAGTGATAAATCCAATCACACTACTCATGAACGGTACCATACCGGAGCGATGCGGTTTAATTGTGATCACTGTGATCAAGGTTTTCACTCCCGTTCCAATCTTAAAATTCATTTACGCATCCACACTGGGGAGAGACCATACAAGTGTAAAGAATGTAAAAAGGCATTCAGACAACCTTCACATCTCACAGATCATCAACGCGTCCATACAGGAGAGAAACCTTTCAAATGTAACGTTTGTGAGGAGGCGTTCAGAAGTGCATCAAATCTCGCAGGTCATCAACGCATCCATACTGGAGAGAAACCGTTCAAGTGTAAAATATGTGAAAAGTCTTTCTCTCGGAAATCTAATCTAACAGTACATGAAGGAATCCACCTCTGAGAAAAACAATAAAAGTCTGTCAATGATTAAAAAAACACTTGGAAGACTATCAAAATGTGAACATTAACAAAAGGCTTCTTTTCCAAATTATGGAAAATGTTCATTATACATGTACTTGTAGGCCCTTTTTGAAATGCAAGTAGCCAAATCTGAACACCACGCAAAGGCCACTGCTTACATGCTGACTTCCATATTTGTAGCATTACAATGATTTTCATTATCATTGTTTTAGAGTTGATATATTGTACAGTTTCTAGCCATGTTACTCAATGCACTTCGTACACGTATTTCCATATCTACCATTCACAAAAAAACAGTTGAGCTGATCATGTGGCTCGTGGTTTATAAAATCTGTACTTTTTCGCGCATCTTTACTCTTCTGCACGCATGCTGGGTATGGATCCTTTCCCTAGAAGAGACGCAGTGCTGTTTTGAAGTAGGCACATGATGCTAAATATGTGAGATACTTTATTCCTGTATGTAGATGTCTATCTCTGGTCTCATTTGTATAGACCCGTTCAAGTCCCCGTCAAAACATTTAAAATCTTCTAATAAAAAGATTGTCTCAATGTTCATGTGCTGGAGGGAAATGTGGAAAGGGGGAAATGACTGTGATCACCAAGACTCCAATCTGATACAATCAATTATGCCCAGCCATACTCTACTACTAATCACTCTACCACTACTAGTCATCCAAGCAGCGTCTGCTCAACATTTTCCTCAGACTTACATGTAGCAACTCTCGCTTCCTATGAATGCACAAAATCTAGTGGGGTTCAAGGAACGTACATGACGTTTAGCATTTAAATGTGGTGTTTGTACATCGTGCGAAACTCAGGATATTCATGATACAAGTGCACGACGATGAAGGTTGACACTTCGTTCAGTGGCTTCTCAACTTTGGTTACGTAGTCTTGTTACCTTTTTGCGTTTCCGCTTGTGGTTGTATTGCATTTGTATCATGATTTTATGTGGCATTTCTAACACTTCAGGATATGCATTCCGCTTATATCAGATTCTTTCTTAAAATTTAGCTTCACCGAAATTGTCGACAGTTATAACGTGTGGAGGTAGCAAGAGGACCATACCAATGCTTAGAACTGGGCATAGTGTAATAGATCATGTCGCGTATACCCGGCACTACCTATATTATAATTTATCACAAAAGCCGATATACACCATGCATCTATTCATAACAGACACCTTTTTGTAATATTCTAACAGCAAAGTGTCTTTGATTGCATCGCCTCTTGTCAGGTGTTACAGAGTCAGCATGAAGCTTGATTGATCCCATGTCTCGCGCTAAGGTGAAGAGAAAATTAATATGGATATGGAGAGATTGTTTAAGTGTGTTTGTGTGTGGGGGGGGTTGTGTGTGTGAGTATGTATGTGTGTGTTTCCGGGCGTGAGCTCATGATGTGAAATTATCATAATGTGTCAGTCAAATGTAAGGGCCTAGAAATAGACATGAACTTAAAAACATGACAAATTATCAGAGTGTTCATGTACTTATTCGGTAAACACAGTTGCTACTGATTACAATACTTACATGTACCTCTTAACATGAGTTGTTTCTGCTCTTTGGATTATTGATATTGAATTCGGATACTTTGCCCTTCATGGCAAGAGAACTGCGTTTGGAAGTTTAGTTGAAGTACGTGAATCATGGATGATTGCGATTGGACTTCCGAGGGGAGTGTCGACTCTGACCCACGCTCACCACTGCCACCATTAGTGATATGGACCAGTAGAAGGTCAACTGTGTGTCCTCCAAACATACCATATTATGGTACGACTTTTACAGCTCATCACCACGCATACGGCAATAGCGGTAACACAGAGACGACCTCAGAAGGATCTTTTGCGAATTATGCACTTCAGCATTCCTCATTTCCCTTCTCGAACACACCAACATCTACCTCCAGTGTGCTTCAAGATAATCCTTGGCTGGACATTGCAGCAGATAACTTCAGACACCCTCGTCCAGAGTTCCAGAGGAACAAAGACACACGCGCCAATGAGCCTTCAACAGCAGCTGACGAAAACCCAAGCCTGAATCTCATGACATCAGCAATGGACATTGACCAAAGATCGCACAACAACAGTCGCCAAACTGTTAACTACCTCGTCTCCGTTTCAGATCACTACACAAGCCACGGGCACGTTCGGTATGACTCCGAGGATGGCGATTACTCAAGCAAATATACCGATGTGGACGATTACAATATTGGACATATTCCAATGGATCTTAGGGTATCTAATTTATCTGAGGATCCCAAACGTCACAATTATCGAACGCACAACATTCAGTATACTTCCGGTTCGAGTTCTGAGGAAGATATTCCACTTCAAGCTGACCATCTTCAACCCGAAACTTCTCTTTGCAAGGAAACCGGGCCTTCGCTTGATCGCCAGCATGATGTGCTTGATCGCGCACTTTCACTTCCAGTAGAAAAGCCGTATAAATGTAAGTTTTGCGATAAAACATTTCCAACTCACTACTGTCTAACATCTCATGAACATGCGCACCGAGAAGAAAAACGTTTCAAGTGTAAAGATTGCGATAAAGTCTTCGATAGGCGACACAATCTTGTCCGTCATGTTCGAGTTCACGCAGAAGACAAACCCTTCATGTGCAAGTTCAGCGCTAAATCATTCAGTGATCAATGCAA
>NC_088652.1:26529283-26583937 GCF_964019385.1 Sycon ciliatum | reverse complement strand
CATGCTTTACTGGTCAAAATGTTTGATTGGGGTTTCTAGTTTTTGGAATGGGCTTTTGTTTTTTTTCCGCCCTCCCCGTACCTTTTCGCGAAAAAAAGGACGTTAAACAATGAATTAACAAAGGGTGGCCTAAGTTTACACTTCGTGAGTGTCGTGCAATGTCATCGCTTGAGCTGATTGTCCAGTAACTGGTTGTGTTGGTGGACAGTACTACTACAGGTACATACTGTAGTATGTAGTATACCGCAGTGCAGCTACATGTAAACAAGAGTACATAACCCCCCTGCCTTAGGTTATAATTATACTCTTGATGTAAATAAGTTACTTGTACTTGTAGTTCCTTGGTCCTGCTCCTTTCCTTGGCTCTCCGGAGGCGGCGTTCCGCATCGTGTGGTCACTGTACTGGTGGAACCTTGCGGCCATGGCGCTGACAGAAGGTATCCTTCTAAATGATCACATTCCATTCCGTCAGAGACTGAGAATTCTTTCGTCGTTTTGGTGCACGCACGCTTCCTAAAACTAACAAAGCGGACACAGCCAGTACAGTCATGTATTGTAGTCTGTATAAGGCTCCAGTCGAGCGCGAGGCGAGCAAACTCCCGATCCCAACTCCGGAAGACACGGTACGGACGCTTCGACGGTAGATCTACATGGTAGATCTACGTACAGCGTAACCTAGCGCGCGGCCATCCCGCGCCGCCAGACGCGGTCATCAGTGGAAACGTGAGCCTCGTCATGCGTGTGTTGTGGCGAGCGAAAACATCACCAAAGAACAGTACGATGTCCTCTACTCGCTCTAGTTCTCAAAGGTCATGCACGTACACATACATGTACGTGACATGTCATGAGCCATACAATCATGAACAATCATGTACAAATCATGTACATCATCACAATGAGTTTGATTTGCTGAATACAGTATTTGCGGGATCCGTGTACGTGTGTTGGCATCATTATCACTTGAGAAGTAACAAAAACTGAAAAAGTAAGCAAATTAGTTGATATCTTGAATGTTCAGAAACACATCTCACTCCATATAAAACTAGGATAGTCCTAGGCATGCCCTCCCTTTTTGTGGTGTATATCTCCATATACATGTACACCACTAAGGGAAATATTTAATTAGCAGTAGTTGTTGGCGAAGAACAAGCCATTAGGGCTCAATACTCGACAATAGGAGGCCACACACAGTGAATATGCAGAGGTATAAATATATTATAACAAAGGGATCTCGTGTTTATTACACTCGATCCCTTGTTATAATCTAGTATACAAGTCATATCCTTCGCATCCGCAGGCCACCACTATGCCTATTCAGTATTCACCTTTCTTACTCTTTATAATACTGTCTTCTTAGCTCAGACTTTAGTACACTTTACAGTGTTGTTGTCATGTTGATGCCAACATAAAAAATATTTTTATGAAAACCCATCCGGATGCATGCAGTCAATCACGCTGCCATGGCATTAGTCTTTGTAGTTGTACTAGATCTACACACATAACAAGGCTTGGTGTTTGCGGCAGCGTAGATCCATGTCTGTAGTGTAGAGTCTACCCTGACTGCAGTGTAGTGAGTGTAGTCGCTATGCTGTAGAGTGTCGTGATCCGCAGACAGGTGCGCTAGGCTTGTCACGCGTAAGCCTATCGTACTCGACTACTCAATCTCCGCACGTATTCATCGCTAGCTAGCTGACCAGGGTTGCCTGGCATCGGACTTCGGCTTTGTCACCTTTCTGTTTGTGTTGGAGCGCAGACATACGGAGAGTAGGGCCACAGCGACAAGAAAACTCACCACAGATTTCTTCTCTACTCTCTACTCCATCTCGAAGTGCATCAGCGTGCGCGTTTTTGCCTCTACTTGGTCTGTCTGTAACTACAGTCAGTGTACTAGTAGTAGTATTTCCCTACCAAAGCTGCAGTGAGGATACGCACACACACACACACACTTCAGTAGGAAAGAAAAATGGACGTCGCAGTCGGCCCAAGAAAAAGCGTGGACAGATGGTGTTCGTGAGGAGCCTTTGCTCACTTGTGGAGACGTTCTGCGCAGCGGATTGTAGCGGTTGTCTCGTAGCCGCTTTCACGTACGCTAGCCTGAGCAAATGTCGAACAACAGTTACATGCTCAGCTGATTCGAAGGTATTTCTTGCGTCCGAAGTAAGGGCTAAGGTGCCAACGCCGGATCGTTCGAGCTGGATTTTCACGTAGAAGTGTCACACTGTTCGGAAGAAGCACCCCTGTTTGATTTCTACAAAATGTAGTATGTGACAGCAGGTTCGCGTTGGTTGTATCGTGGATGCAGGGGTTCCCAGAGTGACAGGGTGTGTTTTGTGTGCCGCTTCTGCCCTTCCGCCAGTTCCGGTGGTTCGTCTATTTGGACTAGGAAAGTTAGTGAAACGTGGCTGAGTCCAGTGCCTACGAGTGTACGGAAAATAAGGAGCAGAGTCCGGTAAAAGTGCGTGTGTGTTGACCAGCCTCGCTGGAGAGTGGAGTTCGTTTTGGTGAAGAGCAGCTGTCACAAGAGATTAGAGATTAGTCCTCCCTGCCTGGCTGGTATCAGCGTGGTTCGTCCGGGATACAGCTATGCTGAGCTCCACTCTGGGCCTGCCGATGGAAACGGCTCACCCTCACAGTCAACCTCAATCTCAGCCCCAGCAGCAGGACGAAAATGACGTTGCCAAGCTTCGGAACCTGTACAAAATTCGCTGGGCGCTGCAAGCGGAGAACAAGACGGAAAGCAGATCGCTGGCGGATGCCATTTCGGCGCTGGAGGAGAGAGGAAGCCAGCAGCGGAGGAGCAGCAAAACGACACCGCGAACGTCGATCGGTCGACGTGTGGCTCATGGGCACGGACGATCCACGACCACCAGTCGGTACCAGATGAAGATGGAGAAACGCGGTAAAATCTGTGTGTTCGAGAATGTAACTCGCGATCCTGGTGTCGGCCTGGTGCTCTGCAATGAAGATCCTAGTGAACTGTCGTCTAGCATTCGCCCTGGACCTTTGAGAACGCACGCTAGTCCGTCCAGTGCTGGGTCAGAGCAAAGCAGTCAAGGGGGCGATGACGACCGCGATGCGGTCGATGAAGATGAAACGGCGATCTCGTCGGAGCGTGTTTCCGAGTGTCGGGACGGTCATGGCAGCGGTTCGGAAGGTGTTGATGACGGACGAGGTGCCCGTTCCAAGACAAAGGTATGGTGTGCCAGTGTGGTTTCTATCCTGTTTTCTGTGTCAACAGTTCGTTAGCACCCATGTAGAACTATTATTATGTTTGTGGATGTAGTACTGTTCGTCATTGCATGGTGGTGTGTTGTGTCTTCCTTGGGCGGATTTTAGCCTTTCGAAGTGTGTGTCGTGTCGTGTCTTGCTGGTACATGAAGGGGCGCGATTTTTTCGTCAAGATTATTTTGTCTTCAGTGCATCGTAGTAAAAAGCTGCAAAACCTCCTCGCTGAGCCTTGGGCTTGGCAGTGTTCGGTAGATCTGCGCCCAAGTAGCGTTGTCACTCGGCGTCTAGGTGTTTGTGGCAAGGGTATGAATAGGGTGCACATGGCCTCGAGCAGTGACCAGGTTCTGCGCGAAGGTGTGTGTTGCATTGATGCTCGGCATTTGTGGTGGGTTTGTGGAGTCACCAATGGTTCTGCTGCGGAGAAATTAATTCCATGAAATAATTATTGGGTGTCGGTTCAGGTAGGCAGGTGGGTAGGCAGGTAGCTATCAATCAAACACTCAGTACGACAGTAGGCAACTAGGTGTTGCGGAGAACGACACACAGCAATGCACTACTCAAGTACTCAAGACGGGAGTTTGTCCGATTTGTGCTTTTGTGCTGGGCAGCGTTCAACTGTCCAGTGACTTGTTCAAGTTGTTGTGCTTCGGCTCATAGTTTGGAGAACGAATGCACAATGGTCCACCTTCTTCACCTGGAAATATGTACCAACAGATGGTGAAGTTACAGCGAGCCAAGGTTTTTTAGAGTAAAGATTGTATGTATGAAAGTGCTTGATGTAGCATTTGAGATGTCGGTGAGCAAATCTTTCAACAAGCCATGCCCCCAACATGGCAATAATTGTGTTGTCCAATTAATTTGTTACTCGATGTCGGCGGGTGATGATGGGAGGAGTGAGAGTTCAATTTTATAATTCTTTGGACCATAGCTGTGGTTTATCTACTCAGTAACGCAATTGCTACCTTATAAGCACACTATCTGTGTCCTCTATAATAACTACAAGTACTACTACTAGTACTTAGTAGTCCAGTATGTGGATCAGGTGCTGAGCATCTTGTCATGTTGATATTGTTTAGTTTGCATGACAGCAGCATTGTCAGAGAGGTGCCTGTGTGTAATGTGTTTTTCCATTGGGTCTCCTTTGTTAGCATGACAGCAGAGGTGTCACAGAGAGAGAGAGTGTGCTGTGTGTACTAATGTATGTTTTCATTGGGTCTCTTTTGTCTGGTGGATGTGACTAGGATCAGATAGTGTTACCCCTGTGTGCAGACCCAGATTTGTGAGACTGCCTGCACAGAAACACAGGTGCGCGCACACATACACATACACACGCACACATACACACACACACACACACTCACACACACACACACACACACACACACACACACACACACACACACACACACACACACACACACACACTCATGCACACACACACACACACACACACACACACACACACAGTGTGTGTTCCTGTTACAGCCTTCTTCCCCCTCACACGTGGCGGTGTGCTTGCTTTGTTCTTGGCCATGAGTGGAAGGAGCTGTGACATTTTGGAAGTTCACAGAATGGGAGGCCAGAACACCTATTGTCTGATGTTGCCTAAGATTAATGAACACTGTCTGGAACAAGTCTATGGAATATGTTTATGTATAGGCATTGATGTGGGGTATTCTTGATATCAGGTATTCTAATACTTGCTTGTGTATGCTGAACTGGCAATGGTAGTGTTGGGTAGAGTGTATTGTGTCTCCAGGCATGGCATGGCCATGGCCACGGGGCATTGATGGACCAGCAGAACAATTCCAGACACCAATCTACAGTTCAGTGTCACCAGTGTGTTCCTTGGCCGAAAAGAGGTGGTATTCGTCCATTCAGGGGGTGCATTCCAACTGGGGGATTCAATCACTGTGGTCGGTGGTGTTTCAACAACTAGCTAACTGTTACTTTCAATCTGGGCGACTAACCCTATACAAGAAGTACAAGCTGGTGATTGAATGGCTGTGTTTTTCATTCATCAACCCCTGGCCGTGTCCCTTGTTGTGGTCGAATACTGCAGATTCATGCACTATCATGCCTCACAGTCACACTCTAGACTCTCTCTAGTAAAAGACAGTATTAGATTATATTTTTACTTGGGTATACCGTAATACTGTATACCCAACAGGCCTATGGCCTTCTCACAGGGTGCCCAAGGAACACTGGTGGTCATTGCTTGGTTCACTTGTGCCCAAGTCACACCCATACCAGCTCATGGCCAGATCTGACAATAATCTGATTCTTTTATTATACTTGCATGTCAGCAAGATTCTTTCCTTTTCAAGAAAAGTGGGTTTCCGATGGGGAAGGCCAGCCACTTTGGGTTCTTGGTTCACAAAACACACTCCTGCAGTCCTGGCACTTGGGGGAGCTACAGTACTGCTCAAGCCAATCGCGTCACTCATGTACTCGCCGCCGGGTGTTGCGCAGCCCTAGACCTGCGAACACTGAGCTGCGAAATGGTGCAAGGCGCAAACTCGAGTGACACGACCAGATTTCATTGAACAGCACTGTACTAGTCTCAACTCCTGATATCTAGGGAATGTTCCCTGAAAGTATGTCATGAAGCCATTCAAAAACACAGGCTGTAGAGTGTAATATTTGGAGTCAGCAAACTGCTACTGTATAAGCAGAAATATTTGTCTGGAATTTAACTTCGTCCTTTTCGTCCAAGGAGCTTTTGGACTAAATTAAATGCCGGACTAATGTCGGTTTGTCCAGCTTTTCTATACACTCCTATGATCCATTGACGAAATTTACAACCGGACAAACTCCCTTTCTTTGGAGTTGGACGAAATTATTCACCGACGAAATTTTCTGCCTGTACAGTAGATATAAACTGCTAGATATCTGCCCATCAGTAACGAAACCTGTCCTGTATGACCACCATGACACATCTGGGATGTGTGGAGTGCGAAAATGTAGCATTGCTATTCTTCATTGTAACATAGGTTATTCATTAGTTTCAGGGAAAGATGAAACTTGTGGCGGGAAATGTCTGAGGAACGAAAGTGACTGTCACCACCAGGATCAGCATGCTAGCCTATAATATTTTTTATGTAGACTGTTTGTATCTTCATGTATATAATATAGTACAGTCTATGCACAGTTGAGTCACTGTGTATACATTGGTATGCTGTGCTTGGTGAAATTCTAGCCTGCTGGTTTCTTCGGCGCTCCGTTCTTTCGCGCCCGACAGCGCTGTACACTCGCAGTGTACGTGTACATGTGCTGGCAGTAGTGCTGCGGTGTATAGAGTCCATTGGTGTTGTATCTTTATGTAGCCTGCTTGCCACCTGGTCACCTTTGCATATTGATCAAGCAGGAAATCCTTGCTGCGGTTGCCCGCAAGAATGCGTCCCGTCCCACACAGCCCCATGTTGTGTGCTATATACACTCTTCCAGTCATCACCCCGGTCAATAGCCGCGATCTGGGTGAAGTATTTAATATTTTTAAGAGCATGGTGAAATATTTGCACGAGTACTCACAGTTTTTTCTAGACGCCATAAGCTGTTCCACTGGCACACGCTGTATACATACCGTCCATAAGCGGTTTCGTTGACTCACTAGCATGACATAATACGCATACCCAACAGGGTTATTGTAGTGATGGCGTCCGGAGTTGACAAAAAGGAGAAAAGAGAAAACAAATCAAGATCCCCTTGGCAGATGTGGGTTGCCAAATTTGATCCAATGTCCTTTTATGTATGGCATACAACAGAAATCAACTCAGCAGGCATGGTTCTGCAGGATTCTGTACGTTAACTGTACAATGCGTGAATTCCCTATTCCTTGTACTTCGAAGTAGTACTTTTTACCGATTTTGTATTGTATTTCCATTCATTGTATTTCCGTTGCCAGTACAATGCCATGATTTGTGGTAATGTACCGTACTATTCCCGGATGCAAACCAAAGGCAAGGGAAACTATTCTGAGCACCAGGCCAGGTGAACGTTCATGTCCTATTCCTTGTTAGCTGTAGCTCTCCATGACCTTCACCTTGCCTCTCTTTCTCTTTTCTGCTGTTTGGTGCCATGGCACCTTCCAGGGTCGTCACATCTTTGTACAGACAGTAGTGAATGGTGGAGAGGCGGATCGTCATGGCTTCATTCGCTCCGGTGATCGTCTACTGGAGATCAACAGTCAACCAGTGCCGGGCAGATCTCTTCATGATGCCAGGTCAGTGGGTGCTACGCTGTGTGCCACACTGACAGCAACAGTGTATTCTGTTGGGGGGGGGGGGGGGGGGGCGTAGATTGGTATCTTGCTGGATAGCAAAGGAAGTCAGAAAAAAAACCGGTTAGTGTGTGACTTTGTGTAGATTGAGTTTTCCGCATGCATAGGAACGCCACCTCCATCAAGGATCAAGGCACTGATGCAGCTCCGAAAGGGGTGGGAATGAGCATACAAACAGAGCCGTCAGATGAGAAAACAGACCTTATCACAAAAAAGTCGTATTTTTGTTTGTGGTACTATCTGATTGCCAGGAGCACCAGGAATCGTATGCAGAAAACTAGAGTTGATTTGGACGAGGGAAAGTAAAGTTATAGCCTCGACAGTCTGTATGTTACTGTCTGGTTACAAATGTTCATGATTCTGAATGGCACAAGCCTAGAACGAATACACCAGGGCACTGCTTCACTGGGTCATGGCAACTCACACTCTCTCTCTCTCTCTCTCTCTCTCTCTCTCTCTCCATCTCTCTCCATCTCTCTCCATCTCAATTGCTTTATGGCCTGTCTGTACATCTGTTCTTCTCTGGCTCTACAGAGCAATGCTGGGTGAAGCTGAGAGAGGAGGTCGTGTGGTTCTCGCGGTGGGGGTTGTGGGCACACCGGCCGCATTGGCATTGCGGGAACGACACTTCCGCTGCAAGAGTGACTCAGCAGCCACGTCAATGACGACGTCACGTGACAGTGAACAGGAAGTGGAGAGCAGTGGTGGTGGTAGTGAGTCGAAGTCCAGACGCAGTCATCACGCTCACGCTCAGCATCGACGTCTGCTGTCAGAGCCAATGTACCCACTCTCTGATGGTGATGGTAAGTTGTCACTAGGTAGTAAGTACAGTAGGTATCGGTTATAGCGTGGGTGTTTGAAAAACGACTTTCTATTCTTATTTCCGATATTTCTTACACACGATAAATCAAGTGTGACATATCATGTGCATGTGCGCAGAGGCAGGAAGATCATCGTACATACAAGGTAGTGCTACTGTGCATGCGGCTGGTCACAGTCACATAGGCTTACCATGTGGCTTTGCAACATTAGTTACATGACCACAATAGTTGAACCTGCAGCACTAGGGCCCAACGCGAGTCAGATCAGAACTGCAGCTTTGGACGGATGTTATTACTACAGGCGATATACTTTGTACTGATCTGGCATGTTTCGCTCTACAAAGTCCATTCTTAGAACCGATATATTCTACTGTACGATAAAATTGCTTGTAAGAATAAATGTGCACATGAAATCCATGTTATGATTATGAAAACATGAGAGTTCATTCTTGTAGGCAGTATATTCTTTTACACGACCACGCTATAACCGATACGCACTGTACTATCACGGACATTTGAAAAAAAAAAAATCTGCTTTTAGCGCTTACATGAACTGTAGTTCACGTGCACACTGTAAAAAATAGACCATAAGTACTCGCGGCTGCAAGGCCAGCGCCCCGTGGTCACTTGATTTCTCAACGGATTTCAATGTCAGCTGCAGTATTAGTATAATATTGGGACTATGCTCCCACTATGCAATTTTTTGTCTTTGCCTGTGAGCTGTCATCATTGTAAAAAAATATATAAAAAAAACTGATAGAGCTGTGAGTAGCAAGTTTTATTGATAAAGGGCGCTGGTGTTCCAGCTGGGAAATCTGTAACAGTGGGGGGGGGGGGGGGGGGTGAAGACTGACCAGATCAGTAATAGTTTACAATCAGCTTACTCTATCATTTTCAGAACTTTGAAACTAGATTGTCGCCTTGTCATCTCTTCACTACACCTCCAACTCGCAACACACAAAGTCCTCGGCAACACTGGGTACAACGATAGTTTCCAAAGTTTCCCCCAGGATGGCATCCTCAGGGATACAGGAGGAAGAATGATACGAAGATGATGGCTGATATAAGGCCGCGGTCATACCACGCGCAACGATTGTTTCTTCTAAATGTTCACCAAGGAGGACACATCATCAGGGATATAGTATTATGAGAAGGTGCATATCTGGGCAGTTTGAGATTGAATGGTGTGGTTTACTCGGGAAACCCAGTAAGGGCATACCCGTGTCTACCTTGTGATGAAAGTGCCTGTACAAGGTATTACCTGCCGCACACTTACAATCTGTCATCGGTCTCTCTCCTGCCTGCAGACCCGATATTCAGGGACTTTGCCAATTCGTGCTGCTTGCCTGGCTCGGCCGCAGAGCATTGGGGCTCCTCTTCGTCCATACCCGCAGCCACAAGCTCAGCGTCATCAGACACAGGGTTTGAGTCAGGGAACGCTGCTAGCGGTGGCAAGGCACGCTCTGCATCTACGCTGCCACCGACTCAGCAGCAACAACAACAGCAACTACAGCTGCAGCAGCAAGTCGCAGTTCAACAGCAGAAGTCGAGCAGTTTGAAACGAGGTGATATCAGCATACTAAAAGGACTGCAGCGCAAGCTATCGACAAAGGTAAGACGTCTGTGAGAGGGTGTGAGTACAGAGAAAGGCCGAGTGTTGGGGTAGAAATCTGATGTGGCACGAACACAGACGTCATGCTTTTCGTGTTGTCACTGAACTACGCGCATGGGATCAGAGTTGTTGCCCGCCTGCTTCATGGTTTACGTCTGTGTGTATATGTGTGTGTACATGTGCGTGTCTGTCTAAATGTCCTTACTCAAACTTCGTACTGCAGTCAAACTCCCAGCGGAAGATTGTTATTGACAAAGACCCGTTAGTCGGCTATGGTCTGGAGGTTCAAGGCGGCAGGGGATCATTACTTGGTGACATTGATGTACTTGTTCGACGCATTGAACCTGACAGCAGTGCAGGCCGGTAAGTGGACAAACAATGATCTATTGCTAGTTTTTTTGCTCCGCTAGTTTCCGGAGTATAAGCCGCACTGTAAATACTTGCAATTCCCTCAAGCAGTCAGTGGCGCTTATACTGTGATGGTCAAATGAACGGCGATTTACAGGGTGGATGTCTGTACTTTGTAGTGAAATATCTGGGTATGGTATATAGTCCAATGCGGCTTATAAATATATTATTATAAGCACTATCGCGATGTAAACGGGGATGCCTACTTCACTTGTGCCATTCAGGATGATGATAACGACGACAAACAGAAAGCTCAGAATCTTGAGGAACAATGCTGCAGAGCAGAACAGCTGTGAATGCGGCTTATACTTCGGAAAATACAGTACTCGCACTGTGTGGCCCTTGAGCAAAGGAGATTGGCTACACACATCTGATCAACAGAGTATGGCAGTCACGATAGTGTAGTGAACAGCACTGTAGCAGAGTGCAGCTTTCTACTTAGTCCGAAACTTGCAGTTAATTATGGCTTGGATATAAAATCTGATATCAGTACGGCCAATTTGACACTTGTGTTCAAAGTTAGTGATAGGACGGTACAACGAGTAATCATTACAACCAGCTATGACCACTGTATCATCCTACCAAGCTATGGAAATGGCTTTCCACACTGAAGATATAAAAACCCAGGCGGGCATCCTACCAACCAGAGGGAGCAACATTAAAACTAAATCTGAAGAGAACCAACATCACAGTCCCTGAAGGCTTTGTCTAAGTCAAAAACATATATGAATGGAACCTTTTCACTCACAGATGCGTAGAGCTCAATTCTAAGTAATATGCAAGCTGTTCTTCTTCTTGTTATGACGAATGTACTGTTGTCACTGCTTCTTCTGTCTCCTGTTATGACTGCACAGCTGTGGTAAGCTCAAGCAAGGCGATCACATAGTGCAGATCAATAGCCTGGCCACGGAGGGTATGACTCATGATGATGTCATCTCAATACTGCGCACCTCGCAGGGCCCACTGGAGCTGGTTGTGGCCGAGACATCGGTCACATGGGCGGGGGTAAGTAGGGATGGAGGGGAATTTTAGATTTTCTTCTCCGGTAGAATTTTCCGGCTTCTTTCTCCCTCCTCATGCAGAAATGCAGAAACAACAGCCATCAGCAAGCCAAGAGGATAAACACTTGCTGAACTCTGATTGGCTGAGGCCGGTTGGCCAATCATTTCAGGTGTGAAGTGCACAGCCAAGCATAGGCTATACAAGTAATCATTCCAGGAGGAACAATAAGTTATAAAGAACTCAGGGGCATGGGGAAGGTAGTTTAGTGTGGTACGGTCAGCCATCTGAAGTACAATTTACTCGTGGGGGAGGGGTGGCTGAGCCGAAAATTTTGGAAATTTAGAGCCCGGATGAGTGTATTTTATTGATTCACGGGGTACTTGAGGCAAATACAGTCAACTTCGCTAATAACGACTGCGGATATAACGACAATTCGCGAATAACAACAGAATTTCCATGCCCAGAGCAAAGTCCCATCCCACTGTGATACATAATGATGAGACTTCGGGTATAACGACACTTCGCGAATAAGGACACCTTTTTGATGCCCCGCCGAGTGTCGTTATAAGCAAAGTTGACTGTACTGGTACGGTCAATACCATGGCGACTGTAGCGTGTCCGACGCCGTCCCTGTAACTAGTCTGGCGGAGTGCAATGGATTGGTGGTGGTGAATTATGATTCTAGTTTTGACCACTTCTGCACCCCAGTCATGTCTGCCTGCCTTCCCTAGGTTTGCAGCATGTTTGACAAATGTATTCCTGGTCTCAGTAGAATACTGTCTGGCTTTCATCACCTCTTGTCACACTGCTCAGTTGTGGTCCAAGATATCGGACCCATGAGTCAAAACTAGCGCCGCTTTTCCATTTCAATTTCATCATGCATGTTTTAAAAACCGATCTGAGGACCGCAGGGGCCCCACGAGCCTCAGTGCTGCTTTCGACCAGTGTGTCAGATCTCTTCAGCCACGACTGTACTTCAAAAAAGACATAGTTCACCCGGAGTATTCACAAACTGCCTCACAGCATCACATGTACATCACGGTTAACAAATCCATTCATCTTGGGCACCCTGTAAGAAGACCTTAGGGTCTGTCGGGAATGCCCAAGTAAAATAATAAAATACAATTCAATATAAATAAAGTTGTTGTTGTTGAATTTTATTTTACCTCACCAGTTGCACAGGCAGGATTGCCTTCTTACCGGCCCATATGTCCGGTTCTCACGGAAAGATGAGGGAAATTATATGAGGAAGTGTATAGAGATAAAGACATGCAAGCGGTATGGTTATTATTATAGAAAAAGTTTGTTATGACATTGTGTGTAGTTACATGATGAAAACATGCCAATAATCAAGTTGTGTTTTGGTGCATCTTGGTGGAAGAGGAGATAGCTAGAATACACTAGTTAAATGCCATGCATGAGCATTCATGCAGCATGCACAGAAAAGGTCCCACCGGCATGCAGCATCGGGGACAGAACAGCATTTATTCACCCCCAATCCACAAACCAGCTATAGAAGAGCGGGTCCATATGGCGGTTAGCTTTGACTAGCAAGCCATCATGTTTGCCAGCATCACTGTCAAGCTGTCCCTATACTATAGCGTAGCTTCGTGCAGTGTCGTGTGTGTGTGTGTGTGTGTGTGTGTGTTTGTGTGTGTGTGTGTGTGTTTGTGTGTGTGTGTGTGTGTGTTTGTGTGTGTGTGTATTTTTGTGTGTGTGTTTGTGTGTGTGTGTGTGTATTTGTGTGTGTGCGTGCATGTAGGTGTGTGCGTATGTGTATGTATGTAAATGTTTCCTTTCTTGTTTTGTCTTCACATACATATCTACACGATTGCGTACACACAGGATAGCCTACCAAGACGATGTACATCTGCCGAGGACTTGCCCAAGATGACCGGCACCGGTGTCTCTCGCAGCAGTGCTGGGGCCAGTGGCGGGTCAGGCATGGAAATACCTGCAGCGGCTGCCAAGCGGATAGGCCGCGACCGGCTCTCTCGTCGCGGCAGTAGTGATCACATTTTCACCGAAACAGGTTCACAGGTGCCCATTCGCTCACGGTCATACCACTCCGACGCAGGCTCTAACGACGAGGGCAGTCCTGGTCGTGTACAGCTTCGAAGCAAGCACCTCAGCTTGCTGAATCGACCACGTTCTCGCGAGATTCCGCCAGGGGCACAGACCCCCAGCGACGAACGGATGAGCAAGTTCCCACGCCTGGCCAAGCTGCTGACGCGAAGCAGTGACAATGTGGGAGCAGACGTTGACGACTCTGCTTCTCCTCAGTCACTTCTGTCAACACAGCAGCAGCAGCAGCAGGTGCCGTCACATCCGCAGCAAGTCGTTCAGGCATGGGCACGCAACTCCAGTGTCGACTCGTCCTCCAACAACTCCCCGGCCGCCACAGGCAAGCGTCAGTTTGTCCTAACTGAGACCATAGTCCTTGCCATGCATGCTGGCAAGCTGGGCTTCACCATTGTCGGTGGGTGGATGGACGACAACACGTGTCGGCCAGTGTGTGTCAAGAGTGTCATGCCAGACTTATTGGCACACAGAGATGGAAGGATGAAACGAGGTGAGAGGGAGAGAGAGAGAGAGAGAGAGAGAGAGAGGGGAGAGAGAGAGAGAGAGAGAGAGAGAGAGAGAGAGAGAGAGAGAGAGAGAGAGAGAGAGAGAGAGAGAGAGAGAGAGAGAGAGAGAGAGAGAGAGAGAGAGAGAGAGAGAGAGAGAGAGAGAGAGAGAGAGAGAGAGAGAGAGGGAGAGGGAGAGGGAGAGGGAGAGGGAGAGAGAGAGAGAGAGAGGAGAGAGAGAGAGAGAGAGTAAGTTACATTTATAAAGACAGGTAAGTCTAACAAATGAGGACTGAGACCTCTACAACAGGGTTTTTACGCTTGAAAGCAGGTGCATGATTTAACAAGCAGGTTGTCAGTCTAGATTTTATGCGCAGATGGAGAAAAGGCGCAGAATTTTTGTAATGGGATGAAAAGCAGAAATAATAAGAAATAATAAGAAAAGATGAAATGAAAGCCTGCTCACAACCCCGCCCAGCCTTGCGAACAGGGTATGATGGATTAAGAACCCGGTTCAACGCTCGAGCAAGCGCTCTCCACTCACGGTGTTCACAGCAACTGATAGGAACTCATATGGGGAAATTATAGAAAAGAAATAATAAGATAAGGAGAATAAATTTCAACGCACCTCAATAAACAGAGCCCCACATACAGTAACTCAGAAAAGTGGATCTTCCGACCAGTGTTTTTGTTGACGTCGCAACCAGATGATGTAGAGAGAGAGAAAGAGAGAGAGAGAGAGAGAATGAATGAATGATTGATACATGTGATATGCGAGCAGCTGATAATAATATGTGTTTGCTCGTAGCAGTAGGAATTGCTCAGATTTCGTCAACAATCCTTGACAAATTTAACCACAGCTACTGATTTCCCCACCCGTAATGCACGAGAGAGCTCCTGCAGTAGAATCAATTGTCCACTATGTACTCTTCATGACTGTGGTGTGCATGTCATGTTCTTGCTCGGCAGGTGATGAGATCATCGCTGCCAACGGCCAGAACCTATCGGGCATGACACTTCAAGAAGCTAAATTAGCGATAAAGGTGAGTGCGACCTTGCTAAGCCAAGTCTGACGTGTTCTCGCTGAAATCCAGGGGAAAGGAGACATACCTCACACTGGGCGCCGTCCAACATTAGAAGGAATTATGCTGTTCTGTTCAGTGCACAACGATTCTAGTGTAAATTTACAAATTCGAACTTCATTTAACCCCCCCCCCCCCCCCCGGCTGTAGTGGCCTGGGTGTTGGCTCACAGTTTGCACGTGTGTTGTTGCTACCTTGTTGAGGGCTAGAGGTTTAGAGTCACAAGCTAGTGCAGGAGTTCTATATTCTCCACCTACATGAGAGTATAAGGCCAGGGTGACTTGAGTTTCAAGACTGCCTGCTCATACACTTTGCTCTGCCATTTGCTAACCGTGCTCTTCCGCAATCCTTCGAGTTCTTTTCATCTTTCTGTCGTGCATCGTACTTCATCACCCTTTCTTTTGTTGATGGCTGGGTGGATTTTGAGATGCACTAAGGACTGCTCTTAAATGCTGGTGCTGGGCGAATTCTAATTTATACTGCTCGAATTTTACTTCAATGGCCACATTTATTTTATTTCATAAAACTCATTTTCCTGGTGAACCTCTTGCTACGGTGGTATGTATTTGTTGTACAGTAGTTTGCTTTCATCAGTTTCAATGTGTGGTGATACTCTCTCCTTTCCAGAGTGCCTGTGGCCTGGTTACATTGGAGGTCCGTCATCAGGCACCACCCAGCATTCGACAGCAGATCTTTGTGTCCTTCAACTGCGGTGAGATATTCTTAACCCTGATGGTGCGTGTCTGTGTGTGTGTGTGTGTGTGTTGTGCTTGTGTACAAGTCGCTTTCGCTCGTATGTGTGTATGGAAATTTGCATGTGTGTGCTCGTACGTATGGGAATGCTTACCCGGCATGTGCGTACGCTCTTGACCTGTGGTAGTGACTGTACCATACTCTTATCCAATTTTTGCAAGTGCTTTTATTTTAAACCGCCTCAATCTCTCCCCGACAGCCTCGCACACGCACCAATCCCTAATTTTATTTCTAACTCACTAGGTTCCTTCTTGCGTTCCCCTTTTCAAAGGTATTCACTGCTGTGTCTTGGTACCTTGCAGGTGACACCCTTGGGTTTGCTCCCACTGTTGTGCAAGACAAAGACGCAGACTCCTGCCAGGTCTATGTACTCAAAGTGGACAGGTCATCCGAGGCAGCCTGCCACCTCAGGTAAGCTGACCCTGGGGGACAGGAGAAGAGACTGAGCAAAAGTCTTAGGCTAGAAGCCAAACGAAGAGAAAGGCGATGAAAGTACTGGTGGAAATTTTCAAATATGCTGCTTTTTTATCACATGCTGCACTGATTTCCTGATCCAGAAGATGAGCGTAGCCATTTCTCCGCGGCTGTTTGTCATATCCTATAGAGTGTGAGAGAAGAGCCATCTTCGGAGCCTGCCAGCAGCTGGTCTCCAAGGGTCGGGTGAGCCAAACGGTGACGGGGCTAAAGCACATTGTATTTCAAGTTGAGATTTCGGTGCTTGCTTTCCCTCTTCTGCTGTTTACAGAGCTGGCGATCACCTGCTTTCCATCAACAATCACTCCCTGCTGTGCCAGAGCATGCAGCGCGTGAAGGACGTGTTTGCTGAGCTCAAACCAGACTTGACGCTGAAAGTCGAGCGCATGACGCGACCTGGAGCCGATGTCAGTAGCAGTGTAAGCTAATTGCATGTTCTGATCCTGCACACACAATTCTGTTCTCTTTGTCCTTAGTGGACTCATCAGCGCAGCACAGAGAAAATGAGACCGGACCTGATCGCAATGAAAAATAAATTTCCCAAAGCCTGATTTAGACCAGGCCCGAACGTACCTTGCCAGAGTGCACAAACTGACACGTTAGTGAGCTCTGCATATTGCATTCTGTTCTCTATGTATTTGTATAATTTGGTCGGCTGGTAGTGCTTGGAACTATGTTATGATGTGCTTAGTGGTGGGATTTGCCCTGACCAAATCGTGATACACACTCTTGTTTGCTCATGTGTGGGCGGGCCTGGGGGTGGGTGCCTGAGCGAACACGTGTGTTGGTGGGTGTTTATTGTGTGTGCATGTGTGTTGTGTGTGCATATGTGCAGGTGTGTGTGTGTGTGTGTGTGTGTGTATGTGTGTGTGTGTGTGTGTGTGTGTATATATGTGTGTGTGTGTGTGTGTGTGTATGTGTGTGTGTGTGTATGTGTGTGTGTGTGTGTGTGTGTGTGTGTGTGTGTGTGTGTATGTGTGTGTGTGTGTGCGTGTGTGCGTACGTATCTGTGTTCATACACGTGTGTGTACACATGTTAGTAACAGCTATGATGTGATTAATTGTTGCTCAACTTGCTGTGTTCATGCATGTGGTTGGCTGCAGGAGAGTGGCATCGGTTCTATTAGCAGCTTGTTCAGAAGAAGCCTCTGCTTGACCAGCTGCGCTACAGACCTCAACTCATCAGAGGTGAGTTGTAACAGCCAGAGTGTGTCCATGTCTCACAATCAGATGTTTTCCCCAGCATGGCGATCTCAACCTCCTAGAGATTGGCAAGCAGCGGATGTTTCAAATGTTCCTACCCGATTTGATCATATGGTATACTCGAGGAAGTGATATGGAGGGCATAGGCTAGACATCTATTGGTGAATCCATTTCATAATGCAAGTGCTGTTTGGGCTCTAATGCTCTTTTTGCATGGATAGGTGTGAATGACTGGCTTGTATGCTTTTGTCCATCTGTTTATTGTGTGCGTATGTGTGTGTGTGTGTGTGTGTGTGTGTGTGTGTGTGTGTGTGTGTGTGTGTGCGCGCGTGTGTGAGCGTGTGCGTGTGTGAGCGTGTGCGTGTGTGTGTGGTTTGTGGGTGTGGTTTGTGTGTGTGGTTTGTGTGTGTGTGTGTGTGTGTGTGTGTGTGTGTGTGTGTGTGTGTGTGTGCATGTGGTGTGTTTGTGTGTGTTCCACTACCCACACAGGCATCCCTGGACTCGAGCACCTCCAACACGATGTCCACAAGCAGTGTACCCAGCACATGTAGCAGTGGTGAGTTTGACCCGATGTCAGTATCAAGCGATCATGGATCAACTGACAACATTCTGCTGGAGGTGAGTGGACTACCAACATTGATCATTACACTGAAATTATCAAATGCACTCAACCTTGCAATGGACTACGAACACTACAGTTCTGGACTTTGAAATCCGACTTCAGTTCTAGAGTATGAAATCCGCCTACAGTTCTGGAGTGTGAAATCCACCTACAGTTCTAGAGTATGAAATCCGACTACAGCTGTGGACTGTGAAATTTGACTACAGTTCTGGACTGTATAATCCGGCTGTACGCTTATTAATGCCATGTTCGAGTTCGCGGAATGATGTCCGCCATGCAGTGTGCCGTGCCTTGTCAGACACATACAACATATGCAGTGGACTCTGAAATGGAATTCGGCTGCATGAATATCGTATGCCACGCTTGAGTGCACGGAATAGTGTTCATGATCCTGTGCTAGGTGCTATGTTACCTACTGCAAGTCAATAAAATTTAATTTTCGGCGCGTATTTATTTCGGCTATTTTCAGCCTGGTCATGTTTGGCCGAAAAATTGTTGCGGGCAAAATTTGTTCTGCAAGGTTCAGTGTGACAGTGTATTCAGGCAGCAGCAGTACAGGCCGAAAATTTGATGCGGCCGAAATGTGTTTTAGCCCTGTGAGGCCGAAATTTGAATGGGCCGAACATTTTTAGACTTACAGTAGTGGGCAAATTTCACTGGACATCACTTTTGTAACCGGTGAACGAACTTTTGACTTTTCGATATTTTCCGAAAAAGTTTCTCCGTTTACACTGAAAAGTCTAGGTATTGTTAGTGCTGATTGTCTCTTCTTTCGTTTTATATCTTATAACCTATACAATCAGGCGCGTGCACCGTATGAGTTTTTTGGTGTCTGGAAACCACCTTTTTTCGGGCAATCTTGCCAAAGGAAAAGCGTGCCTACGCTCGTACTGGATTGGTTATTCTGCATACACGTCGATCGACGGGCAGTTTACAGTACAGTGACTATGTCCTTATTTCGAAGTGAGAGAGAGAGTTGCTTTGCATGCAGTTCAAAATACATTATTCTCTCTTTCTTCAGTGGAGAGTAGCCACAGAGAGATCGATAGTCTAGGCTAGCTCTGGTTCGCTCCTGGATTGGCGATGACGTTCAAGAAATCCGTTTTGCCTCGAAATTTGAGTCAAGCACGCGCGATGCAAGTCCGTTCAAGGATATGATTGACGATATCTCCTTCCAAACTGTTGACTCAAATCAAGATGAAAGCCTTTCGTTCTCGCTCATGTGCGCAGCAGAGATGTTCGTCAAAAACGTTGTCGACTGGAAGACGTAAAAATGTGCGTCCATGATCCACTTGAGCTGCTTCAGAACGAAGCGCTGCTCGGGCCGCGACTCAAGGACGCGGGGCTTCGCTTTTCTCCCGCGAGCTTCCATCGAAGCAAGGTCCATAACTCTTTATTGAAATCATGTGGAACATTGCCAATACATGCCGAAAACTTCGTCATAAGAACAGAAAGAAAAATACGTCGAATGTAAGCAGTGTTTTGAAGTTACAAACATGCCTGCATGGAGTGGATTAGTGAAGTACCATAGACATAGTGTTATACTTATAGACTGTAGTGTACACATGTAGCCTGGGCGGCAAGGCCTATCAAACTACTTTTACAGGCTTGACAAACATGTGATTGTATATGAGTGCATTGACTTTTGCACCCTCTTTGCAAATACTTTTTGAAGTGCTGGTATGTAAAAGGTAACCCGTTTTATCCTGCTACCGGTCATACATGTACCAACATTTCCATGTAACATCGTCCCCTCCCTCCATTCCTCATTACTCTTATTTCTGTCCTTTCTACCCCTGTACCTGGTTGCCCTCTCAGACGCGTTTGTGCCGGCATGATCTAATGATATCAGTCGGACGAGCCCCGCATCTCATCAGCTCCAGTGTTCATTGGTTCCCTGCACCCCTGATCTTGAGTCCCCCCCCCCCCCCCTAGCCTCCTCCCTAGCCCTCGCCGTTAACTCCGACGGGATGTTCGGGGGAAGCTCATGTGCACAAAATACATTATTATACAGTGGGTCTCCAGAATTTTTTTACCAACTCTAGAAACCCCCCTTTCAAGACTCGGTGCACGCCACTGACAATCATGAATGTTCCATTCCGGATACTTGAAGTCTCACTGTGGCTTTGTGCTGCTGTGTATTGTGTGTATGTGTATGTGTGTACGTGGGTGTACGTATGTGTGTGTGCGTGCATGTGTGCTTGTACGTGCGTGTGTTTGTGTGTGTGTGTGTGTGTCATTGTCCCACTCCCAGGCTGTGGCTCCGTCACTCAGTGACTCCGACGCGGACAACAAGGAAGACAGCAGTGAAGACGTCACGGCACTGAGTCTTGGCATCGACACGGCTAAGCTCACCGACGACCCTTTTGCCGACGAGGACAAGGACGAAGAAGAAGAGGAGGAGATGGCAGAAGAGGTGACAGGCAGTAACAAACGCCTCGACATGGCCATACTGTCTGAACTGGACCCATTGATGCGTACACGGGCACCTAGCGTGGACAAACATCGGCGCAACAGCCGACGCTTCATGAAGTCGGTCTCGGACTTCCTGTGCACTGACTACCACGTGCCACAGG
Source organism: Sycon ciliatum (assembly GCF_964019385.1). NCBI lineage: Eukaryota > Metazoa > Porifera > Calcarea > Leucosolenida > Sycettidae > Sycon > Sycon ciliatum. Next base: position 26,563,310 of record NC_088652.1, on the reverse strand, counting down.
TGCCGGGGAAAACGGAGGCGGATCGCGACGCCTACTTGGCTCGCCGTCGTTCGATGCTGGTTAACACGCCAGCGATCGACATCAGCGGTGTTGGGGAAGTACGCTCCGGGTCACCACTGGACGCTGTGTGGTCGGAGGATGCCATGTCTTTGCACAGCCGGCGCATGACAGCGGACAAGTCGTCGCTGTGTTCGGAGGACACGCTGCGCGGCAGCGAGTACGACACCGTCAGTCACACGTCGTCGCTGGTTGCCGGTGAATGCTATGAGGAACAGGCGTACGAGTGCTCCAGCATCACCGCTCCCAGGTCCTTCCAGCTCTCCTCCAGCACACTCAGCAGGCTGCTTGGTGCTGCTAAACTTGCTGCTAATAGTGCTGCTAACAGTGCTAACAACACAAACTCTGGCAACACTGATGCTCATGGCAGTGTGACAAGCACTAGCCGTGTAGATTCATCCACTGGCACGCCACTGCTGCCATTACCCGACGCCTACAATCTCAACATACGTTTGACCTTGGCCAAGGATTCACAGTGCGGCTTCTCTCTACGCAAGCACCCACTCGACTCCGGCAACGGTGGTCATGCGTGGATTGTGGACACGATTGTTCACGGGTCGCCTGCGCACGTTGGCGGACTGAAAGTCGGCGACGTCGTGCTTAGGATCAACGACCGTCAGCTGGACGATGACATCATGCCTCTGCAGGATGATGTCACCTTGCTGGTGTGCCGGCAGAGTAGCGCACGCACCCTTAGTGTCGGTTCGACAGCGTCTGCAGCGACGGCGCGTAGAGTCGTCAATCGCGGCAGTAGTCATCGTCTGAGCGAACGTAACCTGAAGACCGGCGCATCACCATTGACACAGCCGTCAATCCCCGTGGCAAGCTCTGACTGGTCACCGGATATCACACAGCGCAAGAGCGGTGAGTTTAGTAACGGCCGCAGCGGCGGCAGCAGCAATCCATCCAGCTATGTTGCTTTGCAAGACTCTGATTCTGCCGCAGCGGCACATTCCAGCCAGCGTGAAGACGCAGGCCACACAGAATACAGTGATGATGAAGCCGACGGTACGGGCAACCAAACAATGGCGTACAATGCTGCCAAGGAGGCGAGCGCTGTAGCGGCAATGATGAAGGACGGAAGCACGGCGACGGCGGCAGCATGTACCCTCGCTGGCGGCTGTGCAGCAGAAGCAGCGCTGAACCCGCTGCCGCGGCGTGTGCTGCTCAAACGCAAGCGTAGAGTCAACGTCAACGCACGGCGACTGCAGGCGGATGGTGTATCGGCAGATGGAGAATCGCCGCCATCGGTAAGTTTGGCCTGAGAGTTGTCTCTCACGTATAGCGCACGCTCTCAGATTTCCTTTACTGCCTGGATAGAAATTAGAAACGATCCTTTGTGCATAGATATTCCCCTCAACAGTACTAGTAGGCTGCAAAGTTTTCTTCAGGGGCTGCATTCTTCAGGGGCTGCATTCTAATCTTCCATGACCCTAACTTATGAAGTTGGCTGTAACTGCTAAGTGCCAATTGTGTCGTTGTGTGTCTTTGGTTGTTGTGTCGTTGTATGTTCACGAACGTACACGCCTGCGCTTATGCCTGTACTGTCTGTACATGCGGGTTTATGCTTGCACTGTACGAACATGCATGCTGTGTCTGCACTGTATGGCATGTGTGTGTGTGTGTGTGTGTGTGTGTGTGTGTGCGTGCGTGCGTGCGTGCGTGCGCGCGTGCGTGCGTGCGTGTGTGTGCTTGTATGCACTGCATATGCTTATGTTTGCACTGTTTATACACGCTCACATATACCTGAACTGTATGCGCATGTGCATGTTATGCGTGTGCACTACAGGCTGCCAGCATGGAGCACCGCTCGTCCATTGACAGCGTGGAGAGTCACGACAGCAGCTGCGTGTCCTGCAGCACCTCCTCTCATCACGAACACCGGCCACGCGCACACACCACCTGTACGTCCACACCCGCCGCCGCCGCTGCCACCGCAGACAGCACGGCTACACACAGGCTATGCACGGCATCATCACGGACAACGGCAGTGGCAACAGCAGGCCACGCTACAAATGGCAGTGGTGCTGGCGATGATGATCTACTACCACCGTCCGCTCCTCCACGATCACTCAGCTTGTCGCGAGAAGCTCGCAATCTTAGCTCCAGCAGTGTAGACAGTCTACGCTCCCCCGACTCCGGCTTCTGCTCGCTATCCCGAGACAACCAGCATAGCAACAACCAGCTTAGCAACAGCCAGTTCAGCTACGGCAGGAAGTCCTCGTCGCTGGGGAGAGTTGGCGAAGCGCAGTCTGACGAGTTCAGAGCGACCATGTCCACACCGGACAGCATAGAGTCACCCGACATACTGTTGTCACAGCAACAGCGCGGTGGAACAACGACCGACATGCCAGTCGAGGATAATGCCGTCCAGCCCTACGCCAGGTCATCATCGATCATCGTCGGCAACAAGGTGAACACGACGTCGCCTCCCAAACGCCACCCGTCGCCGCGCAAGCTGGGCATGACCGAGACAAGTAATCATGGTGATATTGTCAAGACGCTGTCGGCGCAACGGAGTGTATCTGCTTCAGCTCTGCGCTCCAGTACCAGCCTGCCACCGCCTGCCAGCAGAAAACAACCTTCACTTCAACACCAGCAGCCGCTGCACTTGAATGTCGCAGTTCCACCGAGCTCTTCGGTTGATAGTGGCATCTCAACCGTGTCCAATACCAGCCTACCTACGTACCATGAGTACGCAGCTAACCCGGATACATTCCCATCGCACGTCAGTGTTTCGGCAACGGCCACACTGGCGTCACCAGTTCGCCGTGCAAACACACAGCCAGCTCTGCCCACTGCCGGTGGTGGAGGCAACACGTCTGCAGGTGACGTCCCTCCGTCGCACAGCCGTCGCTCCAACAGTTTGAACGTCATGGAGTCGATCTATATGAATACCGGAGCGGAATCCAGTCAGCGGCCGACCCCGGTGTACGAGAACTTGAACCGCTCGCGATCCCAGCAGGTAAATCCCGATGATCCGTACAGCGACTACGAGGTCATGCACTCGCCACGCAACTCCGCCTTGCTGAGCCCGCCATCGCAATCCTCTCTCCTGAGCTTGAGCAGTGGTGGCCCATCGACTGCAACTCTACCCATTATGGAGATTAGTGACGGGAGTGGGGGCAATGGTGGTGGTGGCGCTGGTGGTGGCACAGGGGTGTCTAGTTTAAACCGATCTAGAGATCCAGCACCGCCGAGGGTCTCCGCGGCGGAAGTCCTGCGACGATTGCAGCAATCCTCCTAGCCAAGCTGTAGTCCAGCTCAAGCAGATCTAGAGGTCCTACGACAATTGCAGTCCGAGTTCTCCTATCCAGGCTTCATCCAGCTCAAGCATACCTAGAGATCTTGCACCGCGGAGCATTTCCACGGCTGAATTCCCGTGACGATTGCAGCAGTCCTCCTAGCCAAACTACAGTCCAGTTCAAGCAGATCAAGAGGTCCTTCGATGATTACAGTAGTTCTCCTTCTAAAGGCACAGGAAGTAGACCTAGAGGAGGTCCTGTGACGATTGCGTTAATCCTCCTAGCCAAGCTGTGGTGTATGCTCAACATAATGGTAATGTGTATGTGTATTGGAGGCCTACGCCAATCGGTATGGCCAACAGTCGTCGTATATGCCGTAGCCGAGTAGTTGAGGAAAATCTTATTTTATTCTAAAAGGTAGATTTACACATTATAGGGATTGTATGGTAAAAATAGAATGTGGAGAAGATCTACTAGATTATAATATTTTGGACTGGCAACTATGAACGTCCATATTTAGGGAAGTGTGTTGACCCTACCTGGACTTGCATTCCTTCTTACCACAACTAACTGCTCATGAATTGTGAATGTACATACTGCACAGCAATTAAATCTTTACTAGATGGCAACTTGAATTTATCCCTTCACCTTTTTTTCTTTTTCACGACAAAAGATTGAAGCTTTCTTGCCAGCTCACACAGATTAGGTTGAGATGTAATCGTAATTGTTTTTGCATTGTTCCGCGGCGGCCATTGAGATTATTATTCTGTAATCATCAACTGTGTCACCGCTGTCTTTCTTACACGATTGGTGTGTGGGACATGTAGGGGGACTTGAAGGCTGCATCACTGAGTTTCATTGACCAGCGAGCACCTCAATCAGATCATAACAGCTACTTGCGGGGTGTGCGTGTGTGTGTGTGTGTGTGTGTGTGTGTGTGTGTGTGTGTGTGTGTGTGGCGTGTGTGCGTGTGTGTGTGTGCGTGTGTGCGTGTGTGGCATGGTCGTGAGACTTATTTTATTACAAGTCATCTCCATGCAAGTTATTGATGTATCACGATGTGAACAAGCTGCAGTAGCATAACACCCTGGTTCTAGCCAAGGGGGGGGGGGGGGAGGAATATTAACACGGCCCTACTGGAACTGGAAAACAGGTGGAGAACAAAAAGAAACGAGGAAAAGGACAAAACATAGGGAGTGTAGCCTGAAGGGACGACGTGCCGATGTGCTGGGAGCAACTCAGCCGACCAGAAGTCTCGGCGTCAGCGTTGCAACTAGGCATCGAAAAATAGGGGGGGGGGGGATGGAACAAGAACGACTGCAAAACAAACAGAAGCTAGAGAATACCACAAAAAGAATAACTTGGTGCGAAATAATAATAAGAAAACCCTACTCTGCATGCATGTATGCCAACTAAGTCCCAAGCTGTATCCATCATGTAGATCTACAGTCCGGCTCAATGAAATCCACTCAAGTAATTTGCGCCTTGCACCATTTCACCCAGTGTTCGCAGGCGCACCTGGTTTGCATTGAGCAAGACTTTTACATGGTACACAGTCGACTCCACTCACATGTATAACGAACTAGCATTAGAGCGGATTTTGTGATAATTATAGCGAACCCTTGTCCATGCCCTTGTTTGAACCCATACAAAACTGACCCTTTGTAGCGAACAGTTTCGTTTATAGAACCAAATCTTGTAGGGCTGCATGTAAACCAAGTGCATTCACACTGTCATGGACCACTTTCCAGTCATGACTTGCTGCTTGTATGGTGTGAGTGCATTGCTGTTATAACGAACTTCGGCTATAACTATAAAGAACTAATTCTCCTGCACAGGTGTTCGTTATATCAGGAGTCGACTGTACTTGCAATCTTACTTCTTAGCCAGCTGTTGAAAGGTCGGTGCGCTGAGGTTTTGACCTGCACTGGCTGCGCTAGCTACACCGCCGGGCAGCGACATGGCTCAGCTTGACGTTTTCCGCCAGCAACCCACTTAGCCTTTACTTCCTCCTTCTGCGCGGATATGAGCGTCAATTAATTATTTCTCCTCCTCCTTGCTTCGTTTCTGCCTTGCACTCGCCATTGCTTTGCTTACGTGCAGACGCTTGCGTTCATCAGTCAGTTGGAAAGATGGTAATAGCTTCGGCATAGTCGCTCACAATAGTAGTAGGTTGGCTAGAAGGTCGTTTGCAATGCCGCCGCACTCCTTAGCAGTTCTGCTCTGGGCCTGACTATGTAGCTACAGTCGCTTGTCAGCTACCGCCAAACTGGGCTCGCGCTTGCTTGCAGACCGGAAATCCGTGATATCCGTAACTGCTCGTGTCGGCCCGCCATTCTTTCTAGCGGCCCATAAGGGAGTCGTGTGCCTGGTGTCCTTATGTCGCTGCTCACCCGAAACGGCTATGTCGACCACCGCGCGCGCGCCGTTCGACCTTCAACGCCGCCCGATATGGCGAAGCCGGCCGTTCACTCAACCAGCCAGAACAGACAGCCACTCCTTCGTCCTGGAAATGCTCGCAACAGCTTTTCCTGTGGACACGAGAGCTGAGTACGCAAGAGCTAGCGAAACATGCCTCTCGTCAGTTCTACACCACAAGGGAAATGATTCGTTGTTGATATCTTCAATCATTCATCTACAAGTGAAATCAACTGGCGCCTGAAGAGCCTTCACACTCAGTGAGCTTGTGCACCGAAACCTCGACCCTTCTGCGCTGGAAGGAGAGCCAATGGCAAGGTGCCAGAACCAGTTTCACACCATCACAGGCCCGGCAACGTGAGGTTTACCATGCATTGTTTACGCCTCTGAGGTGCTGTCACACGTACACCGGTGCACCGCGTACCGGTGCTCCGGAGTCCGGAACCGCACAGTGCGCGCCTTCCAGCTCGGCATGCAATGCCCGTGTGAAGGATGAACCATCGACAACTGTACTGCAGTCTGCATGTCTACATTATTGTTGCTGAAATCTACACCTACCTGGCTACAACCAGTACAATGTCATGTACTGTAAAAGCAGAAATTTTCGGTATTCTCCCAAATCGGCGGTTCGGTAGAGGGAAATTTTCGGTAAAACCCGTTCTCCAGGTAAGTGTTCTTGTACTACAGTCGTCCCTCTCTAATCCGGCACTTTATAATCCAGCACCCTCGATAAACCGGCACAATGTTCAGTAGCCAAATGTCCTCTTCATGCACATTGCAGCAGTAGATCAGATTTGTTAATCCAGCACCCTCCCTAATCCAGCAGATTTTCGTGGCACAAATGGTGCCGGATTATAGAGGGACCACTGTACATGTATACCGGTATACAGTATCGGTTGTACCGACATTTTCGGTTCGTTTTATTTTCGGTAAAAATTGTCGTTACCGAAAATAAAACACCACCGAAAATTTCTGCTTTTACAGAAGTTGCAACACCCGTCATATGGTTCTCTATGATACATGTACTAGTACTTTCACTCCACTCCAGGGCCAGGATAGTGGTTTACATACGTAACACACCCCACCCCCCCCCCCCAACACACACACACGCGTACACACACACACACACACACACACGCGTACACACACACACACAAACACACATACACACCACACACACACACACACACACACCAGCGAAAACATACTTTCAGAAAGCAAACTATAATGCCATATTTATAGCACCAAACGTTAATTTGGAGCAACGAGACGAGACATTCCAACAAGACAAGAACAGAACACTGTTCGGTGGATAGTTGCCTGAACAACAGCCAATACCGAGTAGTGTGTACCGCATCGTTTGTGGAGTCCCACTAGAACAGAGAAAGATGACAGAGCCATAAGCCCATGACAAACATGAACGCAACCGTCGTCGCCGGCTACAGAAAGGAGAAAAATTCAATTCGGTATACGAGATGATGGCATTGATGCATACGGCAAGCAATCTAAAATGAAGAGCGGTGGTAATTCCAGTCTATACTTTCAAGAAAGAAGAAAAATTATAGTCTGTGGACAGTGTAGCTCAGAAAGCTAATAGATTGTACTATAGTCTATACTCTATGAATTGAACATGAATGGGGGGAATTCCCCCGGAAGCAAACATTCATACTATTCATGTATACGGCGTGACAAATGTGCGGGCAAGACGGACATCGTGCGAAAACCAGGGCAAACAGGCCGGCACGACAAACGGAAAGAATCTCCTCTGTCGCAAGAAGCGAAACCGGAGAGAATGCGCATTCATGTACAACGAAACCAGAGAGCATGGAATGGATGTACAGCTGTACCAGGAGTAGTAGTACAGTGGCAACCACCAAAGCGGGTAAGACAGGTGGAGGCCGCAGATCAAGGCAGCGTCGGCTAGCAGCTATCACTAACACTGCTAATACAAGCAGGAACACAAAAGTACAAGAGAAAACAGTCGGTGAACATGTACAAACAGAATTGTGCTGATCAATGTAACGAGTGGCCGGAAATACTGGGACTAAGAGATCAGAAGGCAAGCGTTTAGAGAAATGAAACAGTGCACTGCCGTGGACTATTTCTAGGAGAAAGTGTGACAAAGATACCTGCCAGAGAAGAGGAAAAGCGAATGGCAAGGAAGAGTAAAACGGGAATACAAACGTACTCGGCGGCGTGTTTGGCTGTGGACTAGAAAAAATAGCTATGTGTGAAGTGCTGTGATGGCCACCAGAGTTCTCCCGGTGGAAGCACTCGCGTCCGACTGTACATACACACCGGAGGGAGGATGGTCCAGTCCCATGCAAACTCTCTCTCTCTCTCTCACACACACACACACACACACACACACAGCACACACACACACACATCCCCCCCCCCCCCCACACACACACAAACACGCAACATACGACAGCTCCTAAGCCACACCACATAGACGTGCACAGGCACGAGGTTCCCGTCACACGTCCGCCTGAATCGACGGGCGCCAGTTGGAGCCAGAGGCTCCGGCTCCGTCCGCGGAATCGGACGGGATTTCGGGCAACCTGCGGTTGTGCATGCTATGTGGTAGCGAAGAGGAAGCTGCGCTGCCAGATGATGATGCGCCGTGGGCAGCTCCACCGGACATCGTTCCGTCTCGCATGGTACCGCCCATCGTGCCTGTACCGGCCGTCAGCATGGGAATGTCCTCGCGGCGAACCTAACGGAATGGACATAACACACGTGTACACACGTATATGCACGCACACACACACACACACACACACACACACACCACACCACACACACACACACACACACACACACCACACACACACACACACACACACACACACACACACCACACACACACACACACACACACACACACACACACCACACACACACACACACACACACACACACACACACACACACACACACACACACACCACACACACACACACACACACACACACACACACACACACACACACACACACACACACACACACACACACACACACACACACACACACACACACACGCAAAATACGTGCACGTTAATGACACAGGCGATTATCTCCCAAGAACAGGAATCATCCATGTCCTGGCTTAAACTGCTCAACTGGAAACTGAAGAATGAAACAGAGATCATCCCATCCACTGTCTGTTTGTAGGGTGCATGAAGAGTTGGTCACCGAGACTCATACAGTGTACACAGACAGTTGAGCGACCACGAAATGAAGTTGCTGGTGGCTGGCTACGTAGACTCGGTGGTGAATGTTTGGTAAAAGTACGAGTGTACGAGTGAAAGTAAGAACCGTAAGATGGTAGTGCAGCCTACTTAAAGCTCGTAGCTGTACTGATGAGGCCTTTACGGCCGAAACAGCTTGCTGTCTACAGCATCGGGTACTCGTGTTAATAAAAATCTCTCGTCAACCGACACAGCTATGAATGTTCATTACAGAGGGAGGGGGATCGGAGTACGAAATGTTCGCTTCAGGGACGACAAAAACCTTTGCAACAACCGGACCCCCACATGTACATGTTACACCCAACGTCATGTTTCTGATTGTGCTTACATCACGGATATTGGCCTTCTTGAGCGATGTGCCCTCGTCAAGTGCTTTCAGCCGACGACGCAGCTCCTGCGGAAGCCGTTCATAGCATTTCTTGCAGATTGGCTGCATGTCATACTCCAGGTACTTTTGCCTGAAATAAAAACGCACGCACGAGATCACGCACAGACACACACATAAACGGGCACGAAAAAACCAAACAGAAAGTCAGGACCAGCTTTGACAGTACAGCACATAGATACAATCTCTAATACAGATACAAAGTCTCCAAGCAGCACCAACAATGGAGCCGTCACCATCACAAACTCAATGGAGTTGCCGGTTCACGCTGCTACACAATTGATGCTACACCATCCGTTCCTCTCTTCTGTTGAAAGCTCGATTTTAAATACCTCTTGTGCTCCATTTACTTAAGCCATACTGTCTGTGGAGTGCATGTACGTGAAATGACGATACTCTAATTTCAGAAATTTTAGGTGCTCAATATTTTCGGTATGAGGGCAAAAGGCCAGGTTAGGTGAACGGAAATTTTCGGTACAGGGAAGCAGTTCCCTATTGGATTATGTGTGTTAGTGTTTGTTCGGTGTATTGAAATTTTAGGTATGAAATAGACGCACCGAAAGTACCAAAAAATAATTATAATTATTAATTTTATTAGTACACCGAAAATTTGGGAAATTACAGTAGACAGCAGCCAGGCAACCCAACTGTCACTGTGCACGGCTGGGGGTACAAACTCACTTGATGGAGAGAGGCTGTTCGCACGCCTTGCACCGGAAATGATGGGTGCACCACGACTTGCCCATGTCAGCACACGCTGTCAGACGGCAGCAGTGGGTCACGTACACATGCACATACACACACATACATCGTGCACACATACAGACACACACACACACACACACACACACACACACACACACACACACACACACACACACACACACACACACAACAGGGAAAGAAACTTGATCAATTCATCCACAAACAATACCCTGGTCCATGACAGACTTTGTGACAACTGCCCACCACTACAAATACCATTACCAACATTAGTCCAAACACACATACTGGAAAAGAACAAGCTGTGACAATGCAGAACAGGCTGAAGAATTCAGATCAAAGAAGATCTACATTACAGCTGCCCTGTAGAAACTTCTCTAAGCTGGTTGTGTTTCTCAACTAAATCGTAAGCCGGTGGTAACATGGATGTGCACACTTAACTTTTTTTTTTTTTTTTTTGTAGCAGCAAGTTTATACTGGCGTCGACCAGCCGGTTCGTCGCATGGCAACGGGCCAGGCAAGTCTGCCAACGTTGCGGCAAAACAATATCTTACTAATACTAGTGTGAACTGATACGTGGAATGCAAAAATCTAGATAGCCAGCTAGTTGGAATAAGCCCATTGCGCAGTGACGTTATTTGTACCGTGAACACTCCACATAGCCACCAGGGCATGGTCGTCTGGGGTGTTGAACAGTGCATCCCTTATCCCAGCGTACTCGCATAACACCCCACACAGCCACCTGAGGCATGATCGTCTGGGGGTTGAACAGTACATTCCTGATCCCAGTGTACTCACATAACACCCCACACAGCCACACCTGGGCATGGTCGTCTGGGGTGTTGAACAGTGCATAGCTGATCCCAGCGTACTCACATAACACCCCACACAGCCACACCTGGGCATGGTCGTCTGGGGTGTTGAACAGTGCATAGCTGATCCCAGCGTACTCACATAACACCCCACACAGCCACACCTGGGCATGGTCGTCTGGGGGTGTTGAACAGTGCATTGCTGATCCCAGTGTACTCACATGCATTACTCATACCTCCCATATTTGGCAATGCGCAATGGGCTTATACGCATTGGAAAATACCCTGACATTTGTGCTATGGTGCCATCAGTTCTGCGCATAAGTTATCTAAGCCACTTGTGCAGGTTGGAGGTGGTCCGGCCGGAGGGGGGGGGGGGGGTCGGGGGTGTCTCCCCCGGGAAATTTACCCCAGTGTATATCTAGGCGCAGAGCAGTTGTTACCTTCTCCACTGATGATCTTTGTGCAGTAGAAGCAGGTGTCTCCGAAGAGCTGCAGCACAACAACAATAACAACGCATAGAGTCAACTTCGCTAACAACGACTGCGGATGCGGATATAACGACAATTCGCGAATAACGACAGAATTTCCATGCCCAGAGCAAAGTTCCATCTAACTGTAATACATAATTATAATGAGACTTCACGAATAAGGACACTTTTCTGATGACCCGCCGAGTGTCGTTATACGCAAAGTTGACTGTATACGAGAGTCGAAGATTGAAGTCGTGAATACTGGGGACATAATTGCACCTTGCCAAGTAGGGCGTCAGGCGAAATTACTGGTCAGTCGGCGTCACGCATTTTTCACAAAAATTTGCGTTTCACCTGCTGGGAGAGTATGCGTGTACTCGAGTCTCATCCTGAGCACGTTTTTTTCTTCTTTTTTCAGCTCCAGTATACCTGTATTTTTCATTGCAAAGCCGTCCTCGATTGTTGTGTTCGTTGTTCAAACGAAGTGGACATTCAATCATGAAGGCAGAGGACATAGGAGTCTGATTGGAGTTTCTCGTGGCATAGGACGGCCACACAGAGACACTTTGGGATTTTCTGAATATAAAATACCGTACGCACGATGCTGAGATCAATTTGTGCGATATCAAATTGTTTGTGATCTACCACATCGAGCAGAACGGGATCCAAACACAAGCTTACCGACGGTTAGGCTGCCGACCTGACTGGACAAATGATCCCTGGCTTCACCAGACGCCAGACGTCGGACACCATGTCCTTTGCCGCGACGTCCATCTCCAAAAAGAACTCCATCTTCGTCGTGAAAAGGCTTGAAATACTCAATATTCAACCGAGATTCGCGGTCTCACCCTTTCTCAGATCGAATCATTTTTTGTTGTAGCAGTTGCAGGGCAGATCCCCGCCACTACTTCAACTGAAGATGGCTCCAAAGCATACCTGGAACAAGCCATATCGAGGTTGCAAGCCACCCCTCTCAGCACTTTTTTTGAAGAAATTCGAAATTTCAATGGTGGAAGATATACTATGAAGAGAATTTCAAAAAGTATATTTCGCGGAGCGATCGCTCAACCTACGTCATTCAAACTTTGCAGGATGGTTCAGACGTACATGCTAGGCATGGAACCACAGAAGATGATATCATAGCTGACACACAGAGTCACACACACAGCAGATTCGTGTGCACAGATACTAAATTAGTGGACGTCGTCATCTTCTTCCCGCTGATCTCAAATGTACGATGACGTGCTATTTCGCCTGACGGGGAATTCCGGCATAAAAAAATCTCCAGCCGTTAGATATCTTTATAGCTCTTTGCCTCGTCTTCTGGTTTTCCGAGCCGAGTGCTGAGACTTGTGCTAGGCTAATAGACCTCTTGATGGGGTGGTTCTAGGTGGAGTATTCTTGTAGTTGTGAAAAACAGCCAATAACAGTTGACAATGCACTGCACTAATCAGGAAAGACCCAGACATACAAACACGCACACACACTCTCTCTCTCTCACACACACACACACACGTACACACACACACACATGCACACACACACGCACGCACACACACACACACACACACACACGCATACACGCACACACACACAAACACAAACGTACACACACACACACACACACACACACAAAGACACTTACCATGTTGTAATGTTGTTCGCAGTACGCTAGTCCCTTGCGTTCAAAATGACGCCGGCCGTCGAATGGACGCTCGCAATGGGCACACACAAAATGCTACAACAAGAAACACATAGAAGAAAACATCCATGTTCTAGCTTGTACGGTTATGCCAACGATATCGTGTATGCTTTGCATTGAGTGAATATTATCGTATACAGTCTGTATCGGCTATAGCGTACCCTTTTGATTTCCGTGATTTTATCACTATAACCGATGCATCACTATATGCGATACGATCGATTTTTTTCTTTTTTCGATCGACACATGAAAGGCAAGGAAATACTTCCAGCTAGCATGGCGTTTTGACAAATGAGCATGCTGCATAGTTGACAGTGCCCGCATTTCCATAAAAAAATTCTGTTATGTACATGTATCACTATAAAAATAAGCAACGTGAAGAAAGTTAAAAAATAGGGCCTTTGATATTATTGCTACATGTATTTTAAAGTTATCACTATAGCCGATAATAATATAGTGTGTTATGCATGTTTTGATTCTTTGTTGCCATCATAATATCCGATATATCATTACATCCGATAATATTGGTTATAAGAAAGGTTTGCTCCCCACACCGGAGCTCGCGCTATTCCGCCGACTTTACTTGACACTTGACTGACTCACGACTGGCATCCAGAGCACACGAGAAGTCCATCGAACCTTCGACTCGGCAAACCTGCAAGAAAGCACCACTCCCTGCTCAATACACAGTGTTTCGGGGAATTCACCCCTCATCAGTTGAGCTTGAGTAGGCTGAGGAAGATTGTGCCTGAAGAGCACCACTTATATAGTGCTCTCCAGGCACAAACATCACCAGGGATACAAACTTACAGAGACGCTCCGCTTCTAGCGCGATAAACACCTCGTGAACACCAGATAGCAGCGTGAGTCAGTGTCGCTCCTGGACGGTGAGACAGACGTCGAGGACCCTCGGTCATTCGCAACGCTGTCACCTCCAAACCAACTAGTCGCAAGCCCGCGCTGGGCACAACAGTACGAAGTAGTGGTTGCGACTTCGGCGATGATTTGTAAGAAAGGTTTGCTCCCCACACCGGAGCTCGCGCTATTCCGCCGACTTTACTTGACACTTGACTGACTCACGACTGGCATCCAGAGCACACGAGAAGTCCATCGAACCTTCGACTCGGCAAACCTGCAAGAAAGCAAACCTTTCTTACAAATCATCGCCGAAGTCGCAACCACTACTTCGTAATATTGGTTATAGTGATATTTGTACTGGACAAAATACGTTTTGCTTTTGATATTTCGTACCAATATCACTGTAGCCGATATATTCTTATATCCGGTCACTCTATAGCCGATACAGACTGTATTCTTCGTATAGAGTGAGAAACAAGCACCAGTGATGTCATCCCGTGCAAACAACACCAATGATGATGTCAGTGTATACACGAAGAGGTAACTGCACCGCCTCTAGACATTGTGTATAACGTCTTCATTTACAGAATTACGTCATCATGATACTAAATGCAGCTACGGAAATGTCACACGTCCCATGAGCAGGAAGTCGTCTCCGAGGCCAAATCAAATTCAGTGGAGTGCCACACACAGAGGTAGAGAGACAGCAGGGATAGAGATAAAGAGATGAAAGGTACATAGGTAGAGAGACCACCGGGGCACAAAGAACACAACAAGCAGGATAGAAGACAATGATGCTCACCTCGGGATGCCACATTTTGCCCAGGGCATGGATGATACGCCCTTCGATTGGTCGCCTATACAGCAGACACAGTCCACAGTACAATCACACGCACGTACACACACAGATACACACACACACACACACGCCCACACACACACACAAAATAGGCCAATGAATCCAACCTCATGAATGAAATTGCGTCGGGTGCTACGCAGACCTAGTACTAGACACACTGTTCTGTGCACACAAACGCGGCGCTACCTTATTGCGGAGGTTGGATTTCTCTGGCCAGAACTGTACACCTGCAGTATACTACAGCAGTTAGCGTAAAGTACCGTTGATTCGCTCCCTCTCTAATTGCCGCCCCCTGTCGATTTTCTGCCTGTGAAGCGACTTCGGCGTCCACAACGAAATACGATGTTGAACCGACGCATGCACTGCCGTACACAATACGCGCGAGTGCAGGATGAAAATGTGCACAAACCAGCACTTCGAGTCTGAACAGCCACGTCGTTCTACATCGCACTGCATTTGACAGCCTTGATCTAATTCCCGCCCGCTGCGGAAAATCCAACTGGGAAGCGACATGGCGTGGGGGGGGGGGGGGGGGCTGCCGGAAATCCAGCTGGGAAGCGACATGGCGTGGGGGGGGGGGGGGGGGCGGATCAACGGTACTTTACGGTACTTGGCCACGGATGGAGAGGACCCCAGTTACCAAGTACAGATCGGTACGGCCTTGTAGGCATGTAACATGCATGTTTCACTGTATACATGCAGGAGACCTGCCGTACCTGCAAGCACCGCAAATTGCCGACTCAAGCTTGTCGTAGCAGCGTAAACAGTACAGCTCGTCGTCCCGGATCTTGCACTGCGCAGTCAGTGGTTTTCTGCGAGCAACAGACACACACATACACAGGCAGACAGACAAGAAGACATTTAGCAGAGAGTCAGACAGACATAATTTTGAGAGAGAGAGAGAGAGAGAGAGAGAGAGAGAGAGAGAGAGAGAGAGAGAGAGAGAGAGAGAGAGAGAGAGAGAGAGAGAGAGAGAGAGAGAGAGAGAGAGAGAGAGAGAGAGAGAGAGAGAGAGAGAGAGAGAGAGAGAGAGAGAGAGAGAGAGAGAGAGAGAGAGAGAGAGAGAGAGAGAGAGAGAGAGAGAGAGAGAGAGAGAGAGAGAGAGAGAGAGAGAGAGAGAGAGAGAGAGAGAGAGAGAGAGAGAGAGAGAGAGAGAGAGAGAGAGAGAGAGAGCGAGCGAGAGAGCGAGAGAGAGATGGAGAGAGATGGAGAGAGATGGAGAGAGAGAGAACTTGACAAATGGGGCTAAATAATGTACAACTCCGGACGTTCCTTTCACAAAGCACCAGAACTTGATCAGGGCAACACAACACACTAGACACTAGTACAAACTGGACAAAACAGAATGTTGGCAATAGTGTCCTTACGCGCACTGCTTGCAATTGAAATGATGTGGATGTACTATGTTGTACTTGTACGTGATATGATCGCCATGGATTGGCAAGCTGAAACAGACAAACGCATGTGCGTGCACACACACACACACACACACACACACACACACACACACACACACACACACACACACACACACACACATGCATGCGTGCAGTCATACGCACAACCGCATACAGGGATGCACACACACACACACACACACACACACACACACACACACACACACACACACACACACACACACACACACAACACAGAACTCCGAACATTAGAAAAAGTAATTGCATAACATTTCTTCAGGACAACGTGCACGTTCATGCAGCCGTTTCGATCTCTCGGATCTCATTGGTGACGGTGTATGGTTAGCCGCAGAGAACATGGCTGGCATGACTAGAGGCGATTTACACGACGGCAGGATTCATCACGTGCGTGATGCTGTCGTGGAGAACCAATCACGTGTACTCAAATTTCGGCGCGAACGTATGCTGCAAGCTATCCCGGTACGATCCAGTTACTGTGAGGGAGGCTGAGGGGGGGGGGGGGGGGGGTATGGAAATGCATACCATGGTATTCCGTGGACTACTTTGTACTTCAGGTACTGTACGTGCATCCTGCCGTGTGATTTTATTTTCGTTTTTCCCGCGTCACGGCAAGCTCTCCGGATCCCATGCTTCACTGCCCGGCGGGATGCATTGGCGTTGTGCAAATCGCCTCTTAAGGAGGTTACCGTACCATCCCAATGGCTGAATATCGATGCTGATCTTCACTTGCTTTATATAATACATGGTAACCACATTCGGATACTCACTTGCACTTCTGGCAGATGTGCTTGCCCGAATCTGCGAAAACAGTCACATTCGCACACATACACGTACGGCACGCACACACATGCACACACACAAACACACGCACACACATACACACACACATACACACATACAGACACATACACACATACAGACACACACACACAGGCATTTAGTATGCAAGCATGAAAACGGTGATGCCACACGGCTCTCAGCCATTACACAGTGGAGTGAACCGCAACGAAGCCATGCCTTTGGTGCAATGATGTGTGTGGCTAACGGTTAGACGCAAACATGACTACAGTTTGTGACATGGAATTGAAATTCTCATCCTACACACAGCCTTATAATTATTATTAGTAGTGTGCACGGGTAGTCGGGTACCCGTGCTACCCGTGAGAACCTGGGGTAGACGGGTACAGAATAGTACCCGAAAACCCGAAGGCGCAGATGATATCACGTGTACAAATTCATGTAATACTCCGCGTGTCTACCCAGTGTGTAATGGAAGGGGTGCATTGTGCTGTTACCATGGAAACATTACCCGATCGGGTACCCGTGCTACCCGTGGAAAACTACCCGAACCCGATACCCGAAGAAAATGCTACCCAACTCAGCCCTACTTATGATCATCATGAATATTCACTCACCCTTCAGTTCGGCGTGGCAGGGTTTGCAGTATGGCCGCCCGTACATCTTGACAAAGCCAACGTCGGCCAGCGACTTGTCGCAGTTGATACAGCGGAAGCAGTCCGGATGCCAGCTCTGACCCAGCGCCTTGATCACGCGGCCGATGACAAACTTCCCGCAGCCGCCGCAGCACGGCGCGTACAGTGTCTGGAAGTCATACTCGCAGTACTTGCGACCCTCAAACTGCACACATACACACACACACACATACACACACACACACACACAATGACCAGAAAGCGACGGAACAAGGTTACAGAACATACGTCCATCACCGACCCTGTCCGATTAATCCCCGCTATTTCTCTATCCTCCTTCAGCTTCTTTATTGAACAACCCTTCGAAAAAGACCAAGACAGACAGCAAACGGTGGGGGCTGCAGGGGCGTCGGACGCGGTACGGTCACTACGGTATTGACCGTACCACTTTTTGCCCCAGGTACCCCGTGAATCAATAAAATGCACTGGTCTAGACTCCAAATTTCCAAAAATTCCACTCAGCCATCCCTCCCCCACGAGTAAACTGTACTTCAGATTACTGACCGCACCACCCTAAAATACCTTTCGACGCCCCTGCGGCTGTCAAGCTGCAGCTGTTTGGAGGGCGAGTGGGGGTGGGTTGGGGGTGGGGGAGTTTCCTGGTCACATGCCACATGGTTGTATCGAAAATGAGTGATTTTTTCCCCGGATTATGATATGGATGGATGCTGTATCTATAAAAAGGCAATGGCAGTTCCATCATATCTAATGATGTCCCCTGTCATCACCCCCCAGAGGTTCTGACCACTGCCAAGTGCAGCCACAGGGGACTCCACAATACAACAGCATCTGTTCATGCAACAGCATCTGTTCATGCCACACTCTCTCACTGCCCAAGCTACACGGTCATTGCATAAACACCAACACACGACAGACTCTTTTATCTTCATAAAAGAACCGTGCAAAATGTTCGTTTTCCGCCCAAGATACTGTAGCTAGTCCTCTAGCTGCTAGCCATCGCATCAGTTTCTCAAACACTAGCCCCTGTGAACGCACATGTGTATGGGACGCTCTGTACTTGCATGCTAGTTCTGCGAAAAGTCGTCAGGGCAGCGGTGCCCCGCTTGGCACTTGTAGGGCTTTGCAAAACCCGTCCCCACTGGCACTGCACACACCCTACGAAGAACTGCACAAACCTTACTACAATTATGTAGTATAGCGATACAGCAAATCAGTCACCTACGAGCAGAGGTCTACTGCCCTGCCGCACAACTTCAACATCATTGCTCAATCCTCGTATCTCACTGTCTTGTCTTAGATTCGGTGTGTGTGCGCCCGTCCACAAAAAAATTGCAGGGTAGGCAAAGAAAAAACCCAGAGCGAGCTACGATTACGGGGCTCAGACAACACACGATACCAAACACTCCACACAGCACAACCTAGCAATAAGCTACAGGGATGCACGGGCATCAGCAGACTTTGAATTCATCAAAAGCAGCTTTGTCGCTTCGGAGCACAACAGTCAACACACACAAAGATTTTTACCTCGTAGAAAAGTCCTTCTGGAAACGGCTGGAAACACTGGACGCACCTGTACACGCAATGGAAAAACAGCGTACAGTGAAACGGCGGAAAGAAATCCACACACACACACACACACACACACACACGGAATAGGTGCACATGGCTCACGGACTGAATGCGCAAGCGAGACAGAGTACAAGACAGAGAGAGAGAGAGAGAGAGAGAGAGAGATGATCTCCATAATATTATTATTTCGAGTCACAATAATATTAGTTTTTGTTTAGGACCTGAACACATTCGTGCAATGAACAACACTAGTAGCTAGAGCAGCACGAACAAGGACGCGCTCCTGGCGTAAGCTTAGACGAACAGAACCACCATGCATCAGTGGATGCGGCTCAAAACAACACAGAATGGCAGTGAGCAAAGGCAGAGAAAATCGAAAACCGGGCAACAGTGCAAACACAGTACGTACACGAAGCATCGCTCGTGGAAGCTCTGTCCACCTGAGTTGAGGATCTTCTCCTGGTACGCAAACGGCTCGCGGCATTTGCTGCAGAAGGACGTGGTGCCTCCTGCCGCAGCCATTTCTTCGTCGGTCCGTTCAGTTCCTACAATTCTTGCAGTAACAGATACTGTCACTGTTCCAAGCCACACGCAGAGACAATGGTCGGCCAAAAATTATTGCCGCACACACAACGACGAAGTAGAAGTGCGAATGATGTGCGCGCGTGTACGTGTGCGGAACAGTGTTTCCCTGGCCCCGCATTGTAGGCCTATGCAGCATGCATAGCCTTCAAGTAGGGCCGCATGCAGTGACTAGTGGCAGTAGGCTAGGCCCTACATTCTACAGTACAAGCACTGACACTACAAAATAGCACTGACGTCTACGTCTGTCGCCGTGAGTGTCGGCATGTCGCGACTCGCGATCGTCTGTGTCAAGTTTTATACGCAAGGGAAATAAATAAAAAGAATGTTTTTGAGGGACAGGTGATAGTGACGTCAGAATACCCCTTCATTTGTTTCCAGACTTTTTCAAAACCATTCGATATTTTTGCGAGCGCGAGTCCCGTCGCGCGCTAGCGCTACGTAAGCTACGTATCGAAATGACACGTTAGCTAAACGACGTCATGTGGTCGACCTCATCATCTTCACAATTGAATTTTTTGTTGATGAACACAGAAATGAGAAGAGAGGTTTTATTTCAAAACATTTCTTGATGAAGCTACAAACTGCAAACTGCAATCAAGACCTTCCATCATTTTGCGTTGGGAAAGGGGATACTGCTCTACTTGCTGGAAGCCGCACTGCTTTCAATACTTCATTATCCTTCTCGATACGATAGTGCTGATCCGCGGGACACTGCTCCAGAAGGGGCCCGGGCAGTTTTAGTTCTGTTGCGTTTCGAACATTTTCTTCTTGTACTTTGTAGGTCGAATTCTTTTTCATATTTTTTTAGTTGAATCTGAGATCGTGAGCAGCAGCATCAATGGAGGCTGAGGCAAGTAGTGGTGATGATCATGACCAGCTTGTAGCGCAGTACCAGGCCTTCACGGGTAGGGAGGACATGGGTGAGTGCCGTCGCGTGCTGGAAGCCCACGGTTGGAATGTCGAAATGGCCGTCCAGGACACGTTCAACGAGCAGGAGGGCAAGGCGCCGGTCTACGGTCACAACCAGCATCCGTACGCACCCGAGACGGCCGGAGAGCCGAGTCCACCGTCCGCCATAGCCGGAATTGACGGCCAGGACGACATGCCAGCACAGCTGCTGCGTCACAGACGAGCTGTGGCGGACGCTGCAGCAGCAGCTCGCTCGACGCCACTGGCCAGAGGGATGGGTCGAGGCGACCGCCATCAGCCGCTGTCAGCACCGCAGCGACCAGCCGCAGGATGGATGCAGTGGTGTTGGAATGTAGTCAGTTCGCCGTTTCGACTGTTTCAAAGCGGCATATGGTTTGTGGCGCGGTTCGTGTACACCTTGCTGACAGGCGCCGGAATGCTGCTGGACGTGCCAGACCCCGAGGGTGACGTGCGTAAGTTTGTCGAAGAGTTTGGCCGGCGGTACGGCGGGCCGGACAGCCCGCACGTGCCCAACTTCATGGTCTGCAGCTATGCGCAGGCTATCCGCCGCGCCAAGGAAGAAGTCAAGCTACTGTTGGTGTATTGCCACGACGGACAGAATCAAAGCACGCCGGCGATATGTCGCGACGTGTTGTGCTCGGAAGAAGTGGCCACGTTTGTCAACGACAACATGCTGGTGTTCGGCGTCGGCATGGAGTCGCCGGAGGGCCGTCGCGTCTCCGTGACGATACGCAATTGGGGCCAGCCGATGCTGTGCACTCTGGCGTACCGCCATGGCAACAGCCTGGTGGCGCTTCAGCGCATCCCGCTGCCGCAGCTGGAGTCTCGCGGCACCGTGCTGGCTGCGCTCACCATGCTAGTGGAGTCGCAGCGCGCAGACATTGCCCAGCAACGCGTCAACCTGGAGCGCATCAGCCAGGATCGGCTGATCCGTGAGCAGCAGGAGCGTGAGTACAACGAGTCGCTGCAGCGCGATCGCGAGCGCGAGCTCAGGTTGCAGGCGCAGCGCGACGCCGCCGAGCAGCAGCTGGCCGAGCGTGAACTGCGCAAGCGCAATCGCCTGGAGCGAGCAGAGACGCTACGCCGCAGTCGCCAGCAGGCCGCCGATAGCTTGCTCGCAGAGCCGGCCGCGGTTGACGGTAACGTGGTGCGACTCAGCATTCGTCTGCCGGACAACACGCGGCTCGAGCGTCGCTTCCTCGGCACTGAGTCCCTATCGACCGTGCACAGCTTTGTATTCAGTCACGAGGAGGCACCGGCACAGTTCACTATGCTTACCACCTACCCGAAACGCGAGCTGGTCTCCACCGGAGAGAACGTTCAATGCATCGTCGCGGCCGGCCTGGCCCCGGCGGCCGTGCTTGTCGTGAGAGACGAGGACGTGGACAGCAGCGGCAGCGAGGACGAAGCCGATGAAGACGAAATCGCGTGATGAACAGGCGCGAATCATGGTGCCATCCAGGGAAGGCGCGTGTGTGTGTGTGCATTCGCGCATGTATGGGTGTGGGTGTACGTTTATACGGCTGGATGGCTTGCTTCAGTCCTTTCAGATCTAGGCCAAGTATACATGGATGTAGCTACTCTGGTGGATTGCTGATCCTCTTGTCCGTGTAGAGGTACAGTGTTGTTTATCTCATTGTACTATAAACACCAGTGGAATCCTCTGCTCTTTGTGACCACTGTCGAGCACACGCACTGTTGCAATTCGATTGGCAACTTGTGGATGTGTCCCCGTGTATATTGTATAATATTGTAGTTTAGAACGTTCGCGTGTGCGTGTGTGTGCGTGCGTTTGTTCTGCACGCGTCTGTGTCCGCGTATCCCACACCGAAGCATGTACACAGTATTTCACTATCATTCTGCCGTTGATCCAGCAAGCCCTATGCTATCTCATCCTATTTGAATTTGGCGACATTTCTTCGTGTTTGTTTGCTGCCATCCTCTGTCTAGTGTGGCCACCATCTTGCATTCACCTTCCTGCACTGTACATGCTGGAGCAAGCTGCTATTATCAGGGAGCAGGCTGCTGTATAAGGGAGCAAGCTGCTATACATGGTTATACCAAGCTTGATCAGTCCGACCAACCTCTCTACAAGTCCGAACATTGCTCGACTGTCTTTAAGTGTTTTGTGAGCCGTTTTCTTCGTACGCTGGCACCACCTCAGTACTTTGACTGTTTTTTTATCCCCACGCCTCGCCATTGTCAGTTGTCTTGTAGTTGCTCTGTTTTGCGTACCGTTCAGGTGGAGCCATGTCCTATTCGAAAAGTCTAAAGTGATCTTTTTATTCTCTCTTAACTCTGTGCTGGGGCTGCTCGTGGGGGTGTGGGTACGTGGGGGTGTGGGAGGGGGTCTGGTCTGTGTGGTGAGAGAGAGAGAGAGAGAGAGAGAGAGAGAGAGAGAGAGAGAGAGAGAGAGAGAGAGAGAGAGAGAGAGAGAGAGAGAGAGAGAGAGAGAGAGAGAGAGAGACTTGGACTACCGTATTATCTCTAATATAAGCACAGTCTCCAATAATAGCACGTCTCCAATAGTAGAACACCTTGGGGCGGCATTCAAAAAATAAAGTGCTCAGTCTCCATTATAAGCACACTGTGTAAATTCATTGTCTGTACCGGCGAAAAAAAACCCTGACATGTGTGTGTCTGACATGAATTTGGCATGGCAACATGCCTCTGAAATGAGGATGAAATAATAATGGAACAGTCTCCAATAAAGGAACGTCTCCATTAATGGCACGGGGCGTAGGTACATTGAAAAAATAAAGGACCGTGCTTATATTAGAGATAATACGGTATGCGTTACTCGAGTTGTGTTTCCTGGCACCAACCCTTTTCAGGCCACACACACGCCATTTTTTAAAACTTACAGACGTTCAGCCCGGATGATCCATCATAGTATTGGATAAGAATTTTCAATTTAGCATTTTTGGGTTTGATTAACATTAAATGGACAGCGGCCCGCAAGTTCGCGTATACGCTCGGTGTGCAAGACCTGTCAACAGGGGTGGCTAAACGGAACGATAAAAGCAGCAGGAACAAATAAGCAACCATGTGTGCTCTAGCTTCGGCATGTGGCTATGTGCCAACTGTTATAATCAGTTCGACAAATTGTGAATCGTTAGACCTTGTTATCACACTAGTGAACAGAAGAAGTTTCACTTTCTTTACAACCAACGTTTCAATTCCACAAGCACTCTCGGCATTGCCTTCGTCACAGTTTCAGGTCGATATAGCGGCAGAAGAAGAACGCAAGCAGTGCTATGCTCAACGAATGCGATAGGTGATTAAAAAACAGTTTCAAACTTCCATACGCACTGGGCCAGTAGTGCACACAGATTCAAGTGATTTTAGGGTGTGTCCGGATGTACCTACTGGTCACAGTGGGCCCTCCAGAACAACTGTCACCAGCTCCAGAACAACCAGGGTGCCATATCCGATATCCGGCAGCAATAGATGTTGCCACGCGTCGACGGGAGAACAGGTGATGCCAACTCGTGACCCAGTCTTTCCATAGTTGTTCTTATGTTCGTGGGGTGAGACATTTTTCCCCCGAGTTGCACTTTCGTCGCCAATGTGCTAGTATTTTTTCAGAGGGGTGTCCAGCATCGACGGGTGAACCGCTGATGGTCACGGCAGCGGAGTTGACAAACAACGTCGGTTACGGGTACGAGCTGCTGCATCACTGACTTCACCATCGCGTGCAGCGGGCGCTGCATAACGGAATCATCATTAGTCGCGCAGTCATCCTAGCATATATATTACTAACTTATAACATTACTGCAGTGGGGCATTGCTGATGCCCACCGCAAGTGTTCATACGTTCATGGAGTGTGACATCTTGAGGAGTTTCTTCTTCGGCGACGGCGCGGACGCAGGTGCTTTCACGGCCGCGTAGGACAATTCCACGTCGTTGGACGATGCGCTGGCTGCGTTGCGACGGAACATTTTCCGGAGCTTTCCGACGATCTTGCGCGACGGCTTCTTTTGCCCGCCGGCGTGTGGGGGGTACGCAGCAGCAGCAGCGCATGCGCCCACGTCCCCAGGCTGAAACCGGTCTGCCGCTGCTCCCGCGGGCATCTCTGGTGTGATCATGGGTACGGCGGTGGGGGCCAGACTCAGCTGATTCTGCTGCCTGTTGTGTCGGAAGTATTGAGTCGTGGCGGGTGATGCCGTCGGATTACTACTCGTTGTCCGGCTCAGAGCACGTTTGAGTTCCTGCTTAATCGTCCGGCCGTGCGAGATGGAATGCCCTGGCTTCTTTGCCGCGGCCTTTCGTTGTTGCTTGACCACCTGCCAGATGGCTTCGTCGAACGCTTGCTTCAAGCCAACTCCAGTGTAGGAAGAGCACTCGACGTAGCTCACGCGCTGCTCCTTGGCAAGACGGCTGGCTTTGTCGGCCGACACAACGGCCACTGGCGTGCCGTCTATGCTGATCTTGCTCAGGCGAGCGTCGGCCTTCATGCCCACCAGGATAATGGGCGTATTGGGGTTGTGCTGTCGCAGTTCAGGCAGCCACACGTCCTGGATGTTGCGCAACGCCGTCAGCTGTGTTACGCTGAAGCAGAGCATGAAGACATGAGCGTTGGCGTAGCTGAGACGACGGAACGTGCTGAACTTGGCCTTTTGCAAAAATTATAACAGTGATAGACAACACACACACAGAAAACACACACAATCAATCTTAGTACTCTCCCCTCCCATCCCCCGACCTCTCACCTCACACCTCCTTCTTCATCGGGTTTTCGTTGCGGCGTGTTGGGCAGAACCTGGTTTCCAATTGAACAGGGCAGGCTTTAAAATTGACAAGTGGATAGGATGATTTGCCTTGGTGTGGGCCAGCAATCAATGCATGGACTTTTGCAGCCAGGGGGGGGGGGGGGTCAAAGAAATCTTATCCCCACGATGGGGACTGCAGGGGCGTAGCAGCCGGTTCGGCTGGTCCGGCTTTGGCCGGACCACTTTTTCGCCCGACCTCTTTTTTCGAAGGCTCAGAATGCAGGATTTAGCACCCTAATTTCAAAATTTTCCCGCGGGACAGCCCCAAGAACCCCTCTGGCTGGACCACCTCCAACAGTGGTGCTACGCGCCTCCACTGTAATAACTGAGTGGGTCAGCTATCACTGCATCGACTCCTGTGTGCATGTTACCATGGGGATTGGAGTGCAAGTGCCATTGTGCCTCCAGTGATAAAACGGCCGGGGTCAGAAGGAATCAGATCCCCGCCCTACGACAGACTGTCACAGTGTGGGTCAGATATCAATGCATTGACTCTTGCAAGCATGCTGCATTGTTAGGGTGTAACGGGATTTCGCTCTATTCAGGATCAGCCATTGACGTAACCGGGGCATCGGAAGGTATTCGACATTGGTGCGGCTATGGAGAGGTGGGGAGTGCTGGAGCATACCACTGGAAAACTTAGGAAAATTGGGCCCCAATAGCCCATATTTTATTGCTTTAAAGGGGAAGTATACCCTAAAATCAAATTTTAACCAGTTGTAGTCTTCTGGGTGCTGAGTCGAATGGTCTTGGTCCGAGGAAGCTGCGACGCTCCCTTCCTTCTTTTTTCCCAATCGAACCCGCGCACTTCCACCGAAACTGGGTGACTGCGCCCTACTAGATGGGGATTTGTGCGCAAAATCTCACTAAAAGTGCTATGTCGTTCTTATAAAAGCACGGATGACCGCGATTGGCCCATATGTTGTAGTCTTTTGGACGCTGAGTCGACTGGTTTTGGTCCGAAAAGGCTGCGATGCAGCGTTCCTCCTTTATTCCCAATCAAACATGGTTGAACAAGCGGTCACGTGCTCCTGGGTGCCCAAATCACCTGGTCACCGCGCCAGCAGGCGACAACTTTCACACCAAGGTTCAACTCGAGTTCAACTCGAGGGACAGGACTGCACCCAAAAAAGGTCAAACAGGCTAGTAAGTTGTACCCTGCTGGTGACCAGCTGACTGGTGTACGCAGGAGCACGTGACCGCTTGTTCAACCATGTTCGATTGGGAATAAAGGAGGAACACTGTATCGCAGCCTTTTCGGACCAAAACCAGTCGACTCAGCGTCCAAAAGACTACAACATTTGGGCCAATGGCGGTCATCCGTGCTTTTATAAGAACGAAATGGCGCTTTTAGTGACATTTTGCATACAAATCCCCATCTAGTAGGGCGCAGTCACCCAGTTTCGGTGGAAGTGCGCGAGTTCGATTGGGAATAAAGGAGGAAGGGAGCGTCTCAGCTTCCTCGGACCAAGACCATTCGACTCAGCACCCCGAAGACTACAACTGGTGAAAATTTGATTTTAGGGCATACTTCCCCTTTAAAATCACACTAATTATGAAAATATTGGTGGGGCTTTTATCGCACGTGGGAAGTCACTCACCAGACCTCCTGTGTCGGAGATGCGCAGCTGCTTAGGCTGTTCGTCAATGGTCAGCATCACGTTGTAGTGATCTAAGACGGTTGGTTCATACTTGCCCACGGGCAGGTCTTTCAGAACGTACCGATTCACCAGCGACGTCTTCCCGCTGTCGTGCTCACCGACTAGCACACAGTTCAGTGTGTCACTGCTGCTCTCCTCTGCTTCGAGTGCGTGGCGGGCTAGCAGTCGCTGAATGTGGTGCTCGGGCATAGCGCTGATCCGCACTGGCGTCTCACTGATCTGCTGAGAACGGTTAAGGGCCTCCGTGCTGAGGTGCGGTCGTTGGTGCGGGTGATGCTGCGACTTGTACTGCGCCAGGCTGGGCGATCGTTGCACTCTCTCCTGGTGGAGATTGGCCAGCGAGCTGCTGAGAAACGAGTGTCGCAGCCGAGGCGACGGCGAGGATGGGTTGTTCGGCGGCGCCGCTGGGTGCGGCGAAAGGTGCTTACCGTACGCCGGTCGCGTCTGCTGCCCTCGCCGGTTGTCAATGGCAACGGCGTGATGACGTGCGCTGTCGCGCAGGCTTAGCGGCTGATTCTCCGGCGAGCTGTCGCCATCCAGCCACGCCGCCTGCACGTTTCGGTGGGGTGACGGCGCAGGGATGTGCTGACAAGACGTGGACATGGCACGTGATCCGCCATGCAACTGATACCAGCTACGGTCGGATGCTGCCATGGTCGTGTCTGGCTGGGCGGGGGTTCGGCGGTGTGTCTGTTCCAAAGCTCTACCCCTGCTGCTGCAGTTTACCCTTCTCTTGGTCAGTACTAGCACATCCACAGGAAAACCGTGGTGGTCAATCGCAATCTAAGCATACGCCAGAAACAGAAACATCAAAGTCACACTAAGACGAAGTGAAGGGATGTCGGCCACGCCAGGGTCATTACGGTATTGACCGCACCACTCTTTGCCCCAGGTACTTCCGGAATCAAGAGCACTGGTTTGGGCTCAAACGTGCGAAATTTTTCGGCAGAGCCACCCCTCCCAACAAGTAAATCTCTCCTGAGACGGCGGATAGTACCTCTCTGAGTAACCTTCCGACACCTTGATTAGTGCACCCCCTGTGCAGTAGCTAAGCTCTCGGTCCAGTCGCCTGCATCGGTCAACACCTCAGAGCATTCACAAGGCACGCATACACTCATGCCTCTCTTATCCGAACCTCCATGTCACGGGCACCTCAGTCCCCCGGGCACCCTGTGTGTGGGGGGGGGGGGGGAGTTGTGGTAGAAACATGACTACAGTCACACCTCGCTTAACCGCACACACATCCGTCTTCCTCAAAAAATATCCGGATAATCGAGGGAACCGGATAATCGAACACCGGTTATGTTGGATGCGTCATGTATGCTGTAAATCTGAAACCAGCTATTTTCTTCTGGATGATGAGGGATCCGGGTAAAAGAGGACCGGATAACCGAGGTCTGACTGTACTCCTTTGCCAATGTTTTGTTGAAGTAGTGACGTCATACCCCAGATCTCTGGCCCCTCCTCATCAACATGTACACGGCTCGGAGTTACGGGCATTTCCAAGTCATGGACAGTGCCCGATGCCCCGGTCGCGGACTGCCAAGATAAAAGGGATAAGAGGGATTTTCCCTTCTTGCCATGTGTGTACAGTACTGTCGGGCGCCGAAGACCGGGGGTGGGGGGGGGGGGGGAGGGGAGGGGGAAGAGGGGTATTAGCCTAGCCCGTTCTCATTTTTAACTGAACACAGCAGTTTCGTTCTTGTTCGATGATACAGTCTTACATGTACATCTATGCAGTGTTATACGTCTGAGTGTACAATCATTATGGTGTATACCACGGTTTCCGTTCTTATCTGCAAAATATGCAGCCTACATGGACACCGGTTTGAAAAATGGTGAAATTCTAGCCTGGCCGTTCTTCGGCGGTCCGTTCTTCAGCGCTCGACAGTACTCGGTACATCCAGGTGTATCAGGCGCTGTCTTGACTAGCAACCACAAATCGCGCCAAGTGAACAAAGGTGGAGTGAGACACTTTTGTGTTGTTCAAGACGAGAAACCACTATAGAATTTTGCGAAGACATTGACACCGCCAAAGTACTCTATGGTGCAAGCAGTAATATTAGACTTGAAAAAGTAGGTACATGATATGGGGTGTGTGTGCGTGCGTGTATTTGTGTGTGTGTGTGTGTGTGTGTGTGTGTGTGTGTGTGTGTGTGTGTGTGTGTGTGTGTGTGTGTGTGTGTGTGTGTGTGTGTGTGTATTATCTGACGCTAGTCTTGACCTGTTTCGTTCAGACATTGTCTGCTATCTGTGGGTGTACGTTCAGTGCTTTTCAGATTTACGTGCCTCTCTTGCGACGGGCATACATGGTACATGATGTGTGTGTGTGTGTGTGTGTGTGTGTGTGTGTGTGTGTGTGTGTGTGTGTGTGTGCGTGTGTGTGCGTGCGCGTGTGTGTATGTGTGGTGTTTGTCTGTGATACGGAAATTGTGCAGGTTTAGACCGAACTCACTCTGTCATATTCTCACCCGAACTACAATCTGCACTGTACAGGATGATTATCTTTCTACAGGAAACTGGCAGTAACAGGCAAGCAAAGATGTGGACATGACGTGTGCGACACATGCACATGCACACAGCACATAGACATTTCCTCTTCCCTAATGGAGTAATGCGCAGCTGCATGTAGCACATACTGTGTGGACAGTGTTTGATACAGTGTCCGTGCTGCTACTTCCATGAATTTATTCCAGGGGGTAGCTATTGCATAACCAGTAATGAAATACTCCGTACTACACTTTCCCTTCCTGGAAACGCTCTCCTTGTGCATTTCCTAGCCCGAAGGAAACAAGCACGTGTACAAGCGGCAAACATTAGTTCAACACTCACCTCGTGGAAAATTCTGGTCTCCTTCCCTTCAGCAAGACTTGATTCGAACGGCGTGTCAGCGGCTTGGAAGTGAAAAGTTGGATAGGCTCAGCGTCCAGTTCCCGGTCTGGACGCAAACGAAGTGCACTACTTGGCCTTGACCACAGTGTATCCAGCCGATAACACTCGCAAAGCTGTCCGCTCAGAGATCGTTAGCGTGCTGACCTTTCTTCTCCGTTCGTAGCACAAATTCCTTTTTGAAGTGACAGTCTGTGATGGGTTGGGAAAGTTGTGAGGACACAATCCAGGGTCCAGCAACGCGAACGGTTCACCATGACGGGAATGGTTCCGTCAGCACATTGGATTTCGAAGACGAGCTGGCATCGAGCCCGGCCGCTGAAACACACTATCCCGTCGCCCCGACTATCCAACCCACACACGCACATCTCCAGTGTACGGCGCTGAATGTAGCGACTCGAGCTGCCTGCACGAAGATGGCCGACATCTTACCAGCCGTACCCTTGTTCACACGGTCCTTCTGAGGTTTGTGGACAACGGCGCCTTGTCCCTGTTCGCAACAGTACAACATTTCGACATGAGCACATACAACCTGTGGTTGCAACAAGTAAACGAATGGGAGCAACAGGGGAGAAGAACGAGCTTTCAGCGCGGTGTCGTTTCGCGCACTCGACGATGTTTTGTCGACTGGCCAGCATTGCTCATAGGAGGTTTTCACTCGTGTTGAGCGTGTTGTTGCATCTCGCACGGCGAGCCAATCGAAAAGCGGAAATGCTCGTTCCTCGCTCCGTGTACTACCCATCAACTGGCTGGTTCATCTTTCCCACCTCGCTCAACAGGAAGCTGCTGGCCACGGTGGTAGTAGTAGTAGTAGTACGGGCGCACCATCGCGCAAGGAGCAGAGAGACGTCGTCATCAGGACCACACATCATAATCTACAATGTCAGCCTCTCTCAGGAGCAGTGCAAACAAGGCTGAGAACGTTATTATTCTTGTTGGAGAACAACACGTTGTCGTTGACCTGTGAACGGAAAGGAAGAAGAATGGCTACGAAAATGTTTGTCGATAGGTCTGCTGCGCTAAGTACTGTCGGACTCTGAGTGCTAGTGGAGTCTACTGGTAATAGTCTCAGATACATGTACATGTACGGTGAGTTCAGATTGGGTGGTCTCGGGTACAGCGCCGCGAGGTTTGGTAGAAAGGAATACAGGGCGTCGGTGCGTCGGGCGCTGTACCCAAGACCTTTGTCGTTTCTTTATCGACGGAACAGGCTCTTCTACGAGCACGCACAAGAAACGAATGTGTTGGCGTGTACGGTGTAGTCTAGTCTTTCTACAACCATGGAGAAACTGCAAGCAAGTAATAATTATTATAACTTTTAGAAGACAGAAGCACAAACTTTCCTAGTGCAATGGCCTTTGAAATATTGATTCGGTCTTTACGACATCAGGCTCGGATGTTGCTTTCAGCAACTACTTTCAGCAACAACGAACCTCGTCTAGCCTACCATGATGGTGCCACGTCTCCTCCTCTGGCCTCTCGAGCTACTGATCAGTCTGATCGAATCAAGGCCAATGACAGACGGCAGATAGCAGGGGCCCGTGGTGGCGGAAAACGGCTCGTGACACCGCTCCGACGTGACGAGTTTCAGGAGAGCTGCAGCAACTTCCCTTGGTCACACGTGGCTAAAAACTTTTAAGGTGCTGGGAATAAAGCTAGCGATCTCTTTTAAAATATGGACATCTTGTGCGATCTGGATGGCAGTCGTGAGTCAGTCAAGGGAGAATTCAAGTCGGCAGGAAAAGCGCGAGCTCCCACGTAGGGCGCAACACACATTTTCCCAAGGATCGCCGAAGTTACGCGAAGTCGCACCAACCTCTTCTGCACATTGTTGTCCCCAGCGCGAGCTTACGGATTAGGTGGTTTGGAGGCAACAACGTTGTGAATGGCCAACGGTCCTCAGCGTTTGTTCAGCACCTCCAAGAGTGACACTCACTCACGCTGCTATCTGGTGTTCACGAGGTGTTTGTCGCGCTGGAAACGGAGCGTCTCTGTGAGTTTGTATCCCTGGTGACGTTTTCGCCTGGAGAGCACTATGTAAGTGGTGCTCTTCGGGCACAAGCTTCCTCAGCCTACTCAAGCTCAACTGACGAGGGGTGAATTCCCCGAAACACTGAGTATTAAGCAGGGAGCGGTGCTTTCTTGCAGGTCTGCCGAGTCGAAGGTTCGGTGGACTTCTCGTGTGCTCTGGACGGCAGCCGTAAGTTAGTCAAGTGAGAATTCAAGTCGGCAGGAAAAGTGCGAGCTCCCATGTAGGGAGCTACACACAGTTCTCAACTTAATCTACATGTACATAGAGTGTAGGAGAACAGCAGAAACAAAGAACATTGTGGACTACAGAGGGTGTGTAGGTGCTGTAAACACCGCTAGCCCCCACATTCTCACAGCTTTTCATACCACTGTAGCGGGCCGCAGTCTCTCGGGAACACGACAGGTCACCGCGAGACAGCTCACAGCGCGACAACTCACAGCCGACAGCTCATAGTGTCGTCAACTCACAGCCAAGACAACTCACAGCGAGACAAGTCACAGCCAAGACAACTCACAGCCACACCAGCTCACAGCGCGACAATTCACAGCCACACCGGCTTAGCAGTGTGGTTGCTTTTCATTGATTGGCTGCTTCTGATATCACCCTGATGCCTCTGCTGGAACATGCTCTGACACGTTGTCGCCAGAAATGGATCCCATCCTGGAGTACTTCGAGAAGAGTTACATTGGTACCCTTCGGCACAATGGGCAACGCAGAACGCCACTATTCCCACCTCTGTTGTGGAATGTCCATGACAGCACTCTGCAAAATGAAGACAGAACGAATAACAGTCAAGAAGGGTGGCACCCCAAGTTTTCGTCTACCATCGACTGCCATCATCCCACAATTTGGAAATTCCTGGATGGTATTTTTGTCGAGCAGGCAATGATGGAGCAGTGTGTGGAGAGGGAAAATGCAGGTCATGAGGCTCCGAAGAAGAGGAGGAAGTATGAAGATCGGGACAAGCGACTTCGTGCCATACTCCGGTCGTTTGAGACCAGGATGAAGGGTGAGTTTCTACGAGGAGTTGCTGCGAACTTGGCATTTCATAATTATAATTATGCGATTCTTACAGGAAATTTCAAGGTTATTTTTTATTTTATCTTATAATTTTACTTTATTTTCATTACTGTCTTCTTCTTGTTCAGGCTTTGTCTTCTTTCTCGATTAAAGTTCTCTGTTATTTTCTCCTTTGCATTGCATGTAAATAGAGAAGTGCCCGGAACGTCGCGTTATTATCATATACATTGTAGGTTTTTACTACGACCAACCCCCACGGACTGCATGCAGGTCTTCATTGCACCATTACCTTAATAAGGACGCTGTGAGTTGCCTCGCTGTGAGTTGTCGACACTGTGAGTTGTCGCGCAGTGAGTTGTCTTGGTTGTGAGTTGTCTTGACTGTGAGTTGACGACACTGTGAGTTGTCTCGCTGTGAGTTGTCTCGCTGTGAGTTGTCTCGCTGTGAGCTGTCTCGCTGTGACCTGTCGTAGAGCCCTCTCTTCTCTCTCTCCAGTCTCTCCGCAGTCTCTCTCTTTCTGAACACACTGTAACTGGCAATTGAAATGTAACTATAACTGGCAATGAAATTAACTATAACTGGCAATGAATTTAACTGGCTAAAAAGAATCGTGAACAGCAGCCTTAATGCACAGGCAGACTCTGTATGCTAATGTACGGGGATCCGCTATCAAATGGGGATATGCTATACGCTACATCACCTTCTCCTGGCATATACACTGGCATGATCGGCACCCAATCTTCATGTTGCCTGATGATTGCGAGAGCATGAAACTTGAAGTCGCAGCAAGCAAGCCTTGATTCTCCTTGTTATTCTGTTCTATATTATCATAAAACCCTCCTAAACACCTACGTTTAGCATGGTCTAGATAGAATCACCGCCATTGA